>NW_026585504.1:64253625-64375094 GCF_907164565.1 Psammomys obesus | reverse complement strand
ACACACACACACACACACACACACACACACACACACACACACACACACGCTGCACACATATGTAGGCAGATAAATGCTCATACACAATTTATTTTTGTTGTTTTTATTTTCAAGACAGGATCTTACTATGTAGCTCTGGTTGTCCCGGAACTCACCATAGAGACCAGGCCTTAAACTAGCAGACACCTACCTGCCTCTGCCTCTGCCTTCTGAGTGCTGGGATTAAAGGCATGTGCCACTACACCATGAAATATTTCTTGAAAGAAAAAGAAGGAAAAGGCAGAGAAGGCTGACAGTGGTAGGTCAGGGGTCATGGCCTAGGTGGCAGGACAGGCTCCTCCTGAACTTCCTATTTAGTATTCTTTTCATGCATTGTCTCCTCATACATGAATTTTACTCTATACCATTTGGGTGCAGTAATCTAGATGTTTTGCCAAACCAAGGCAACTACACCCTGGTCATACTCTGAGAGCCCCCACAAAGCATGCAACAAAGACAGATGAACAGGCATGCTAATGCATGGGGCCTAAGATTCCAATATTCCCCTCCTCAAATGCTATGCATGTCTCCGACAGAGGAGCGAAATCTCTGAGACAGCCTGATTATACAAATAAAGCAGCATTATTGTATTTGTCTACCAGGCTGATCACAGGAAATTTGCAATTTATGATGGATTTCACAAATAGAAAAAATAAACAGGCAATATCATTTATTATAGCTGCATCCACATCAATAAAGGGAAGGAGAGAAGAGTGGCAATAATCTGAAGACTTGAGGTAAAACTTTCTCCTGATATAGCCAAGCATTTGAATCAAAATATTACCATACACTAAGAGGTCACTAATTTAATTCTGATGATATTTCCCTGAGAGACTGAGTTGATAGATTATTGTACACTGCAGGAAAATGTCTTTGCTTGGAAAATTAAACTAGTCAAGAAAACAACTATTAAAACCTTCTTACGGTGAGCTGGGGATGTGGCTCAGTTGGTAAAGACCTTGCTGAAATGCAGGGAGCCCTGGATTCCATTCCCAGCACTACATACATGCTGCGTATGCAGTGTAGGCACGGCAGGGCACACCTGTAATCCCAGCCCTTGGGAAGCAGAGGCAGGAGTGTCGTAAACTGAAGATCATCTTCAGCTACTTAGTGAGTTCAAGGTCAGCCCGGGCTACAAGAGTCCCTGACCGAAATAGAGGCTAAACATCACCTAGAGAGATGCCTCAGTGGTTAAGAGCCCTGGCTGCTCTTGCAGAGGCCCCAAGTTCAGTTCCCTGCTCCCACATACGCTGAGTTCCAGGGCATCTGATGTCCTCTTCTGGCCTTCATGAGCACATATACACACAGGCACACACACAAACATACTAAATAAATAAATAGTTTAACTAATATGTTGTAGTCTGGCTTTCTCCAGAAGGCTTCCCTTGCATTTTTTTTTTTTTTCCATCCTGATCACTCATGTTGAAGTTCTGGTCCTGGGTTATGCTTGTCAGTGTTCTGGTCTTTCACGATTACCTGGTCTAAGGTCAGACGGACTCTTAATTGTCATTAGTGACTGGAGACATTTGATTCATGAATTTTTTGGCTCTCTTTCATTGACATCATGAAATTCTGTAACACAGTTTACAGCTCAATTCCTGGGTTCTAATGTGCTCTGGGACTATAAGGAAGCTGCTGGCTTGAAAGGTTTCTGGAGTGCCACAAAAATTATTTCTATTTGCATTTTTAAAAAGATGTATTTGTTTTTATTTTATGTGTACGAGTGCTTGCCTGCATGTAAGTGTCCCAAGTGAATGGTCCATGTGTGTTCACACAAGCACATCACACATGTGGGAAGAAGGAAGAAAGGAGGGAGAGATGGAGGGAAGGAACAAGTGGGAGAGAGAGAGAGTTTTCAGGAATAGGCACTTTTGCATTATTAGGATTTATTGTGCAAATTGCTTGCAACCTATTAGGCATCTCAGCACTTTTTTTTCTCTCCGAGACCTTCATTTGTTCTCATTATTCACCAGCCCAGCACCTCAATACAATGGAGGGGTAACCACAAAACTATGCCGAAAAGAAAATTAATAATTACTACAAAGGCTTCCTCATCTTGCTTGAGTTTATGAATTTCGGCTCCATTATATGGAAGTTAGAATATTTAACAATGAGGAGGGAATCCTTAATTGATTTTTTTATTGCTTCAACTGCTCTGAAGACATATTGTGTTTTGTCGTCATTTACATTTCATATTAAAATCAAAATATGTTTGAAATGAGCAAATATTTATTTTCATTTGATCCATCTGTTAAGTGAAATACTAAAAAGACAGCTAAATCACTATATTAAATTCAGTGGTTTGTAAACAATTTATCTGTTCATTTGCTCTGGGTTAAAAATGCCCCCAAGCACAAGTTTATGAAACCCACAAAGCAAATTGTATCATATTAATCTAATGGATGTAAGTCATGGTTTCCTCCTCTTCACTCCATTAATTTACTCCCTAACTTGAGTTAATTAGTGTTTTTAAAAGTTCTTTGAAAGGCGTTGGGGAGGTGTCAGCATTTGCCAGTGCCCACTTTGAAAACCTACTGCAGAGAAGATGGGCTAAATACAAAAGGCAAATTTCTTGAGATCGTGTCACACAGTGAGTACCTGACTGTCAGTCAAAATGTCTATGCTGGGAGCCAGTGGGTGATTAATGCATAGTTGTTAGAAAGAATAAGAAGTCTAGCAGGGAAGGAGAAAGAGTAAGGAGGAACTCATTTGAAGCAATTACTACTGTGAGAAATGAATTCCAGGGGGCTGTCCATCTTCAAATAAAAGTCTGGGGTATTTGACCGTTTATACGCCAAGCAGAGACTGCCGTTTATCTGAACCTGGACTGGGAGATTAACTACCACCCCCACAGAGAAACAGGGAAAAACAAAAACAAAACCAGAGATTGGTCAGAGAGTAGAGTAGACACTAAGGAGATGGCTCACTGGCTAAGAGCACTTGCTGCCCTTCCAGAGGACCCATGTTCAGTTCCCAGAACCCACAGTGGGGGCTCACAACTGCTTGTAGCACCTGCTCCAGGAGACCCAATGCCTTCTTCTGGTCTCCGTGGGTGCGTGGATGCGCAGACACATATTCACACACACATAAACATACACTTGAAACAGACAAAAATAAACTCTTTAAAGTATAAGTTATAGCTAACAGTGGAAGCTGTGTCTAAGTGGAATTAGAAGGAAAGGAAACTTTACAGCAAATGTTCAAGCAAGCCAATTCAATTTCTGAGACTGTTGGCTTCAGTGCCCTTGCCATGTCCTAGGTCCATTATCTCACAAGCTCCAAATTCCTACTCTATCCAATGGGCACATGTATTACCCAGCCCAGCTGTGGCAGAAGAGAAGGGTAAGGGGCGTCAAGAGTAACGTATGAAAGACTGGGGGCTACAAGCAAGGAGCAGCGCACACAGTGGACAAGTATAAGAAAGTGAGCACGCTGCAAATGTCCCACCAAAGATCACAGCTCCAAGGACTCAGGGCCGTAGGAGGTCTAATCTTCTTTCCTCCCCCTCTCCCTGGCCCCTTTCCTAGCTTGGAAATGACCTCTTTCTTAGTAAACTGTCTGTGTTTATACCGCTATCTAAATATCCTTGATCCGATTCCCTGTTGCAGAATACAAGAACCCAGAAATCCCAGCTACAGCGTGGGGAGCTCTTTCCCAGACAGTAACACAGCCCTTGATGCCAGACGGTCATCCAACTCACTCAAATGGGGTGTTGCCATTTTCTACAGACTTACATTAAAATTGGGTCAGCAGCTGACACACCTTCAGCCAAAGGAAGGGCTGACCTAAGACCCAAGTACCTGAACCCCAGGCCTTGGACTGGTCATTCAAGTTTCTGACACCCAAACAAACAACCCCAGGATTGATTTCTCCTGGAACACCTCACTAACAAGGAAAAAAAAAAAAAAAAGAGAATAGAAAAATGTTTACAATCTCAACTCTCCCTTGACCCAACTCCCACTCATATACCTAGGACGTCACCTTTTCTTTGTTTTTTTAAGGCTTTGGTGACACACACTACAGATGTCTGGGTCAAAATCCTGACTCTCGGGGGTCAGCGACAAAGCCCTTCTGTTTCTTGTTGTTATTGTTGTTATTTTGTATTATTCCTTTAAGATTTTAAAAAATATTTTTCGCATAGGTGTGTTTGTCTGCATGAGTGTTTGTGAATGTTGGGTGTAGGTATCCAAGCTGCCCAGAGCTGGAGTTATAGGTGGCCATGAGCCACTTGACGACAGAGCTGGAGCTCTCGCAAGGGTCCTCTGGAAGAGCCACAACTTCTCTTTACCTGCTGAGCCATCTCTCCAGCCCTTAATTCAGGCTTTTATTTATTTATTTATTTTTGGTCTGGTTTTTGTTTTGGGGGTCTCATGGAACTCAGGGTGGCCTCAAACTCACTAGATAGCCAAGGATGACCTTAAACTTCTGATCCTCCTGCTTCTACCTCCCAAATGCTAGGATTACAAGTGTGGGGCATCACACTGAGTTTACCGAGTGCTGGGGATGGCCCTCAGGGCTTCCTGCATGCTAACCAAGTGCTCTGCCATCATCCAAGCCCCATCTCCAGCCTCTAAAGACTCTCTTCTGAAAGTTGAGGGTTTTTCATATCACCAGCTTTCTACAAATAGTTCCCTTAAGCTCAGAGAAGGTCTCCAGGTTCAAATATTTGCATCACCACCAAGTTTTGGAAGCAAAAGGCTCCCCCCACCCCCATCTCTGCACCAGAAGTGGGGGCATGCAGAAATGTTCAGGCCAAGTCCTCAGATAAACAGGAAGGCCTGCTGTGTTTCACTGTTCTGGGAAGGCACAGTCCCATGGCCCCAGCAGAGAACCAAGCAGGGCGAGCTCAAGTGTATGTCAGACTGGCCAGATAAGAGCTCCAGTTTCTGAGTGACTCTCAGATCACTCCCGCCAGAAATAACAGTCCAAAGAGCAAGTAATGCTGACAAGCCAGCCTCTTCCGAGGAGGAGAAAACTTGGGGACAAAATTTCCCTTCCTGACTAAGACCTCTGGCCTAAGGATCCAGTAAGATAAGTTCTTCTCTTTATCGCTGAAGAACTTGTCCCTTTCCAAAGGAACTTTCACCTGTCTTGGATGACTTAACTTGTCCCTCTTATCACCCAGCTAGTTATCCACGATACCTTGTTTATAGCCTGAAGTCACAGAAATGATGTACCAGACCTTTCAATGTCATAGACCACAGATTTCCTAATCACCAAGAAGAGACATATCCCCACACACCCGGATGAGCACCAAAGCCCTTATTTAGCTACCAATTTTTTAGCCTCAGTGAACTTAGGATTTTCACTTCTCAGGCCAGAAGGCCCAGGTTCCCCTGAGACGCGGACTCACTCAGGAATATGATGGTCTGTTTCCTAGCTGTCCGGCTCTCCTCACTCTCTGACTTCCTCAGCTGCAGCTGTGGCCCCGTGCCTGGCAGAGAGCACTTCTTGCTCCTCATTAGCACTTTCATCATATTCCAACACATGAAAGCCACAGACACCAGGACCACCAGGTAAACGGCGAAGGCTCCAAAGATGCTGGACTGGAAGACAACCCAGCGGCTGGAGAGGTTTGTGCAGATGGACATATTGGAGCTCTCAGGTTGCTCATGGTGGCGGGTGCGAGAGAGGTTGCAGCTGAGTCCTTTGTGGGTGGGCACAGTCACCAGAGGGTACTCGATACCCATGGCAAAGAGCAAGGGCAGCGCCACCAGGGCGGAGGTGACCCACACAAAGCCGATCAGCAGTTTCACCTGACAAGGTCCAGACACGGCCTTGTACCTGAAGGGATGGCAAATGGCAATGTAGCGCTCAAAGCTGAGGGTCAGCACGTGCAGCAGCGTGGCGTAGCTACACGTCTCAAAGAGGAACGTGTGGAGCTTGCAGGACAGCGTGTAGCTGGGCGTGGTCAGGGGGTTCCAAATGATGCTGTAGAATTCCATGGGCATACCAATCAAAAAGACCAAGATATCTGAACAGGCCAAACTGACCATGTGATCTGTCACCTCCTTCTGCAAATAGCCCTTTTTCTGCAATACCTGCGTAACCCGGATGGTGACGCTGTTGCCCAAGATGCCCACCACGAAGATGACCAGGTACACCAAGATGAGGGTGATTTTGATCCAAGTGGCCACCTCAAATTCAGGGACCTGGCTGTGATCGATGACATGGGAGCAGACCTTGCTGGAGCTACTGGATGAAGCCATGAGGACGAGAGATCCCGACCACCAGGTCCGCAAATGTCTCCACTTCTCTTTCTTCCGCCTCCAGAGGAAGCCCCACAACTCACCAGCCTGGGCGCACCACTTTCTGTCACCGGGGTTGGCTGCCTAAGGGTGACTTAGTTTTTCGGCTCTGCCATTGAAACTTCCTGGAATTATTCACCCTGGCGGCGGCAGTGGGTGGCGGTGGGATTTGGAGAGAGTTGCGGCTGGGGGTGAGGAGGGACCATTCAGGGGAAGGAGGCTCAGACCTTCCACGCAACTCTGAATGAGACCCGCAGTATTCTCCTTGGCTGTGGATCCTCTCCCTTCCAGGTCCCTGGCACTGGCCTTCCCGGCTGCCTTCCAGGAGGGAAGCTAAGAAGTCTCCCACGGGTCAATCATTAACCAGAGCTCTTTCTGCTCAGCAGCCTGCTTTAGGACCAGCCCAGCCGCAGGGTCTGACTCAACACAGAGATTGTGGCAGGAAAAGGAACAGCACCTCCCTCCTCTAGCAGCAGGGTCCAGGCCAGCCTTTGAGGTTCCTCTCTCCTGGAGTAGGGGTGGCATGTGGGAAGCTGGAGGCCACTCCTGGCCTTAAACAGAGACAAACTGAGTCACTAGACCGGTCTCCACTGGTTCAGATGTCTGAGGTGGCGCAGGACTACTTTGGCTGTGGCTTGCTCCGGAGGATCTTCTCCCAATAGTGCTCAAATAATGGAATTCCCAGGTATTTGCAGTGAATTACTAGCTTGAAGTCAGCTCCTACCAGGCTAATAAGATCCTTTTTGATGTCTGGCTTGTCTCCAAGCCTTCCAGCTTACAGCAGTGAGAGCTGTCGCCTCGCCATCCTGTCCAGGGACCGGAAGAGCTGCTGTTGTTTGGAGCCATTCTCTCCCTAAAGGTGGAACTCCCCACGAGCGGGGAATGCGGATGGATACGAAGGGTGCCTGTGTTCCAGATGCCAGGTTAGGGAAGCACATCTTTCAGGGGAAGCTGTTTTCCAAATCTGAGGGCCACAGCAGGAGCCTGCCGGCTCTCACAGAGGCTCACTGTTTAAAAAAAGGCGGAGGGATTCTAATGGGCAGTTTCAGCCTTTCAGTGTAAAAATCCTACCTAACTCTAAAATCGAAAATGATGGTGGGCGCAAAAGAGGAGTGGACCTGTGTGTGTGTTGAGGGATAACCAGCAGTCAAAATGTTTGCAGACATTGCTAGGTGGAGCGGTTGGAGCGGTGGGAGGGTCGCCCTAAGCTGAGCACTACTGTTCTGAATAAATAGATCGCTTTTTGAGTCCCTGCCTATCCTGACAACAGCTTTTCCTTGTTGCCTTGATCAACATTTTAAAGACAAAAGATAGGCTGAGGACCCTTGAGTCACAAAATCACTTTCTTGGTTTTCTTTTGTCTCTGTTTTGTTGAGAAATGGTTTCATGTAGCCCAGGCTGGTCTCCAACTCCATGTAGGCTAGGAGTACCTTAAGCTCCTGACCCTTCTGCTTCCCCCTTCCAAGTGCTGGGATTACAGGCAAGAAGCACCACCCTTGTTTCAAGAGGTGTTGGGATCTAGGGCTTCATTCTGGACAGACCCTCTACCAGCTGAGCCACATCCTCTGCCCATGTATAAAATCTTAAGGAGCAGTCCAGTTCGCATAGACGGGAATCTGCGAAGGGCAGTTCACAGGGCCGAGGAGGAGAACAAAGTGCACCACGGGGAGCTGGTTTGCAGTTGTGTAGGGTGGGCTGACCCAGATATCTAACCTAAGGCAGGACTTGCATTGCCAGTACTTTGAGGCTCAGTAAGAAGGATACTAAATTGACTACAGGTGCAAAACAAACACACAGTCACTCTGGAGGAGACAAGGAATCAAGAGATCTTTTCGCTGTGCATTTTAGCTTGTTTTGTGTTGCCATGGAAAAAGACTCCACCTAAAAGCAACCTGAGGCAGAAAGGGTTTATTTGATTTACACTGCGAGGTCAGCTATGGGGGGAAGCCAGGGTAGGAACTGAAACAGAAAGCATGGAGCAAGGCTGCTTGCTAGCTTGCCCACGCTCGTGTTCTGGTAGCTTCTTTCTCATACAGCCCAAGACTAACTGTCTAGGGATGGGATGACCCACATTGGGCTGGATGACCCCATTGTAGAAGAATGAAACTAGATCCATGCTATCACCCTGCCCCAAAATCAATTCCAAGTGGATCAAAGGCCACTTTGTGCTGAATTACTAGCAGAAAACAGACACAGGTGCAGAAAGGGATTTTCTGAATACCACTCTATAGCTCCTCGGTTAGGGGTGGGTCCACACGGACCTTTCTCCCATAGAGGTTGGAATGCTGACTGACTCGATTCTCAGCAGGGCTTGTGCGAGTGACATCCCTGAACAAAGCAGTGGTGAGCTCATGACTGCAATGGCCTAGTCGTGTCTAGAAGGCAGCGTTTTGTGACACTCCTCCACATTCTCTGGCTCTTATGTTCTTTCCACTCTGTCTTCCTCATGTCCCCTCGGCCTTTGGCACATTGATGTGGATCTTCCATTGATCACTCAACAACCATCTATTCTCAGCACTTGACCACCTAAAAGTCACTGTCATTTCGCTGTGTTAGGATGTATTTTATCTTAAAAAGTGTGTGTGGGGGTGGGTGTGGGTGTGCACTGGCATGTACGTGAGAGCATGTGAATGCAGGTGCCCACTGAGTCACGCAGAGAACATTAGAGCCCCTGGAGTTGGAGTTAGAGTTAGTTGTGAGGCTGCCAACGTTGGTGCTAAGAACTCAGGTCTTCTGCAAGAGCGGTGCACACTCTCAACTCCTGAGCCATCGCTAACCACCCAGCGCGGCAGTAAAATGCTAATTTTCCCAAAGGGTTTATTTGACAGTCGAGAGGCAAGGGCATGTAAACTGAAGGACAACATAAAACAAAAGTTGCTAATGCAGACAACAAACCCATTTATAACAGCATTAGAAAGCATGAAATAGCACTGAAGAGATGGCTCAGATGATAAAGTGCTTGCCTTGCAAGCCTAAAGAACTGAGTTTGATCCCCAGCAACCACAGTAAAGTCAGGAGTGGGACTGGAGAGATCAATCAGAAGATAAAAGTGTGTAGTGCTTTTGTATCTGTGCTCTTGTGAAGTTCAGTTCCCAGGACCCACACCAAGCGTTCTGAAGCCATCCAAGCTCCAGCTCCAATGTCCTCTTCTGGCTTTAGAGAGCACCTACACTCGTTTGCACATGCCCAGCAGAGGCAAACACTTGTAATCTCAGCACTGAGGAGGCAGAGACAAGCAGATTCTGTGGGCTCACTGGCCAGCCAGCCCAGCCAGGCTCGCACACTTGAAGAGTTCCAGTACAATGAGAGATTGCTGTCTCAAGATAAACAAGATGGGTGGCTGCTAAGAAATGACACTGGCAGCTGACCTCAGCCCTTCACCCAGAAACACACACACACACACCAAAAGAAAAGATGAAATGCAAATAAATTCAACCAAGAATGTGAAATGCTTGCACACTGGAAAGCATAAAATGTTGATGAGAGAAACTGAAGAAGATACAAATTTAGTTCCTATTTGCGGATTGGAAGAATTAACATAGTAAAAGCGGATTCTATCCACAGTTGCATACAGATTCAGCATAACCCCTGTTGAAATTCTAGTGGTGTGTATATTCACAGAAAAAAAAAAAGATCAAGAATTCATATGGAAACTACTGAAGACCTTGAATAGCCAAAATCAATCTTGACAAAGAAAAAGCTGGATGCACCACAGCTCCTGTTCAAATTATGTTAAAGGCTATGGTAATTGAAGCTGTTTCTATCTGTCTGTCTGTCTATCTATCTATCTGTCTGTCTATCTATCAAGGGTGGGGGGACTAAAATACAAACCAAACACACATACACACACATATACAGAGAAAGAGAGAGGAATACAAACAGACATAGACCAGTTGACTAAAACAGAGAATCCAAAATAAACCCAAGCATATACAGCCAAGTAATTTCTGATAAGGCAACTCAGAAAACACGATATAGGAAGGACAGTCTTTGCAGTTTGTGGAAGGAGAAGTGGACATCCTCTTGCAAAAGCATGGCACTGGGGCCTTGACCTTTAACCCTGAGCACAAAATTTAAGCATGTTGCCCGAAGGCTGGAGAGACAGCTTGCCAGGCCCCAAACTGGTTGCCTCACGACCATGTGTAACTCCGCTCCAGGGGCTATAACATCCTCTTCTAGTATTGGAGAGCACCATATACATATAACATACATTCAGCATGCACACATGTGCACACACACACAAGCAAAACAAAAATAAATCTTAAAAAAAAAAAACCCACAAGCCTCCACATAGTTGTAAGAAACTGCAGGTCTCCTAGAAGGAGGAGGAGACTGACCTTGGTAAAGTTTATTTTTTTAGATATCATACCAAATGTCCAGGCAACAAAGCAAAGGTAAACACATAGGATTATAGAAAATGGAAATGAGGGCGCGTACCTTAGGTTAGGAGAAGATGTTCTCAAGCAATAAACCAACCATTGGTATCCAAGATGCATCAGGAACGACAACGCCAGAACAGTGAAGAAACAAACCCAAATCCCACAACTAACCCAACTTTAAAATGGGCAAAACTCCTCTAATAGCTGGAACCAAGCCAGAGTGGCCACTCTCTCTACTCCTAAGGCTCCATGTATCTCTTCTGTGATTGTAAGGATTACCAATTTTACAATCAAAATCAGCCCCCATAGGAAGAGTTAGTATAATTTCTGTTTTTATCTATTGTGTGTGTATGTAGATGTTCATGAGTTCCTACGTGTGGATGTGGGCTTGCATGTGCCACAGAGTGTGTGGAGGTCAGAGGACAACTCCAGGTCTCAGTCCACACCTTTGTTTGAAGGTCTCTTCATCATTTTTCTACTGCATGTGCTAAGCTAACTGGCCTATAAGCTTCCGGGGATTCTCCTGTCTCCTCCTCCCATCTCTCTGTGGAAATGCTGGATCATACATGTGCATGCTCTTCACTGGGCTTTTACATGGGTTCTGGGTATTCAAACTCAGGTCCTGAGACCTGCACAGCTATGTTTTTTACCCACTAACCCATTTCCCCAATCCTCTTCCTCTACTTTTAAAATAATCTTCACTCCCTTGAGAAAATATTAGCAGTTTGACAAGTATGAGAAAATAAAGTCTTTCATGAGTCCTCCTCTCAGACTTCCTTCTAAATAAATTCTCCTTTGTGCAAACAAAAAATGCAACAAAGAATGAAGGACAAATACATACATACATACACACACACACACACACACACACACACACACACAATCCAAAACTCAAGTGACATCTTGTCCTCATCTCTTTGACCTAGACACAATCTGAGCCTCATCGCTAGCCTTTACACTGATGGGAGACAGACCTTGCAGAGAGGAACACAGCTGTGTACAGAAACAACCAGGAGGCTCAAGTCTGTGACTGAGAACATTGTATTCAGTCTGGGCCCAGGAGCCTTGGCAGATGAAATCAGCATTAGCTACTATTTGCTGTTGTGCTTTCAATGCGGAACGCCCCCGCCCCATAGGCTCATGTGTTTAAACAATTGGTCAGTGGCTGATGGCACTGGTTGGAAAGGTTGTAGAACCTTTAGGAGGTGCAGCTTCTTTGGAGGAAGTCAGTTCCTGGAGTCTAGTCTTGAGATTTTATGACTTGGTCTCATTTTCTGTTCACTGTGCTTCCCAACAAATGTAATGTGACCCTCTGGTCTTTTACTCTTGCCATCATGCTGGATGGCATGATGGAATATATCCCCTTAAACAGTGAGACAAAACAAACCATTCCTTATTTAAATTTGTTTGTCAGGTATTTTGTCTTAACAATGAGAAAAGGAACTAATACACCTATCATGCGGCTTGGCCCCTTCTTTGAGCTGTTGGGTAATAAGCCTAGAGTCGTTGAGATGTTCTCCTGACAAACTTAATGCTCAGGTTGTCACAAATGTATCCCATCATGAGCCATTTTATTATCACCTGCTCAAGGGCTCTAGAACTTGTGAGCTTGAACTAGCTAAGAGAGAGGAGAGAAACATGTCTGGGCTGGTTAGGTTTGCCATCATTACAGGATTGAGCAGGCAAGATGTATGGATTTATTTCAGTGTAATAAGGACATGACAGCAAAATCTTGATAAGTTAGAAAGGACAAGAGTAAAAGTGATTCTAAAACATGGTTGGCGTCACTGTTACTCTCATGGACTTCCTGGAAATGATGGGCCCACACATAAAAAAGACCACAGAGAGAGAGATTCAGAAACTACATGATCCATTCCTAAAGGGAAAAGAAGAAACTTTTTTAGGGAGACACTCAAGATCCTTAAATCCTGATGTCTTAGTTAGCTCTGTCAACTTTACACATTCACCCTAAAGTCATGGGAGAAGAAAGACCCTATTGAGGAACTGCCTGGATCAGACTGACCTATAGGCATGTTTGTGGGGGGTTGTCTTGATTATAAATTGATGTAGGGGGACTGAGGCCACTGTGGGTGGCACCATCATGGGCTGAGTAGTCATGGTCTATTTAAGAAAGCCAGCTGACTGAGAGTGTGAGCAAGCGAGTAAGTAGCATCCTTCATGGTTTCTGCTTCCCTATCTTACCATGAGTTCCGGCCCTGACTTCCATCAATGATAGACTGTGACCTGGCATGATATGCCTAATAAACACTTTCATCTTATAAAATGAAGTAAATCTTTCCCTCCCCTAAGTTGGTTTTGGTCATAGTGTTCTAAATCCTATGTGTTAGCAACAGAGAAGAAACTAGAATCGTTTGTGATTGCTTAATGCATGGAACATGATGCTAAAATTCCTTCCTTCCTACCTTCCTTCTTTTCTTTCTTTTTTCCTTCCTTCTTTCATTTTGTTTTGTCATTTTTTTTTAAAGACAGAGTCTTACTGCATATACCAGGCTGGCTTAGGACTATGTAGCAAAGGTTGTCCTCAAGCTCACAATCTTCCTGCCTCATTCTTTAAGATTCTGAGGTTATGGGGATGAGCCACTTCCTGCTCCTAGTTTGCTTTCTTCATGATACACATTGTGGGATTTCTGAACTATCACCAGCCGTGCAGCTGCCCAGAGATCACCGTACCAGGAAGAGGATGCGGTCAGACCTTATAGCTATCTCAGTCAGCCTACAGCTCTATGAGTGAACACCTTCAAACCTCTAGGCAGATGAATGAGCCTTCAGCTAACAGCTCCCATCCTTCACTCCTCCCCAGGTGATGCCAAGAGAACCAAAATGACCTCATCTTGCTGAGTCCTGTGTGAATTTCAGATTCTTGATCAAAATAGATGTGTTCATGTTTTGAGGAAACATATATTGGGGTACCCTTTATGTATCCTTAATAACTGATCCCAACACTATACTCAAAAAAGGGGGTTGTTGTTGGTTTTTTTTTTTTCCTGAACTCCAATTCTCTTGTATGTTGTGTCCAGGAAGAATGATGTTCTACCTTCATCATGAAATGTATGTGTTCTCCCTATGTTCACTTTTCAGTCATTTAACAAACACTGTGAAACACCGCGTGGTAAGACTATTACAAAGACATCTCCTTTGTCCCTTGGAATCTCACCATCTACAGCAGCTGTTCTCAACCTGTGAGTCACAACCCCTTTTGGGGTTAAGTAGCTCTTTTACAGGCGTCACCTAAGACCATGCTACATAGCTGATATTTACTTTACAATTCATAACAGTAGCAAAATTGCAGTTAGGAAGTCGCAATGAAGATAATGTTATGGTTGGGGTCACCACAACATGAGGAACTGTACTAAAGGGTCTTAGCATTAGGAAGGTTGAGAATCACTGGCCTAGACAAACATGGAAATCACTGAACTGGTATACTGGTATTATTAGAGGGATAGTGTCCAGTTCCACACACTCTTCAATCCTCTTACAAATCCTATCTGGGCCATAACAGCTTTTCAGCACAGCCCAAATAATTCCCCTCTCCCAATACCAAAAATTGGATAGCACATAAAAGTCATACAGCGAGAGCTGACTATCCACACCATTTCCCAACTGCATGTTCAGTGACTTTATCTTCCTCTCTCTCCCTCTCTCTTTCTCCCTCTTCGTCCCCCTTCACCTCCTTTTTAAAACAGGGTCACACCATATAGTTCTGGCTGGCTTGAAACTTGCTATGTAGACCAGAGTGTCCTCAAACTCATAGAGATCTTGCTGGCTTTGTCTCCCGAGAGCTGGGATTAAAGCCATGTACCATTCACTACATCTGACTTACATTAATTTCTTTAAATTGATCGCCTAAAAGTATTTACCTCGGAAATCTTGAAAGGGCTGCACTGAGGCTTTCTACCTTATTCTTTTTCTACTTGCAGAGCTATTTTCTGTTTTCTAAATATTTTATTAGCGTATATAACTATAGATAGTATTTCATGACATTTTCATATACATATACTGTATTTTAATCATAGTCACCCCTTAACACCCTCTCTTGTACTTTTCACACACACTGATCCTCTTCTCCTTTTCAGCTAGTCTTCATTATACTTTCATGTTTTTTTTTTGTTTCTTTATAAATCAATAAGATTAATTGATATTGCTTATGGGAGCATTGTTGACCTACCAGTGGTTACACCACTGAAGAAAATCTCCCTCCCACCCATTAGGTGTACACAGATCCTCAAGGAATCCCCCCCCCCCACAGGAACCATGAAGAGTGAGATCTTAAACATTGGACATCACGTTTCTAAAGATATCATTCACCTGGTATCTGTAAACGGCTAACTTGAGTGATAGATGATGTTTTATCAAAAAAATAAAATAACCAATTTGTGTGTCCTTCCCTCTTAGCGTTCCTTAGTTGCCTATAGTTCTTATGCAGAGGTATAGTGAGGATCCTCACCCCCCCACCATCTACATTAGTATGTCCATTGCTATTGTCGATGTAGAGGTCCTGTTTAGTCAGTCATTCTGGTGAGACCTTATGGGTGTAGCTTCTGACTTTACTAGGAAACACAATCTCATAGCTAACTTTAATCAATTATCCAATGCCAAATTGTCAGTCCTTAGACATGCATACAAGTAACATTATACAGACTGAGCAGGTTGCATTTAGGATTACATATTTACATATAAATATGTATATATAATATATAAATGTATATTTATACATACATGTAACAACAATTAATGAAATAAGAGGCCATAAACTTGGAAGAGAACAAGAACGCAAGAAAGGGTATATGGGGGGGGGTTGGAAAGGAGAAAAAAAAACAGAGAAATTATGTAATTATAATCTCAAACAATTAAAAAAAACAATTTTAAATGAAAATTACCCAAATATGGTATGATAAATAAAGACAGAAAATACAAAGTAAATAATCAAGCAAGATAAAAACATCCAGTTGTATATTTCCAAATAACTAAAAGAGAGAATTTTAAATGCTCTTGCCACAAAGAATTGTTAAGTATTTGCTACTGAACTGCATTCTGATTAGCCCAACTTGATAATCCAAAACATGTTGAAAGATCCTGAGGTACCCTGCACAATTATTAGTTGTCAGAAAGAAAGTAAAACTTTGAAAAATAGATCTTCTGGGACTGCAGCTCTTTTAGGAAATAATTGGCTGTGTTGGTAGAATGCCGATAAGGGCTCCCTAGGCTGCGGAGAATGCTACTGGCTGGGAGTCACTTGGCTCCATTCTGGACAGTTTGCTGGCTGCTGGAGCCTCTGCATCTGCATGACTCCGGCAAGCCTGCCAAGGTGGTTTGTAGATAAGCTTAAGCAATGCTAGGAGTTTCTGGACCCAGACGCTGCAGAGCACTCATTGCTGAGACTCGGCTGTGGTGACTAGAGTGAGAGCTGAGGGAAACACAGGGCAGTCCCACCAGCTCATCTGCCGGGGAAGAAGAGGTGCGTCACATTTCTGGAAGAGAATAACATTTCCCATCTTGTGGGCTGAATTTGTCCATACCGAAAGAGGTGTGGACTGCTGCCCTTGTTAGTCTTAACTGTCAACTTGACAGAGCCTTGAGTCATCTGAAAGTGGAGCTCCAGTCAAAGGCTAGGTCAGACTAGCCTACGAGCACATCTGTGGGGAATTGTCTTGATGGTTAATGGACATAGGAGGCCTAGTCCATGGTGGGCAGTATGATTCCCTGGGCAGGTGTTCCTGGGCCTTGAAAGAAAGCAGGGTGTGAATGAGCTAGTGAGAGAGACAGCAAGAGAGCCATGGTGTCTGCTTCAAGTTCCTGCTTGAGTTGCTGCCTTGACTTCCCTCAGTGATGGATTGTGACCTGTAATCCTTTCCTACCATAAATTGTTTTTGGTCATAGTGTCTTATCATAGCAACAGAAAGGAAACTGGAGTAACATCCTACCTCCAACCAACACTAAAACAGCCTTATTTAGACCTAAAAGTCTTTGCACATAATGGAGTTTAAGTTGAAATGATCAGAGTGGATCCTAATGCAACATGACTAGCATTCTTGCATCAAAAAGAGACAGTGGCTAGAGCAAAAAGCCAAGGGAGACAAACACAGGGACAGTAACAAGTGCAAGTGGCAGGCTGGATCTGGCCCAGGGGCTTTATGTAGCTTGGCAGCCCCACAAGCAAGATTCTTCCCTTAAGTAATGTGTGTCCATGGGTTGGAGACCTGTTTCCCTGTGGATTCTTCTCCAGTGATTGACAGAAAAAGCTGACTTCTCTCAGAGAGGGCAGGGGGAAGGAGAGAGAGCTGCTTCACCCAAGGTCAGAGTGCCTTCTGAGGGCATCCTAGGTCAGGGACTGGCAGGGCATGGTGATTTGGAGTGACATGGGGACTCCACACTGGCCCTGCTTCTCCCATTAACCAAGCAGATGGGGAGATCTTACCAGTTGACTTGGTGCACTTTATGGTTCTGTCCTTCTCCAGCTAACTTTGTCCTATGATCTTAAAAATGTTCCTTCAATAATAGAATCAGGAATGTGTGATAGTTCAACTGGACCATCAGCTTGAGTGGACTGAGATGTGCTGGCTCTGGATGTACCTGTGAGGGTGTGTCCAGAGATTACTGAGCAAAGTAAGCTGTGATCTGCAAAACCATCCCAAGGGCTGAGGGCCCAGAAAGAACAAAAGGGGAAGAGAGACACAGGAGCACAGAAATGTTCTCCTTCCCACCATCTCTTTCTCTCTCTCTCTCTGTGTGTGTGTGTGTGTGTGTCCTCTCAAGAGCACATGTACACGCATGTGTCTTTCTTTCCCTGTCTCACTTGTACCTGGCAGCCATGCTGTGAACTGCTCTTTCTGCCTCACACACCTTCCTTGCAAGGATGGACTGAAATCTTTGAATCTGTGAGCCAAAATGAAATCTTTCTCCTTTGTTTCACTTGGGTATTTTTGTCACAGTAAAGAACTAACACAGAAAGGACTCTCTGAGTCCCACTGGAAATGTTCCCAGTCCCAAGCCATACATTGCTTTCTCCCCTGCGTTCCTTTATTCTTTTATTGTTCTGTTCAAGTTTCAATTTTTTTTAAATGATGAGAGTACTGTATTAGTTAATTTTCTGTTATTGTGATGAATACCTGGACAGAAGACAATTTAGAGAAGTACTTCATTTTGGCTAACAGTTCAGAGAGGTACAATCCATTGTGATGGAGAAGACTTCACAGCAAGAACATGAGGCTATCCTGGCAGTCAAGAAGCAGAGTGGCCACATTCCATCCTCAAACAAGAAAAAAAAGAGAAAAAAACAGGAAGAGTCAGGAGGTGAAAGCTCAAACCCTGCCTCCTGTTGATTCACTTCCTCAAGCAACAGGTGCTGCATCAAAACATAAAATATGATTGCTGGGAGTTTTTCTGTATTACTTTGTCCAAGTTGCAGCACCCTTCTGCAACAGAAGACTTTGGGGCTTCACAAAACTCAAGAACTCCTACATCTCACCTGACTCCGGAAGTTCTAAGATTCCTAAGGTCCCCATATGGTTATAAAACCATTGAACAATAGAAGTGGAAAAGGTCTTTTTCATTAGTCAAACAGCTTACACATACCGCAGGGAGCTCTCAGAATACAGCTTTTCATGAGTCATCCCTCTTGCTGGGGCCTTCTTGATGATGCAGGGGTCTTTTGAGTCACTCATTTAACCTCAAACTCACCAACTCACTAGTCTACACTCGGGTGGAATAATTTCTTCAGTCTGTCATAGGTTTCCCCGCCTAGGGTAAATACATATTTCTTTCATCCCCCAACTACAGAATAAGCATCTTGCTCAGGGGTGTGTGCTGGAGAATAGAGGGAGAGCTGACAGAGGAAGTTTCTGGGTCGCCATTGACACTGTCTGTTCCCTGACTCTTTATCTGCTGGTCATAATTGTTAATAAGGAAGCTCCCAAGCATTCATTTGCTAACTTTGCTCCTAACTGTAGGCATAAATTGCTCCAATTTGATGTGGCTAGATTCTACAGGGTGCCAGTGGGCATATTTGCCATTCTTGGCAGTCTCCCATGGAACTCTGTGACAATCTGCCTTGTCAGCAAATCCTATCTTGCCTTGCTTTGCAAGGTAGCCTGCCCGTTCGCCCATGCTTAGCTGAAATGAAGACGACGCTGACAACTTTGATGTGGAAAGTCGTGGTTGGAGCAAGGGCTCTGGGATGAGTCAGTGGGACAACGTGGAGACAACAGGGTTTTGACATCGATGGCCACTGGCATGAACCCACTACAAACTGTCTCTTATACTTTCAATCACTGTAATGAGTGATGTTATGTCCTATGCTGGTTAGGTGGTTTTGGTGCTGGTGGAGGTTTTCTCGTTTGTTTTCTTTTTTTGTCAATTTTCTCAGTGGAGGGTCTTTCTAAGATTTGTCTGTAGTCATTTTATTGATGACCTCCTGATTCAATGAGAGATCCATTCTCAAAAAGTAACATAAACAGTGAGTAAAGAAGCCTTTTCTGGCCTCAACACATACATGTACTCCTGTGAATACACACATACAGACATGCACACTCACACTCACACTCACACACACAAATATTTTGGCTTCTTAAACAGTGACGAGTAGAGATGATAAGATGGCTTCTCTACTGTCGGTCCAGGAACTTCACCCCACTGCTTACTTTGTAATTTCATATACAGAGATATTACCATGGCACATCCAGGTGGTTAAAACCACAGTCTGTAGCTGGGAAGAGGCAACGGGGGTAGGTAGGCACTGAAAAGGGGGGGCAGTCAGCACTGGGGTCAACCCGATGGCAGCTGAGTCTTGCTTTTCTTTTCTTCAGAAGAATCTGAAATTTTTACTTTTGTGTTCTCCCAACAGGACATTTCAACAGCTCCCAACCATCCTCGGCGCCGCACTCCCCTTTACCGACTATACCACCATCTCCAAGGCCTCATCTACTCTGGGGTGTCCCAGAGCCCCAAACCAAGCCCACATTTTTTTATGTATACATTTAAAATTAGCAATAAAGTCAATCATTTCTGATATGGTTTGATTTGGCAAAGTAGAACTTCTCAACAAAAGTAATTAGTGTTAAATCTTCAGTGTATCAGAGAAAAATGGTGCTAATGAGGAATAGATGTTATAATGAAGGTCAAAGGCAACATTCCAATTGCAGGTTTTTGCCAAGGGCTGGAAATAGGGTATCTGAATTATGTTGCAAATTGGGAGTTGGGAGAATGAAACCTCGGTAACTGTGAGTAACATGTAACCCAGGCTGGAAGGAATTTTTATCTTTTTCTCTCAACTTTCTCCCTTCATGGGTACAGGCTGGAACACAAAGGCAACTTTCAGGTTTTTAAGCTATCTAAAATATTAATTTTAAAAATCTCATAAAAGATAGTCTCCACTTAGTAAACTGGAAGAAGTGGGTATTTGGGGCTTATCCGAGGAAGGTGCTCTGTTTTTCTTTGTATATCCAGTATGGAGAGGAATACCATTCCTTTCCATCAGTCAATAAGTCTGAGCAAAACAAACACAAGGAGAATATGCTTGTCCTATAGCTGTCTCCTCCTGACTTAAACAGCCTGTTCAGGACTGAAGCTTGTTAGGACTCTGGGAGGAAACAAACTCACAAATATAAGGAATTCAATAAAACCTACGGATCTCAGGAACTACCTGAAACTTAACAAGACTCACAGGCTCCTTCTCAAAGTAATATAAACAGTGACAACTGGTGGGAAATGATCTCTTCTGACAATCCGATCTGCTTGTAAGTGCATAGGGAGCTCTAGGGATGCAGCTTCAGGCAAGGGATGCAGATTTCAAGAGTTGCCACCCTCGAAGGAATAGGCTTTTCATTGATGTCACTACCTTGAAGTCACACTCGCTTTTGTAACTAACCCCTAACTCATATTCCTATAGGTATCCCTAATAAATTCACCAGTTCGCTAATCCAGATTTGGGTGGAATTGTTTGTTTGGCTTGTCAAATCAGTGTCACATCTGGGGTGAACAGTCATTTGTTTGTGTTTTTTCCAGGAAAAGTCACACACTACGTTTCTGTCATGTTTCTCAAAGTCACATTTACACTGTCAATTCAGGGAATGGACGTTCATATGAATTGTATTTGCCACACCATTAGTTAAAGGCAGACAGCTCCGGTCCCTATACTGATATGCACTGTTCATGGCAAAAAGAAGAAATCTGTGCCTCACAGTTCCTGCCTACCCAACTCCTGAGCTCACACCTGTAGTCTAAGTCTTCTAGTTCCACACATGAGCATTTTAGCCCAGAAAGAGTCTTCTTCCCACAAGCTCCCTCGGTCAGTTGTGTGAATGAAGTAAGATTTCAGAATTTGCAGCAGGGATACTGCTTAGGGTGACCACAGGGCCCCAATGACAAGAACTTTCATAGGGAGGCTCTTCTCCACTAATGAGCACTTGAATTCTTGTTTTGTTTGTGAGAAGAAACTGACCATGTGTAGAAGCTCCAGAAACAGGTGAACTCTGCTCACTTCCTGACTGGCTGATTCTTTTGTTCTGAGGTCATTGATATGGGAAGGGACTCTACAAGGATGTCATCCTCAAGTGTCACTAACCACAATACATTTCCTTGTCTGCATCTTATTCAAAACTGAGAACACCACAGAAGTACCAAATACACCTCTTCCCATACTGCTATGCTCTTGGTTTAGTCACTAGGAGCTGGCCCTACACTGTGGCCATCTAGTTCCAATGCCTTGACTACAATGTCTCATTTTTTTATATTATACTCTCAACAATGGCCACATAGCCATCATCATTAGGTAATGTTAATAGAATCACACAGGAAATATGGCCACCTTCTCCAGCAAGAAATCTGTTTTCCAATCAAGATGGAGAAGTGAGAAGATAAAACAAGACTGTCAAGGATGCTCCTTTGATGACCACCATGAAAAACACTATGATTACAAATTCATGAGCTTGAAACATAGCCTCCAGATGGAGAACATCTACTAAGCATTGAGGCCAGAGTACACAGGTGTGTGTCAGAGGCTAACCACACAAGTCTCTAAAGCATCAGCCAGCATTCCTACAAGAGAATCAGAAGGAAGCAAGATGGTGTGAACAAAGCTTAAGAAATCCATTCATGGAGATTTGGTAATTAAAGTCAGCACTCAAATCAGGGCTCAGCCAGGACTAATGATAAGGCTTTCTTTCCTCCATCTCTTCTAGTATGGCAAATGCCAATATGGTCCCCCAGCCCTTCCTAATTACAAAGGGCACTAAGTAGCAAAAAGAGGAGGCGAATCAGTCTAGAATGAACCACAGATGTGATCAAAGGGGTTCTCCATTTTTCCCTAAGCAAGAAAGAACTATCTTGCATGTCTTAAAGGACTTTGGAGTGAGGGAAGGAGCAGGAAAGACCTCAGAGTATTGGAAAATGGAATTCAAACATGAAGAGGATGTTTAGCTCTGGGGAGCTAAGAATAAATACAACTCAACTCTAGGAATACAGGACAGGCACAGGGGGAGAACAAAAATAGCACCTAGAAGCTGACCCACGGGCAGTTAGAACATGTTTTCCATTAGGTTGAGGTTATGCCAGTGGTCATATAACTGGAATACCATAATCCCTTACAGATGCCAATGAGCAGAGTCAGAAGGTGAGTCTTCAAAACTGCTTTGTTGGAGATCTGGCTATCTGAGAATACAGTAGAACAATATCTCCACAAGTCTGTCTTGCATCGTTTCATCTCCAGCAGATTATATAGGTAGAAGAGGAAGGGAAGGGGGAGAGCGGGAGAGCTCAGGCTCACTCATCTGGTCAGTTGGCCAGCACATTTCTGAGACTTGTGAGGTCTGTGCCTCTCACTATCACTCCTTGTACCCTTCCCTCATTCTTTAGCTGTCTGGGATCAGGCACTTCTTGAAATGCTGAGTCTAGTTAGTTCCAGCTGGAATCAACCTTGTATTCCTCCTGGGTAATGTGAGGTGGGAAAGGGTGAACCCAGAGCAAACCAACCATGGATGCTGAGCACATGCAGAGCTGGTAATAACATCCGTGTGCTGATTCTTTGCCACAATGCAGGGCACAATTGCATCTCTCTAACAAAATCTGAAACACTCCTATTCACCCGCCCTGTCACTGTGAATCAGAAAGGCAAGATAAAGCAGAACGTCATGGAGAAAAGCAGCTGGCACTGGCAAGCATCTGACAGTGTGTGGAGTATCCAGGGCTGGATGTGGGGAAGTTGAGGCTGTGGTTGAGCAGCTGAAGTTCTTAATTCCACATCATTGTCACCGTTCTGAGGCAATGCAGAAGGCAGGCAGAAGCTGATCAGCCCGGCTTTCAATGCAAAGGGTCAGCTGATTCCCTGATGTTTTAACAGTACACACTACAGCTTTTGTGATGCCTGCATTACAGACCTGGTGGCTGTCTCTGTCTGAGTACCAAGGTAAAGGTGAATGTTTGCTTGGCTTCCACTCGACTTTCTATGACCTATGACTTCTCTGCAAGAATCCTGGTAAGGTATCTTTGCAATCCCTTGGTATCTGATCAAGTTTCAGCCCCCAGCATGGCAGGGAAAAGGGAAAAGGTGGTGTCAAGATTAACATGTCGAATTAGATATTGGAAGGTTGAGAACATTTAACTGTCTTCCAGAGTTCAGTTCCCAGCACCCATGTTGGCCCATAACCACCTGTAACTATAGCTCCAAGGGATCCTACACACTCCTCTGGCCTCCCAAGGCTGCACACATGCCTCTCACACACATAAATATAAGCATAAAAGTCTTTAAAAAAAAAAAAAACCTAACCTGTCAAAGAAACTATTTGAAAGAGGATTGGGCACTCTTCCTGACTTTGGCTACATGTAACAAACAGATCATGTGTTTAAGAAAGGCCTGTGATATAGAAACACGAGAGAAGGTGGGTGCTATGTAATGATACAAAGTCAGAAAACTCCTGCTGTAGCACTTTTGAACATATGCCCTTCCCCCTGTTCTCAGGAGTGTCTTTCTAAAACAAACAACAGCATAGATGTAAGGTCATCTTCTTGAATTTCTATTATGCTGGGGTGTCCAGGGCTGCTCGCCCCTGGATGGCTGCGTTCTGGAGGTGCCATATTGCTCTGTGTTTTGTTGGTTGAGCTTTTACACTGACCTCTACCCATTGGGCTGATTTAGGTGTTGGCTGTTAGTTTCTGGTGCTTTCTGAAATCCTGAGGTAGGGAGAATCCCCTTGGCAGGAAGATGATTTTTCCTGAAGGAGGCCTCCTCTGCTTTTTGGGTATGGTCACTGTATGGCCAGTGTTTCTCAGAAATTGCCACTGCTCACCTCAGGCATGTAGACCTGAGTAGCAGCTGTAGTCTTTGTTAGTCAGGGGGGCTCTCCTCTCACCTATAGAAGTCCTCAAGACAGTTGCCTTGCAGCTGGGTTTCTCGTTCTGAATTTAGTGAGCTGCTGCTGTTGTTACACTGTTTTCCAGGTACAGCCCTCTTGAAGAACCTGCTGATTTCCTAGCTGTGGGGTTTTCTCCCAACAGGGGAACTCAGTCTGGTACCTTGGGGCACACAGTTCTGTCTGGGAAGGTGAGAGGAACGCCCAGCGAGTCTCTGGGCCAGAGGCTGAGTGCTCCGCTCTGGGCCAGGAGATCGTGCGCTCAAGTTTGAGATGGTGGCGGGGGCACCGCTCTGGTCGGAAGGCTGTGCACCCCCATCTGTGATGGTGGCTGGGGGCGCTGCTCTGGTCTGGAGGCTGTGCACTCCTCTCTAGGCTGGCAATTGAGGGCTCCACTCTGGTCTGGAGGCTGGGCGCCTCACTCTGGGCCAGAAGCTGTGTGTCCCTGTCTGGGATTGTGGCTGGCAACACCCTTCACAATAGCCACAAAAGACATAAAGTACCTTGGTGTAACCCTAACCAAGCAAGTCAAAGACTTGTATGAAAAACAATTTCAAGTCTCTGAAGAAAGAATTAGAAGAAGATATCAGAAGATGGAAGGATCTCCCATGCTCATGGCTTGGCAGGATTAACATAGTAAAAATGGCCATCTTACCGAAAGCAATCTACAGATTCAATGCAATTCCCATCAAATTACCAACACAATTCTTTACAGATCTGGAAAGAAAAATTCTCAACTTCATATGGAATAACAGGAAACCCAGAATTGCTAAAACAATCCTCTACAATAAAAGATCTTCTGGAGGTATCTCCATCTCTGATCTCAAGCTGTACTATAGAGCAACAGTAATAAAAACTGCATGGTACTGGCATAGAAACAGAATGGTGGACCAATAGAACTGAATAGAAGACCCAGAAATAAACCCACACACTTATGGACACCTGATCTTTGACTAAGATGCCAAAACCATATAATGGAAAAAAAAAGATAGCATCTTCAACAAATGGTACCGGTGTAACTGGATGTCTACATGTAGAAAAATGAAAATAGATTCATACTTATCACCTTGCACAAAACTGAAGTCCAGCTGGATCAAAGACCTCAACATAAAACCAGACACATTAAATCAGTTAGAAGAAAAAGTGGGAAAGACCCTAGAACTCATTGGTACAGGAGACAACTTCCTGAATAGAACACCAACAGCACAGGCTCTAAGAGCAACAATCAATAAAGGGGACCTCATGAAACTGAAAAGCTTCTGTAAAGCAAAGGACACCGTCATCAAAACAAAACAATTGGGAAAGACTCTTCACCAACCCTCTATCTGAGAGAGGGCTAATATCCAGTATATATAAAGAACTAAAGAAGTTGAAAAGCAAAAAATCAAGTAATCCAATTAAAAAATGGGGAACAGAGCTAAACAGAGAATTCTTGATAGAGGAATATCAAATGGCAGAGAAGCACTTAAAGAAATGCTCAATGTCTTTAGCCATCAGGGAAAAGCAAAACAATGCTGCGATTTCACCTTACACCCATCAGAATGGCCAAGATCAAAATCTCAAGTGACAACACAGCTGGAGAGGTTGTGGAGAAAGGGGAACCCTCCTCCACTGCTGGTGGGAATGTAAACTTGTACAACCACTCTGGAAATCAATCTGGTGCTTTCTCAGACAACAAGGAATAGCGCTTCCTCAAGATCCAGCCATACCACTCCTTGGCATATATCCAAAAGAGGCTCAAGTACACAATAAGGACATTTGCTCAACCATGTTTGTAGCAGCTTTATTTGTAATAGCCAGAAGCTGGAAACAACCCAGATGCCCCTCAACTGAAGAATGGATGCAGAAATTGTGGTACATCTACACAATGGAATATAATTCAGCAATGAAAAACAAGGAAATCATGAAATTTGCAGGTAAATGGTGGGATCTGGAAAGGATCATCCTGAGTGGGCTGTCTCAGAAGCAGAAAGACACATAGGGTATGTACTCACTTATATAAACATATAATCTAGGATAAACCTACTAAAATCTGTATACCTAAAGAAACTAATCAAGAGAGAGAATCCTGACTAAAACGCTCAATCCCCACTCCAAAAGGCAAAGAGGATGGACACCAGAAGAAGAAGAAAACAGGAAACAAGTTAGGAGCCTCCCACAGAGGGCCTCTGAAAGGCTCTGCCCTGCAGACTATCAAAGCAGATGTTGAGACTTATGGCCAAACTTTGGGCAGAATGCAGGGAATCTTATGAAAGAAGTGGAAAATAATAGTAAGAGCTGGAGAGGACAGGAACTCCACAAGGAGAGCAACAGAACCAAAAAATTTGAGTACAGGGGTCTTTCCTGAGACTCATACTCCAACCAAGTACCATGCATGGATATAACTTAGAACCCCTGCACAAATGTAGCCCATGGCAGTTCAGTGTCCAAGTGGGTTCCATAGTGATGGGAAGAGGGACTGCTTCTGACATGAACTGATTGGCCTACTCTTTGATCACCTCCCCCTGAGGGGGGAACAGCCTTACCAGGCCACAGAAGATGACAATGCAGCCACTCCTGATGAGATCTGATAGACTAAGATCAGAAGGAAGAAAAAGAAACCCTCCCTTACCAGTGAACTTGGGGAGGGGAGTGAATGGAGAAGGGGGAGGAAGGGAAGGGTTGGGAGGGGAGGAGGGAGGGAACTAGAGGGGGGGATACAAAGTAAATAAAGTGTAATTAAAATAACAACAAAATCTCTATTTCTATTACTGTACAAAGTATCTACTAAGGATGTGTGCTTAGTACAATTCTTTGTTCCAAGAAACAAGGACCCCAAAAGTTCAAGGGGTGCTCTTCATATTCAGAGCCATGCTGAAGACACTCTCCTGAGTGCCTGCATTCTCTGTTTATCTTTATAAGAATCCTCTTACCTTTCGTGTGTCTCCAGTCATTTTTCAACCTCTGACCTCTTTATTCTGATCCCTGGGTATAAATCCTCAGGTCTCTGCTGTGTTTGGAGTTAGCTCAACCTCTCCCCTCTATTACAATAAAGTCAACTGCCCTTACAGCAGTGTGGAATAAAGTCTTTCCATATTACCCAATTCTCTTCTTTTTCCCTCCACATCATTTCCCACCCTTTATATTCTTTCCTAAACATGTTCTTTCTTTAAGAAAACTAGTAAGTGGAACCCAGTCTCTTCATCTTCCATTCAAGTAGTAGAATGAGGCTGGGATGGCAGATGAATAAGTAGGGTGGTTGCCTTGTGAGCACAGAGCCTGAGTTAATACTCAACCCACATGGAAATCCAGGTGTAGTAGCACTGAACTATAATTCAAGATGGCAAGATGAGAGGTAAAGACAGGAGCTCACTGGCCAGCTGGCTTAGCCTACACAGCGAAGTTTCAGGTCAGTGGAGGACCCTATATCAAAGAAAATGTGGAGAGTACCCAAGGCAGTCATCTGAGGTTGCCCTCGGACCACGTGCACATACGCACCCATGGACACACATGACCACGTGGGGGATTATGAGTATGCACTGCTCCATCAGAGGACTCAAATTCCATCCCCGGTGGCCAGGCTGGCTGTGCATAACCACCTGTAACCCCAGCTCCAGAGAATCTAATGCCTTCTTCAGGTCTTTGTATATATCTGCACCCATACACACACACACACACACACACACACACACACACACACACACACACACACTTAAAAATAAAAATAAGTCTTTTTAGAAATAGTTTAATGACCACCATACTTCCCAGAGACCCCCTCCCCAAATGTTCAGTCTGTCTCTTCTGCTGAGGGTTTGACAGCTTTGCTGATTAACGCAAATGGCAGTAACTACCGAGAATGTCATTTGGAAGTTAAACGGAAAAGCCAATTGTGCATTATGAATCTGAAATTACTTTCATTGGGGTGCTCCGGAATGGAATTATCAAGGCTTTCTTTAATTAATTTGGTAGAGAAGTTTATTGTGTGGAGCTTCTGGGATCATGCGCAAGCTCTGATAAGAAAGGCAGAAGGCTGCCATTTGAGTGCTCAAACTCCTGAGCTTTGTGGTCTAGAGAAGTGTCCCGCACATACCTGGCAACTCACAAAGAGTCTCCATTGTAGGTGCCAGGAGAAAGAAAGGCCAGGGACGCCTCTCTCCTTCCTGTCCATCACCTGTAAATAAGACTACTGTGAGGTCCATTGAATGTGAATGCCAGCGGGCTTTGTCAGCCTACCAAAGGAGTTGGAGATTTCCAGAAAGCAACTGAATAAATAAAGGAATTCAGTAATATGAAAGGGACTCAATACTGTGAAAGCTTCACTCTTAGGGGGGAAGAATGCACACACTTGGGAGCAGAAAACCCGTTTCTTTCTTTGCAATGATTGTTTTTCCCTCACAGCAGAGAGGCAATGCGTCACGCTGACATACCTGACTCACTTTCTGTGCTTCACAGCCCTGCCCTGAGCGCAGCTTGCTGACAAGAGCACTCAGTGTTGGGGTAGGGCACCTCGACCCAAGCTGTAGCACTGAGCCCATGCCCTTCAAAGCTGCTCCACAGTCATCAAGAACTCCCTCCATTGTGCTTTCTGCAGCTGTGGTGATGGCGCAGTGGGTAAGCTTAACTGCACAAGCATGCGGAACCTGGGTTCAAATCTCTCAGGCCCATATACAAATTTCCTGCGCAGCCTTTTGGAACTTAGCACTATGAGCCCAGTGAGATGCCCTGGCTCAAGGTGGAAAGACGGAGTGACAGAACAGGATACTCCTCTGGCTTCTTCGCAGGTGCCTGGGTACACATACCTGCAGGCGCACACACCACACAACATATTCAAGCACACTCTCTATGTGGGGAATTTGAAATAATACTTCCAAGAATATTTGGGCACAGGCTTTGCTTTAAAAATGACTTATCCTACATTTCAATCAAGTTAATACATGTTCTGTTTTGCATATGTGAATAAAAGTTCCTGGAGGCAGCAGTCTGTGCAGGCTGACGGATTAGACTTGCAGCGACGCAGAAGGGTGGGAAAGTTGCAGGTCTAGCATCACGCTAGCTTGGGGTTCACTTCGCACCCCTGGAGAGACATTTATTGCCCTCTTCTGTACATAACCCAACATCTTGTGTGACCATCAGGTAAATCCTTTGTATTATATCAAGAGACCTCTAATTTCCATCCACTGAGAGGCCAGTGATGCTAGCAGATAGCAGCTGAGGCCTTTAGCAGAGTTTTCCCACCTACCTGTTTTCCCTCCAATGTATTTTAGAAGTGTATTGCTTTACAACTTTCTTTATTCCGATCTCTATCTATCTATCTATCTATCTATCTATCTATCTATCTATCTATCATCTATCTATCTTCTATCTATCTATCTATCTATCTATCTATCTATCTATCATCTATCTATCTATAAAGCTCATGAAACTGCTACCTCACTGGGACGTGGCATTTGAGGTAACCTAAATCTGTATTCCTAAGCCATGACCGTTCATACTTGGCTCAAAAATAAAGCATCCCTTTCATTCCATTGAAGTGACAGCTGTTCCTTCTGCAAACAATATATCACTTCCAATTTTTTACATCAAAAATTTTAAGTTTCTACAAATGAAATTTAACTATAATTCTTAGCCAAGTTTGTTGTAAATGGAAGACTTTGAGAGGCTGAATCTGTGAGAACATTCTAGTCAGAGGTTTTAAAGTTTACAGTTGGCATCAATACTTTCCTAATGAAGGCTGGTGCAGACAGCCAAAGTCACATGAGGAGAAACTTTCAGAGGTTTCCAGCTTGTCTCAGAAATGCCCTCATCCATGGTTTTTCTCTTCTCTCTGAAAGCTCTCTGTCTTCTTGACCCTGCTCTCCCCGTATCTGGTTTCCAGTCTCATTTTCCTCAGCACTTCCTCTCCTATCCTGCTTCCTCCTCTTCAACCACTTTCCCTGTCTATTCTACTTTCCCTACTGAGTGAGATTCAAGCATCCTCCCTTGAGTCTTCCTTGTTACTTAGCTTTCTTGGGTCAGTAAATTGTAGTATGGTTATTCTCTACTATATGGCTAATATCCACCTATAAGTGAGTACATACCATGTGTGTCTGAGTCTGGTCACTCAGGATGATCTTTCTAGTTCCATCCATTTGCCCACAGATTTCATGATTTCCATGTTTTTAATAACATTTATTTCCATTTTGTAAATTTTTTATCCATTCTTTTGTTGAGGGGCATCTAGATTGTTCCTAGATTCTGGCTATTATGAATAAAAGTCCTATAAAAATAGTTGAGCAAATGTCCTTGTTGTATGGTAGAGCAGCTTTCTGGTATTTGCCTAGGAATGGTAAAGTTGAGTCTTGAGGTAGAACTATTCCCAGTTTTCTGAAAGAGCACCAGATTGATTTCCAAAGTAGTTGTACAAGTTTACACTCTCACCAGCAATGAAGGAAATTCCCTCTTTCTTTACATCCTATCCAGCATGTGCTGTCACTTGAGTTTTTATCTTAGCCATTCTGATTGGTAAAAGATGGAGGAGTCTCAGAGTCATTTTGATTTGCATTTTTCAAGCTGAAGAACTACGACAGGGTAGGCTCCTGGGAAGATATGGGTTGACTCTAGCTGAGACCCCTAATAGGAAGGGACATGGAGACTGAGGAGGACACCCTCTAACCAGACAGGACTCCTAGTGGAGGTAGAAAAACACCATATCACAAAAATTTGGACCCCAAATTTTGACCCTACCTACAAGATGTGCAGGCATAAAGATAGAGCAGAGATTGAGGGAACATACAACTAATGCCTGGCCCAACCTGACACCCACCCCATGGGAAAGAGGCAGCTACTGACACCATTAATGACATTCTGTTATGCTTGCAGATGGAGCCTAGCATTGCTGTCGTGTGAGAGGCTCTACCTAGCAGCTGATGGAAATAGATGCTGAGATTCTCAGCCAAACATTGGGTAGAGCACAGGAGCCTGTGAAAGAGTCAGGGGAAGGATAGAAGGACCTGGAGGAAGCTGGAGCTCCACAAAAAGACCAATAGAGCCAATTAACCTGGGCCCCAAAAGGCTTGCAGAGACTAAAGCACCAACAAAGGACCATGCATGAACTGTACCTAGGCCCCCTACACATATGTACCGTATGGGCAACTTGGTCTTCATGTGGGTCCCTAGTAAGGGGAGCAGAGGCTGTCTCTGACAAGGACTCTGTTTCATGCTTTTTGATCACTTCCCCCTGGCAGGACTGCCTTGCCAGACCACTGTGGAAGAGGAAGCACTCAGTCCTGATTTGACTTGATGGATTGGTTAGTGGGGGGCTCCCCTTTTCTGAGGGGTAGGGAAAGGAGTTAGGGGAAGAAGGAGGGAGGGACCAATAGGAGAGTAGAAAGAGGTTTATTATTTGGATGTAAAATGAATAATTAAGTAAGTAGGTAAGTAGGTAATTAGTTAAAAATTGTAGAAAAAAGCGCATCTTCAATAAATTGTTCTGGAAGAACTAGATATACATCTGCCAAAAATCTGGGCAAGAAGCTGTTGGCTTTCTTTCTGCCTTCCCTCCTCATGAGTGAGTGTATCTATGCTGCACCCGCTGCCTCCTTTCCTGCCATCAGGTCTCAGCTTTGTTCACTTAACAACCACTTAACAGCCAGCAGCTCTCCAGGAGCCCCCATGTTCAGCTCCAGACTGGGACTGCTGAGACATCCAGGCTTGCAGACTGAGCAGTGACTGGGTTCTTAGCTTCTCCAGTGTGAGACAGCCACTGTTGGGTTACCCCAACCCTTGTAAGCCTGAAGGATTCCCTTTGTAATATATGTTCAGATTATTGGCTGGCTTTCTCTAGAGAACCCTGACTAACACAACACAGGTTGAGAATTGATTCAACTCAGTTTTCCCAAACGTTTCCTAACATAGGTTGTTGGCTTCACAGAAGCAGAAATCAGAAACGAGATGCCCTCATTTCTACGGATGTCTCCCTTATGCTTTAAGACAGACAAGCTAGTAAACATCTGTTTGTTGTTCTCTTGTTAATCTGTCTTTTGTTAGGACAATTTGTCTAAGTAAGAGCTCAGAGCAGTAGATGAAAAATTATCCTCTGAGGTTCCAAACCGTTGAGCCAGTCCAGGGATTTTCAAGCTTTCCTATAAGGAGCAACTAGAGAATAGTTTAAGTTTTGCAGACCAAGAGACAAAATTGAGACTATTATGTGGGTACTGATGTGCCAATTTGAAACATAACCATTCACAAATATAAAAATCATTCTTAATTGATGGACCATACAAAAGTAGATGGAACAAAAAGACAAATACTGTCTAGTTCCCTTTGTGTGAGAGATGCACAATAGTCAGAGACACAGAGAAAAAATAAAATTACAGGGATCTGAGAGCTGAAGGAAGTATGGAGTTGTTAATGTCTACAGAGGCTCAATTTTGCAGGATGAAAGCAGTTCCAGAGACAGATGCTGATGGTGGTTTCACAGCAATAGGAAGAAATTTAAGACCAGTGTGTTGTACCCTTGGACACTGTCAGAATGATAAGCATTATGGCATGTATATTTTTAAAACATTTTAAGAATAAAAGTAGAAGGCCATATTGTAGTTGACAGTAACTAGCCACTCTAGGAAATTGAGACTCATATGTGTTTGCAAAAATTATGAAGGAAGAGGCCGTGAAGGTGGCTCAGGAGGTAAAGCATGTGCTGAATAGGAATGGGCACTCAGAGCCACTTAGAAATCCAGCTGCAGGGACTCACTCTTGTACCCCAGTAATGAGGAAGCAGAGACAGGGAGATCTCTGGGGCTTGCTGGCCCATGAGTAAGAAACACTGTCTCAAAGAATAGGAGAAGGAGAGAAAGGAGGAGGAGGCTGAAGAAGAGGTATATCTGCTGGGCATGGTGGTGCATGCTTTTAAGCCTCATGCTTAGGAGGCAGAGGCTTGTGGACCTCTGCATGCACCAGGCCTGGTCTACAGAGTGAGTTCCGGGCCAGCTAGGGCTTACACATGAGACTGTATCTCAAAAGAAAAAGTAAAGGATGCTTGGGGAAGACACCTTATATCAAATTATGGGTTCTGCCTGTATGTACATACACATATATGCACATAGGCATGTACCCAGAGATCAGTGAGTGTGCACACATGCGTGAGCTCACACACACACACACACACACACACACACACACACACACACACTGGGTATTCCAACCGAAATTGAAGCACTAGGAGGAAAAAATCAGTCATTCACTTGTGTGAATTCAAACGAGAAGTGTATTTCCGTAGACCAGTCACTTTCATAAAAGGGCCTGAGCCATGAGTGCACAGCCCTCCAGCAGTCCACGCTAGCCCTCTCTCTCTTTTTTCTCACCCCACCCTTCCTTCACTCTTTCTCTCTCGGTGGCTTCCTGTCACTTTAGCCTTCTCTCCCCTTGTCCCTGATCTTCCCTTTTCTGGGGTCATAGAGTTTTCCACAGAGGACTGCCCCTCTGTGCCAAGGTGCCAAGGCTAATGCTAAAGCTGGCTCAAATCAAATGCCCAGCTTGGACATTATTCATTGTGAGAGCCTATAAAACATATTCATGTCACCTTTTCTGTCAGTGTCAGCAGCAGCAGGCTACAAACAAAGTGGACCTTTGGACACAACTCCGTTTGTGCAAGGTACTAGGCTAGCTGCTTAATGCAGTGTGTCTAACTCTTTAGCTTTAAAACTGTTAGGTTTGTGGCTAGCTTGCCTATCTAGATGTCTGTACACTGTATGCATGGCTCATGCCCATGGAGGCCCAAGGAGGGCATGAGATCCAGTGCTCATAACTTCGGGGACATCTCTCCCTCCCCATGTTCTTCTAACATGACTACACAGGCCCAGAGTGAAGCTGTCCCCTTTGATACCAACGGCTTTCTGCTGAAATCTCAGCTCCATTGAATGTTTCCTGTGGGAACCTGGGCAAATGGCCTGAGCCCAGCGAGTCACAGACAGAAGAGACACCTGATCCACATGGGTTAAAATATAAGTAGGGTTGAGTTTAGCGTGGTATCGGACTACATGAGAAATGGACGCTGACTCTGACGGTTAGTCTCAGCTGCCAACTTGATGGGATATAGAGACAGTCCTCTGAGAACGCTTGTGAAGGCAGTTTCCAGACTGAACTGATAGAGGTGGGTGACGGGGCAGCCCCCTGTGGCCTGTGCTCCAAACTGAACAAAAAGGAGAAACTGAGCTGAGCACCAGCCTTCACCTCTCTCTGCTTCCTGACTGTGCCATGTGACCAGCCACTTCAAGCTCTTGCCACCATCACTCCCCACTGTGATGGGCTTTAGCCACGCACCATGAGCCAAGATTAAACCTTCCTTCCTCCCTCATGCTGCCTTTGTTAGGTATTTTGCCATAGCGATGAGAGCAGAAACTAATACAATTTGAAGAACAGGAGGCTCCCATCCTGTCTCTGCTTCACATGAAGGGAGGGGCACTTCCTTATCACCTACACTCCCTCGTGCAATGGAAGTGTCAGTGGACACTAAGCAACATGTGAGCACCTAGAACTGGGATTGTGAGGAATGACACTCACGGTTCACCTCCAGTCTCTACATGTACCATGTACATGCCTATGCATGCTCATGTTAAATGTACCTCACATATAAACATGAAAACACACAAAACAATAACAAAAACAAAAGACCTGTATGCATGACTCTGTGTGTTAGTGAGGTTCCCACCACTGTCACAGAGTAACTGACTAATCAGCTTCCAAAGAGGGGATCTGGCCTCGTGGTTTCAGTCCACGGTTGCTTGATTCCATTGGTTTTGTTCATTTGTTTTAGTTTCTTTTTTCGTGGGTTTTTGTCTGTGTTTAAGATTGGTTCTCACTATGTAGCTCTATCCAGGACTCACTCTAAAGACCAGGCCGGCTCAAATTCACAGAGATGGCCCTGCCTCTGCCTCCCATGTACTAGGACCACATATGCTCCACCACTCCTGGATTTCTGTTGTCATGACGATGGCAAGGCAGAACATCATGGTAGACATGATGCACATGACCGAAAATGGTGCTCACTTCACCGTGGCAAGAAGCAGACAGGGAGGGCTATCCCAATACCAGGCTCCAGGACACACTCCCAGTGATACACTCACACCCAGCAGCCTTCCTTCTAAAGGATCCATCCTAACAGTGCCATCAATTGGGGACCATGTTTTGGAGGACAGGAACGTGCCCGAGCCTAAGGCATTGAGAGCTGGTGCACTGCAGCTCCCCCGTCTTTCAGGGTCTCTGTCTTACACAGGGCGTCAGGCCAGTGCTAGACCTTAGGTATGTTTCAGGGAATCTCACTGACATGTTTTCCTTAAGATCCCTAAATTAGCGTGTATTAATTATTATAACAATGGTTTCATCTAGATACTTTCATACATGCAGTAATGATTTTTGCCCACATTTCACCTCATTGCCTTCTTTTGTCCCCTCCCACTCTCATTGATCCCCTTCCTCTTCCTAGCTGCCCCCTTTTAGTTAACGAGCTTTGTAATTGTTGTTTTATGAACCAATGAGCTTCATTTATGTCACTCTCGAGAACATACAGGCTTGGTGAGGATGCCTTTACTGATTGATCTACTAAGGGCATGGCACCTCACTGTGGCTGCAGCAAAAGCAACAGTTAGCCTCTTTTACACATTTCCAAGGAGGGGTGGCTTCATGGCCTGTAGTCTCTGTGGTTTTACCTGGTTTCTGAGCGTTACTTCCTCAGGTTAGAGTCTACAGACTCACAGAAAAGGAAGCAGAAGCTGAAGTTTGCCTGCACCCTGAGCCAACCTAATGCTCACCTGCTCACCACCAGGGGGAAGTCAGTCTTTTAGGGTTGGTTTGTGTGTGTGTTTGTAGTTTTCAACCTAGGTTGGCTTGGAACCCCAAATCCTTTTTCTCTAACACAGCTCCTGGCCTTGCTACCCAAGGTTCGCCTAAATGACACAGGGGCATTGCAACGCTGGCCCCTCAGTACTACATTGGAAGCAGGATCCATTTTAACCTGAAGCTGTGTGTGGAACATAAAGATCCCTGAAGGGTTACCAAGTGTGAGCTCAGGAAGAAATTTCGTGCTCCACTGAACTTCATTCATCAGTTCTGTGAAGATTAGCAGAGCTTTTCCTAATCCTGTCAACTCCATTTTCAGAGAAATAGGGAGAGGAAAGGAGAGAGGTGGAAAAGAGAAGGAAGATAGGAAGAGGGAAAAGAGTACAGAAGGAGGAGAAAGACAAAGGAGAGGAGGAGAGAGGGGAGGAGGGGGAAAAAGAAGAAAAGGAAGAAAACCAAACTCCCAAAGTGGATACACAGGTGTTTCAGCCACTCAGTAGGCCTGAGTCCTCCAATAAGATGGAGAAAATGGTCCTAAGCATCTGAAAAAGAGCAGGGTTACCTAGGGGTCACTTCAGGAGTAACAGCTGGGAAATAGAAAGGACAGGAAGCATGGGTTCCAGAGCATCATCCTACACTGTAGCTCTGAGAATGCCTCTGCCAGAGTGCTGCTGAGTCTCAAGACAAAGATGGTCCTGAGATGAGCCTGTGTTGGGCAGAAACGGCTCCCTTGAGGCCCTGTGCATGCTTAGTGTTGGTTGAGAGCAAGCAAAGCAGGGAAAGCATGGGTTCTGTGTAACGTGGGAATGATCTAAAGGTGCAACAGCTATCATCGTTCATCTGTCAGTTTGCTTGTCCATCCATCTGTGTGTGTGTGTGTGTGTGTGTGTGTGTGTGTGTGTGTCCATCCAAGTCTGGTGAGCCACAACCACCTGTAATTCCAAGTTTCCAGAGGATCTGACAACCTTCTCTGACATCTGCAGGCACCTGTACATGTGTGCACAGACCCACACACATAATTTAAAATAAAATAAATCCTTTTTAAAAAGTTCTCCCTAAGGAAATCTCACAGTTACATGAAGTTGGAGTAAGGGTGCTGGCGGAGCAGATTTAGGCCACCCCTAACATTATGAATTCTGAGAAAGGATTTGGGGGCTGACTCATTCTGAAACCTCTTCTCCCTTTCTTTCCACATCACCTTCCCATTTCCCGTCTTTCTCCCTAGCAGGAGGAAACTTTGGAACCTTCCCATGAGGTCCTGCATTTCTCTGGGGGATAGTGGCCTATACAATCCTCTCCACTGAGCATCAGTCTGTTCTCTGTGACAGATTATCACAAACTATTCTTTTCCAGCTTGACTAAGAAAACTTCAAGATGCAAGATGGCTCAGCACCCGCCACGGATGCCTAAGGACTTGAATTCTATAGGGAAAAGCCACATAAAAGAGCCAGACACGGTGTCACACATTTGTGATCCCAGCATTCCTACAGGACGCAGAGACAGGAGAGCTGTCGAGAGACTCATGGGACAGCATGAGCAGACAGTGCAGCAGACAGCAGACAGAAGAGAGATCCTGCCTCAAAAACAAGGGAGGAGAAGAGAAATGAGTCCTGATAGCTGACCTCAGACCTCTAAACAGGTGCCATGGCATAAATGCACACACACATACACACACACATCTGCCCATAGCACACACACATCTGCTCATCACACACACACATCTGCCCAACATACACTCACACACATCTGCTCATCACACACAAATACAAACACAAAATAATGATAAATTTAATTTTAAAAAAATCTTCACTGTTACAAGAGTCAGTCAGTGAAGTGGTTTCCAAGTTTGATGCTACTGTCTGAACAGAGCACCGCCTTTCTTTTAATAATAATAACTACATGTCTGCTCCCTCAGGGCTACTGACTGACAAGGGTGGTGGAGACTGGGGTGGACGAGGTGGGTGGATGTGAGAAGGTGCAAACTTGTATTCATCTGAACTGTACTGAAGTCAAGGGAGTCCTTTTGTGTTCATGAGAAGACACTGGGCCTCACAGTGTCACTGAGATCACCTGAGACTGATACTCCAACCAAGGACCATGCATGGAGATAACCTAGAACCCCTGCACAGATGTAGCCCATGGCAGCTCAGTAGCCAAGTTCCCTAGTAAGGGGAACAGGGACTATCTCTTACATGAACCCAGTGGCTGGTTCTCTGATCACCTCCCCCTGAAGGGGGAGCAGCCTTACCAGGCCACAGAGAAAGACAATACAGCCATTCCTGATGAGATCTGATAGGCTAGGATCAGATGGAAGGGGAGGAGGACCTCCTCTATCAGTGGACTTTGAGAGGGTCATGGGAGGAGAAGAGGGAGGGAGGGTGGGATTAGGAGGGGAGGAAGGAGGGGGCTACACTGGGATACAAAGTGAATAAATTATAATAGATTTTAAAAAGAGACACTTAAACTGAAGGGAAAAAGGGGGACTCTTTTACCAGAAACTTCACAGTCAAAACTGGGGGAAGGCACAGAAGAAAAATAAGTTAATAACAGGAACACACTGTGTAGGTTTTCTCTGCACTGAACAACCCTTGCACATTCTATGGGGACCATTTTCTGTCCTCACTGTACTGGGAAATGGATTCTCATTATCCTCATTTTATGTTGAGAAAACTTGGCTGAGGCAGCATGCTCAAAGACGAACAGACAGTGTCCAGGAGTGGTCAGCCCTTCGGAGGCTCTGCTGTTTTAACCCCCCAACCCCACCCAGCTCCCCTAAAGTGCTGGTGCTGTCCAGAGAAGGAGCTGCTGGGCCTGGAGACTGGCTCTGCAGGTGGCCCTCTGAGCTCTCAGGAAACCTTAGGCTGGATTGCACCACCCACATCCCACAGCGGGTGTGCATACCTGTGATCCCAGCGCTCCTGACGCAGAAGCAGGAGGCAGGGAACTTCAGTGTCACCCAGGCTACCTGTGAGCTTGTGTACATCAGGGGTTAATTTGGGGAGCGGGGGTGAGGGTGGGAGGTGCGGCCTAGCTGACCTTAAAATCACAGCATAGCTTAAATGTCTGATTTGCCTGTCTCTACCTTCCAAGAGTTGGTGTTACTGGCGTGTATCACCAGGCAGTGTCAGGGATTGAACCCAGAGTTTCACGAGTTCTAGATAAGCTCTCTACCAACTGAGCAACACCCAAAGCCCTTGGGTAGTAATTTCTGAAGGGAATCAACTAGAGCTGGAATTCTTAGGGCACACACGTCCAAGGTTCAGGACTCCAGGGACAGCGGACAGTAATCCATCCCGAAGCACCCAGGGGACGTGGTGGTGCTGTCCTGCCCCCTCACCCCCAACTCTTTGCTGCGCCTGTCAGTTTTCTGCTTCTACAACTGACTCCAAGAGACTTTTCCAACCCACCTGCAAGAATTTGAACGTGACCTGAATTTAAAGAGAAAAAGAGGAAGAGCAAAAAGCACATGAATTAATAAGGGGAACTGGGAAGGTGGCTCAGTGGGTAAAGCATTTGTCAAGCAATCGTGAGGAGGTGAACTCAAATCCCCAGAGCCCACATGTGGCAGCAGACACCTAAAATCCCAATGCTCCTGTGGAGAGCCTGGAAGTAGAGACAGGAGAATTCCCAGAATCCTGTGGGCCAGCTAGCCTGCTGTACCAGTGATGACCAAAAGACCCTGTCCCAACCAAGATAGAAGGTGAGGGCTGAAACCTGAGGTTTTCTTCCAACCTCCACATGCATCATGCCACAGGCACTCACACGCCTGCACACACATGCACATAAACATGTTACAGAGATGATAAAATAAATAAAAGAAGTGGGGAAGAACCTAGAGATTTCATAATTTTCTACCTCTAACCCACATGACAATTAAGATCTTATTTTATGTCTGGTAGGTTAGAGCACAGCTGCCTTCCTGCCTGGACATTCTTCCACCAGAGTAACAGGTATCATGGGAGAGAGGAGATGCCAAGCTCTCAGGCTGCCGGCTCCTCCATTGGTGCCTGGAGAAGGGAGCCGTGTCCAGATGGCTCTGGGTGTGTAGCTAGCCGAGCCACCGTGCTGAGACGCTCTGCCAAGAGGCCTCGATGTGGCTCCAAGCAGCCTCTTGCCTGAACCGAGGACTGGAGCCACTTAGCTCTCCATCACAGGCCCATCAATCATGAACTTGGAAAAAAAAAAACTTTTTCAGTGCTAGGGTTTATTATCAATTCTTAATGAAAATATATGAGTTTCATAGAATACTCTGGAAGGTGCAGAGTATCTGAATGCAAAGTGGTGAGATTGTGTGATGAAGTGCAAGAGGCAAAGTGACTACCTGATTAGAGGCAGGAGCAGGGCGAGAAGAGAGGCCACAGAGTGAGACCATGTCTTCAGGAGTGCGGCAGGAAGGAGAAAGAGAGGGGTGAGAGAGAGGAAGGGAGCATAATTGGCAAAACAGAAAGGGATCAATTCTGTGGAAGCCAGATTTATATTCAAAAGCTAAGCTGTCTTTTTTAATACTATTTTTGTATGCATGCCTGCATGTACTCATGGAAGGTCATGGGAGCAAAACTGCTGGAAGAGCTTGTCAGATCCCCGGAACTGGAGTACTGGCGTTTGTAAGCTGCCTGAGCAGGTGCTGGGAATCAAACTTGGGCCCTTTAAAAGAGCAGCAAGCATTCTTAACTTTGAGCCCTACTTGTCCAGGCCCAAGTTAAGCAAATGACAACAGCTGACCACAGCACACAGTACAGAGGAAGGGAGCATATTCTGCACAGGAATTCAAAAGTATGTGTAATTCTTGCACATTTCCTCTCAGCTGAGTTGGTGACACGCTCACAGGGTGGCTTCCTCCACCTGCTCTGCCTTACTGTTTCTGTCTTTTCCCTCTGCACAGCCATTCAGTTACACTCACTCTTTCCTTTGTGAGGTAGGATCCAATACTTCCTGTAATAGATCATTATTTATTAGGCATTGAAACTGTCCTTTAAAGCCTGCTAGGAGCTTTATTAGGACTCTCACTGTCTTTTCCATGTTCTGGCAATAAAGTAGCTCACATTCTGAGTGGCCGTCTCTTAACTTTAATTTCTCCATAACATTGTTATTTTTTAGTGTGTGATTTTATAGAATATGAGCAGTCTTTTTTCGGAGATTTTTCTTCTTGTTGTAATAATTCTTGGACAAACTTCCAGGGAATTTTTATCATGTTATAACAAAAATTCTTGAACCAACTCATTTTATACACCATTTATTTAAATCTAAATATTTTTCAAAAATTTCTTATTGAAAACAGTTTCTTTTAAGATTCACGGCTGCCTGTGACTTTGATAGAACTCTGGGAAGGTCACCGGCCCCGTTCATCCCTCATCCTGGTTTTTCTTATATGAGATTTTACCTGAGAACACATGACACAAACATCTATTTAACACAAACAGACCAAAGTAGCTGTCACACCAAATTTGGTGTCTCTGTTGCTTTTCTTTTGCTGTAATAAAACACCATGACCAAGGCAACCCATTTAAGAAAGTATTCATTGGGCTTATGGTTTCAGAGGGTTAGGATACATGATGGTGGAGCAAAGGAATGGCAGCTGGAAAATCTGCAAACTTATATCTAAATCCTTGAGTAGGAGACATATAAAGAGCTCATTGGGAATGGCCCAAGTCTTTTCAAGTCTCAAAGTCTGTCCCTAACAAGGCAATACCCCTCAATCCTTCCTAAACATTTCCATCAACAGAGGACCAAGTATGCAAATTTATAGCCTATGGGGGTCCATTTGTATTCAAACCACCACACCTGGCAAACCAATTGGTTTGTTGGGGTTACTTACAAGAGTATGGTTCAGAGCTACTCACATAAATAACTCATGAAAGTTTCACCCTGTAGATCTTTGCATGACTTTCAGTCAGCTCAGCAGGTCAGAAAATCTCCAGGAGGCTCTGTCTTCTCCCCAACAATTGTTAACTGTTTCCATAATCTTGAGAGGTGGCCTATGTATCTTGTTTGTTTCAGGAACTTCTTGGTATTTGTGGGTTGTTTACTTTCTGAGTATCATGAGCCTCTTGTTTCCTCCAGGCGAAAATGTTTCCATGGAGAAGAAATGGCTATACAGCAACATAGAAGTCCCTAGGATGTGGGCAGGACATGTGGAAATGCTGGCCCTGCCTTGAAAAATGCAAGGAGATTGTACAGATGGAATTACAGTCACCAATTAATGATGCTGAGTTAATCAAAAGGGAAATTATTCTGGGTGTGCCTGAATTGACCACGTGAACCTTCAAAGAGAACCTGGTGTTAAAAAATGCTCCTTCTGGTCTTGAAGAGACAGGCCACTGTAAGTTTCACAAGTGGGAGGAAGTTAACTCTGCCATAAGAGCTTGGAATAAGATCTCAGACCCCAGGCCCAGCCAATGCATGGATTGTAGCTGTGAGCAACTCTGAGCAGAGTCCCCACTAAACTGTGTCAGCACATCTGACTTGGAACCACTTAAATAATAAGAGTGTGTTGCAAAATTGGTGGTCATATATCAACAGAAAATTTACCCACGGGGCAAGAGAGATGGCTCACAGGTAAAAATTCATGCCTTCGAAGCCTGAGCGCCTAGGCTAGAAGATGGCTTGGTGGTAAAGGAAGCTAACAGCTCTTACAGGAGAACCAACTTTGGTCCCCTGCACCCTCATTGGGCCGTTCACAATTGCCTATAACTCCAACTCCTGGGGACCCCTTACATAGACATGGGTTCACACACATAAACATAATTAAAAATAATAAAATAAATCCTTAAAAAATACAAAATTCACACACAAGGTTTGTGTGCAAGTATTCATGAGCACATGTGCGTGTGTGTCTATTTGTGTCTGTGTGTGCACCAGCATGTGTGTGGGTGAGCATGTGTCTATGTGTGGGAGGGGCAGCTTTAACTCAGGTCTTCATGTTTGCCAGGCAAACACTTACCACCTGAGACATCCAAATAGTTGCTAGCCCTCTCCTCTCTTAATTATTCCAATCCGGGGAAGCTCTTGATAAGGAAAGCACAGAACCTGGAACCTAAGGGAAACTGAGTCAATAGGTCTCCTCTTTTTAAACTTCTATATGATTAAGTGCTATGAGCAGCATGAACTGTCAAGTACATGCTGGAATGAAGGATTTCCAGCACATACACTTACTCACAGAAGGGGGCATAATGACTAAGCAGAGACAATGTAGGTGAGACGAGGTGGGGGTGGGGGCCCTGGAAGCTCCTTGTCATCCTGGTGACAGAGATGAGCTCCCAGAATTATAAGCAGATGGCAGGGTATAACCAACACCCAGAGGGATGTCCATGCTCCTGGAATAAAGAAATTGACAGAGAAACATAGATGGCAGAAGCAGAAACAGTTTGTCTGGAAGGAAAGGTACTTCTGAGCCTGGACAGGGCCATGGAAAGCACAAAGGCTCAATGGCCCCATGTTTTGCAGATCAGAACATTCACAGGTTCCTTGTAAACTGCATTTTTTTTGTGCCAGCCTTGGGAAATGGCATAGTTCCAGTCTCATTCTGTTTGCTTGTTTATGTTGTATGCTTTTTGTGTGGAGAGTTCACACATTGCATAATAGATTATGATGCAATCTGCCCCTTTCCCTTCCCTCCAATTCCTTTCCTACTCCTCACCACCACGTTTCCCTCTAAACTTCATGTGCGTTTTTGAAAGTGACTGAGTCCCCTCAGTGCTGCCTACATGGGCTTGGGTATAGGACCAGGGCTAACTTCTCAGTGGCCACACCCCTGAAGAAAACTGACCCTCATAGCACCCAATCACCAATAGCTCCCCAGCTAGGGAACTTCATGAGCTCCAACCCCACCCTCATTCTCCACCCTACTCTTGTGCCACACCAGTATCTCAGATTCAAAGTTGGATCTCTGAATATGCTTTCAGAGAATGATGACATAGGTGCCCAATGAAGCCATAGCACAGCAGGCATGGCTTGTGTCTCTGTCAGAAGACACTCCTCTCTGCTTTAGCTTCATTTGCTGTTGATGCTATAAAATACTTAAAATCAACTGCCTCACAGTTTCAGATTACCGTCCATCACTATGGGGAGGTCAAGGCCACAGAAAATTTGAAACAGCTGGTTATGTCACTTCCACAATCAAGAGCAGAAAGCTATGGAGTAATTTGTGCTTGCTAGTACTCAACACTCTTCACTTTTATGTCAGGATCTCCTTCTTAGGTAATGGTGCCGGCCACAGTGGGCAGGCATTCTAGTTTGGGTTTTGTTGCTGTTAAAATCAAACAAACAAACAAACACTGACCAAATCTGGGTAGAAGGAGAGTTTGCTTCATCGTCCAGGTATACCATCAGCTACCTTGTATGGTCTAGGCCAACCTGCCTAGGGATGGGCATTACCTATATCTACTGGCAATTTTCTTAACTACTTTTCTATTGCTGTGACAAAAACATTGTGACCAAAACAACATATAAAAGAAAGCATTTAATGAAGACTTACAGTCTCAGAGGGTGAGCGCATGACTACCAATACATAAGCACATGGGAGAGAGAGGGATAGAGGGACAGAGAGAGGGAGAACTGAGGCTAATGTTGGATTTTTAAACCTCAAAACCTACCCCCAGTGACATAACTCCTCCAACAAGATCATAACTCTTATACTTCCCAAATAGTTCCACCATCTGGGGACCAAGTATTTAAACATGAGCCTATGACAGGCATTCTCATTCAAACCAACACAGCATTTTTTAAAAAAATGCCTTCCAAAGATGGTCACAAGCCAAGCTGCTGGACAGTTATTCAGTGGAGATTCCCTCTACCCAAGGTGGCTTGAGGGTTATATCAGGTTGACAGCTGAAGCTAACTATGACAGCTAATCTTCCTGTTTCAATTAGTGTAATAAGATAGATCCACAGGACAGCCTCGTCTAGGCAATCCTTCTGTGAGAGAGCTTCCTGTGTGACCTTACACTGTGTGAAGCTGGCAATTAAAACTAACTATCCCATTCTCTATCTTCTGCACTGGTGATAAGAAGTAGAGTCTGGGGAATGACAGGTAGGCATTCCTATCCTAGGAGAGGGAACTGGAATTATAGTGACTTGTGTGGATGGTCTAAAATCCACTAATATTTCAGTTCAGTGGAGTGCTTATGAGAGGGGTTCTCAGTCAACCAGATGCTAAGCACTGTTGAAAGAGACAGATCTCTGTCATAGTTAATACTGATGGATCTTGAACGGCTCCAAAACTACCAAACTGACAAATTCCTGGGCATTCCTGGGCATAACCATGAGGAAGTTTCTACATGAGCCTCACTGAAGCAGGGAGACCCAACCTAAGTCAGTGTGGGACACCGTTCCCTGGGCTGGATCCCTGGATTAAATAAAAAACAAAAGGAGAAAGCAAGCTCTGCACCCACATCTGTCTTTCTCTGTTTCCTGACGGTAGACACAATCTGACCAGCTACCTTAAGTCTCTGCTGCCATACCTTCCCCACCATGGTGGCCTGTACTCTGGGATTGTGATCTAAAAGGAACCTGTTCTTTCTTAAGTTTCTTCTGAGGGTATTTTCATGGCAATGAAAGAGGTAACGGATACCATCTGATACCAAACCTGGATTGTTTGACATGACACTAGTCTAGGAAACACCCTATCGTGTATTCTGTAATCATCTGTATCAAGTATTCTGTATTCATCTCGACTTTCATTTTTGTTTAGAACAGCCACCTAGAGAAGGAAATTTTAGCGATTAAGAAAAGACCCTGAAAGTCTGAATGAATTTAACCAGTAAATATTAACTTCTGGGGGTCTTGAGCAGTGGCTCAGCAGTTGAGAGTGTGTATTGTTCTGCCAGAGGACCTGAGTTCAGTTCCCAGAACCCACACTGCATGGTTGACAAGCACCTCTCACCACAGCTCCTGGGACCCCACACCCACAGGCGACTGCACTCTGTGTGCATATTCACACACAACCATACATGTGTGTACATGATTAAAAATCTGTTTAAATTGACATTTGTTCCACAGATTGTATTTTCAAAGGTGGGACACTAGACATGAATATTTTGGGCAATGGCAACAACTTCAGCATGATTAATCTGTCTTTAAGAAATGCATCTAACTTGAAGAATCACATTTAGGATGGAACAATGACATCCCCACAGCGCATCCCATAATACCAGTAGGAGAGGCAGAATCTTGCATTCCTTAGAGCTTCAGAATAGCACACTGAACTTGGGACCATTCCACATGTCGAAATAAAAAGAAGGTAATTACCCAAATAATTTCACCTTTTTTTTTTCTTTCCAAACCTCTCAACTGAAATAACCAGATAATTACAAATGCCTTATTTTGTATTCCAAGAGCATTTCAGGTCCTGTTTGAATTATTCATATGAATTCTTCTATTGTTCATTTTGACTTTCTCGCATGGAACTATTCCAAGGCTAAAGAGAAAGTGTGTTGGCAATGACATCTGGACCCTGGATGGAGGCCCTGGAGTTACGGGAAAACATCAGCCAACTGGACAGCTGGCAACATCTTCATTTACCGGCCAGGCAGATTAAATACAATCTTCTCTGGCCCTGCTGAGACATTGCTTTTCAGGTCCTGATGGAGAACTTACTGGGATGCTGTAGGATGCCTGAGTCCAGCACTTTGTGGCATGCGGGGCAATAATTATGCTCAATTACAGCCTAGCATGTGGTTTCTGGCATATAAAAATCTCCCTGCAGCAAAGCAATCTTTAAGGCAAAGAAGAGCCTGTTTTGGCTCTCTTCTATGCTGCTAAATATCTTGCCTTAATTCAGTTTCCAGAGGGCTTCCAACATTTCAAATCTCTCGCCCGTTGCCACAGAATCCCCTGTTAAATGGTGGCATCGATATTTCTGGGGAACAAGATCCACCTGATACAAGGATGAGTGAAGGGTTCTTCCTGCCTTCTCGCATAGAAACAGAAAGCACGGTGGGAGGTGCAGGAGTGTGGGCTAACAGCTCTAAAGAGACATCCAGGTGAGACTTAGTCCTCCCCTGATTGTGCTTCTGGAACACAGGATGGACTGCAAAGACAAAGGGCTGAAATCCATTTTAAGAATCTGATCTTGCTTAGGAAGATTTGATTTGATATTGAGAAGGTCACAAAAAGATTGGATTTTTTTTTTCCTTATTCAATTGTTTAAAATATACGCAGGCTTATCAAAAGAATTCTAATTTTGATTATCTAGAAATGTCGCCCTAGCATAGTGCCTTAGTTACCCTCTCATCACAGTGACGAAATACCCTGACAAAGAAACTGGAGGTAGAAGGTGCCTATCATGGCTTGCAGTTCAATGCAACGGTCCATCTTCTTAAGAAAGTCAAGGCAGCAGGAGCTTAAAGCAGCAGGTCACAGTGCATTTCCAGTCAGGAAGCAGAGAGCCATGAATTAAATGCATGGTGCTCAGTTCCCTCTCTCTACAGTCCCAGACCCGGGCCCAAGCCACTGAATGGTGTTACCCACAGTGAGTGAATCTTACCATCTCCATTAACACACTCAACATAACCCCGCACAGGCTTGCCCAAAGGTCCGTCATCCATGTGAATCTAGAGTCTTTCAAGCTGACAACTAACAAGAAAGCAAGATACAACAGAATCTGATATAGACTAGAAGAAGAAGAAGAGGAACATTTTTGCTAAGAAGCTGGAGTCAAGTAAATTACAGTGATGACTAGTAATGCACAATAAAATAACTATAAATGTCTGTAGTAAAATGTCTCTATAAAATGGGCACAAATGAAAGTAACATTGATTATCTACCTAACCAGAATGCTCTATAAAATGTTCTATAGCACAAAAATAACCCTACAGTAAATGTTACATAAAATTAATGGCAGTTTTAAATATGAAACATGTTATATGCCTACGAAGAATTAAGAAGCAATTGGAAGAACAGCAGAGATGGCTCAAGATCAGCTAAAAGAATGCTAACTTGTAGTGTCCAATACATATATATATATTTTTTTTCTTCTAGAAATTATTTGATAGCAAACAAAGGCCTTCAAAGATCTCCAGTAAGTAGGCCCCTCTGAGTTCCATAGGTCACCACTGGGTGACCCACAGCTAATGTGAAAATGTCTGTATTCATTAAAACAATTTACAAATTCAATCCAATCTCCAAGAAAATTCCAATGACATTCTTCCAAGAACAGAAATTTTATCTTCAACTTCACATGGAAGCCCAAAGACCATAAGTAACTCAAGCAATCTTTAGCAAAGAGCAGCAATGAACTTACCATAATAACTGGCCTCAAACTGCACTAAGGAGCTATAGTAACAAAAACAGAACAGTACTATCACAAGACAGATATGAGTGCCAGAGGAATAGAATGGAGGTCCAAATGAGCCCACACAGTTGCAAAAAATTTATATTGAAGAAAAGATCATTCTTTTAAATGGTGATAGGATATCACAATGCACTCTAAATTTATATCTCTATACCTATAGATCAGCACAGCTCTGGAGTAAGAGACAGAGTTCAAGATGAGCAGAGTAATGTCTTTGGGCATAAGAGTGTTGCATTCATGAATTCCCGCAGTTGTGGTTGCCAGCACCATAGCTATTCAAGGTCAATCTACATGCTAACATGAAGGAAGGGCTCAAGAGCCTACACTCTAACTGAGGAGCTACTAAACACTGATCGCTGTGAGAGAGGAAGAGTCAGTTTTCTCTAACGGTGTAGCCACTGATAGGCCAACCATGCTTCTGTGGATGGCCCTGTTCCCATGAGTCTATGAATAGCACAAGTTGGACTTTGCATTATTTCAAGAAATAGGACATGAGGTTAGAAGTGGGAGTGAGAAGGATAATATATCTGGGAGAGTAGAAGTGAATATGATCAAATATACTGTGTGTATGAATGCATAATACATTCTCCAGGAACTATTAAAATGTTACTTCAAGCAATAAATAAATAATGTCTAAGTGTATTAGTAGTACTGGGAAAACTGAATTTCCTTGCATAGAAGACTGAAACTTTTCACAAAAACAGTATAAAATAGATCAAGAACTTTAATGTAAGACCTAGAACTCAAACTAGGAGAAAATGTAGGTGAGGCAAGCTTTATGTATGGGCAAGAATTCTATTTCAATACCAAAGGAATAAAACTAAGAATTGTCAATTGGGATTACACAAAATTAAAAACTTCTGCACAGCATAAGCAACAATCCCAAAATGAAGAAAAAAAATATTTGACAACCGCACAGCAGGCAGGGAAATAATACACAGTATATAGAAAGAACTAAAAAAATTAAATACCCAAACGCTACAAATCATCCAATCAATGAATGAGCTGAGTAAATCATTCTGAAAAGAAAAAAATACAATTGATTAATAAATCTTTGAAAAAGTACCCGACATCCTTTGAGAAAATGTAAATTAAAACTGCTTTGGGCCAGGCATGGTGGTGCTCCCCTTTAATCCCAGCACTCAGGAGGCAGAGGCAGGTGGGTCTCTGTGAGGTTGAGGCCAGCCTGGTCTATAAAGAGAGTCGAGGAGTAATACTCTATTGAATAGATGCATCCATTCTTCAGTTGAGGGATATCTGGGCTGCTTCCAGCTTCTGGCCATTACAAATAAAGCTGCTACAAACATGGTTGAGCAGATGTCCTTATTGTGTACTTGAGCCTCTTTTGGATATATGCCTAGGAGTGGTATGGCTGGATCTTGAGGAAGTGCTATCCCTAGTTGTCTGAGAAAGCACCAGATTGATTTCCAGAGTGGTTGTACAAGTAAATGGTGGGACCTGGAAAGGATCATCCTGAGTGAGGTGTCCCAAAAGCAGAAAGACACACACGGTATATACTCACTCATGTAGACACGTAATATAGGATAAACCTACTAAAATCTGTACATCTAAAGAAACTAATCAAGAGAGAGGACTCTTGCTAAAATGCTCAATTCCTACCCAGAAAGGCAAAGAGGATGGACATCAGAAGAAGAAAACAGGAAACAAGCTAGAAACCCTCTACGAAGGGCCTCTGAAAGGCTCTGCCCTGAAGACTATCAAAGCAGACGCTGAGACTTATGGCCAACTGTTGGGCAGTGTGCATGGAATCTTATGTAAGAAGTGGGAAATAGTATGATCCAGAGAGGACAGGAACTCCACAGGGAGAGCAACAGAAGCAGAAATTTGAACACAGGGGTCTTCCCAGAGACTCATACTCCAACCAAGTACCATGCATGGAGTTAACCTAGAACCCCTGCACAGATATAGCCCATGGCAGTTTAGTGTCCAAGTGGGTTACATAGAAATGGGAAGAGGGACTGCCTCTGACATGAACTGATTTGCCTACTTTTTGATCACCTCCCCCTGAGTGGGGAGCAGCCTTACCAGGCCACAGAAGATGACAATGCAGCCACTCCTGATGAGATCTGATACACTAAGATCAGAAGGAAGGAGAGGAGGACCTCCCCTATCAGTGGACTTGGGGAGGGGCATGCATGAAGAAGGGGGAGGGAGGGTGGGATTGGGAGGGAAGGAGTAAGGGAATTATGGGGGGATACAAAGTGAATAAAGTGTAATTTTATTCTATATATATATATATATATATATATATATATATATATATATATATATGAGAGAGTCGAGGAGAGACAAGGCTACACAGAGAAACTTTGTCTCCAAAAATCAACACAAAACAAACAAAACAAAACAACCCCCCCAAAAAAAAACCTACTGCTTTGGAATTCTGTCTCGGCCCAATCAGAATAGTTCCCATCAAGAAACTCAATGTTGGTGAGGCTACAGAGAGAGAGAAAGGTAAACTTCTTCAGCTTCTATGAAAATCACGTGTTCATTCCTCAAAACAATTGAAGTAAAACCATCATTTGGCCCAGTTGTAACACCCCTGAGTGTATTCCCAAATGATGTTAAGTCAGCATTCCTGTCCAGGAAGTGAAAGTAGCCCAGATGTTAACTGGATAAGGAAAATGGGATGCATTTACACAATGCAATTTTATACAATTATAAAAATATGAAATCATAACAACTGCAGAATACAGATTCTACTGGAAATCATCATGTTTAGTGAATTAAAGCAGACTCAGAAAGAGACTCAACACAATTTCCTCTCACATTTTAGGATACTTAAATGTGTGTGAGTGTCCGTGTGTGTGTGTGCACGTGTTTGATTGTCCTGGCAGGAATAGAGCTATTCTAAAAAGACACTTGAGTCCCTCCCTTTGGTTAATACATTATCAAAACCATGGACTTTAAGAAATTTGATCTCCCTAGGAATCTCACACTGGGAGAAGGAAAAAAGCTAAAGCCTCATGCAAGTGAAAAGAGGAGACTTGTTGCTCTTAAATATACACTAAAATTTTTCCCTTATCTGTGAACTCATTCCTAGAGCGAGTTCCTAGCACCTGAAGTCTGTTCACTAGAGACTCACCAACAGTGTCTCACAGAGGCCACTGGGATCTTAGTGGGGAAAGGGCTTCAGGTATGCGGCCTGAGTGGTAGCTGGTTTCTAACATTACCTTCTTTTAGTTTTAGACAGAGTCTCTATGTAGTCTTGGCTGTCCTGTCTTGGAACTTGCCATGTAGACCAGGCTGGCCTTGTACTTACAGAGATATACCTGTCTCTGCCACCCAAGAGATAGGATTGTAGGCATGCACCACCATGCCTGGCCTAGCATTCTGTTTTTATACAAACAGACATGAAGAGAACATGCTAACCCAGTATTTTTTTAATTACTTAGAAGTGTTTAAAATAATGAGGTTTTTTAAAATATTAACTGGTGATAAAATGAGGCATGCCTGCAACTGTCTATAAATGTCAGCTGAAGCAAATATTTGGCAGTCAAGAATTTCTCTGTGGGAGTTTGAGGCTAAAAATCAGGTAGCTGGAGAGATGGCCCCGTGGTGGAAAGCACAGCAGTTCCTGCAGTCGTCCTGAATGCAGCCCGCAGCGGTGCTCAGCTTCTTCATCTGAAGAGGCAAAAAGTATAGCTTTTGGGAAGAGGACTTGAGGGTACATCTTGGTCCACGGCTTGGCTTTCAGTGCTCTTAGAAGCATGTATTTGAATAAGAAGAAAGAGGGCAGGGGAGGAAGAGGGAGGAGCAGAAAGAGAAGACAAAACCCTCTAATTCTGTCAGCAGCAGCTGGGCAGTTTTTGCTAGGTTTTCTTCTTTCCCTACACTTTTACTTATTATGTAAGTTTGATATTTTCATGCTGTTAAGAAACAATTACATGCACACTTTAACTCGCCCTTTTATACATGAGTACCTTCTCATCATTAAAACATTCTAATTTAAAAAATGATGTATTTCCGAAGGGAAAGTGTGCCTCCAGTGGTGGACAGAGGTCAGGGTGCACTGTACCTTGAGAAAGGCTGGTGCTAAGTACTGAAGACATTTCCCAAAGGAGAAGTTCTGAAGTTATGCGTCTCCCTTTTCCTCCAGCCTCACTCCTGGCTGGGAGACATTGACTCCCCCAGAGATCGGCTTCTTATCTCCCCCATCAACGAGGTCAATGCCCAGTGAAGCAAAGAGGGGCAAGTAAGGGCCTCATTTCTGCTAAAGGCTTGAAAAGAGATCCATAGCAAATCAATTGTATTTTTAAGAGAACTTTTGGCATAGAAATTAATAATAGGACAGAGTGGGGAGGCACACTCCCTGGAACTTTAAGCAGACATATTAGGGCCTTGCTAGCATTCTTCTACACAGTTTTTCTTGCTGGTTTCTTAGCAGTTTTGCCTATGGCTCAGAGTGCTTTGCCAGAATGTTGTGTGTGAAATCTTGGTGGGTATCTGTAGGTAACGGGAGGCATTCTTGAGATTCTCCATAGCACTCCCTTATTTTGTCTAATGCAGACCCTTCACCAAGGGAAGGCAGCTCTGCCTAGCCCACTGTTGGTTCCTGTTACTATCCAGCTGATACTGAGGACGCTGAGAAGGGTGGAGAAAAAAAGAAAGAGATTTTGTGATTTTTTCTAGGAAAACTGAACAAACAGCCACCACCTTAGATAGGCACCGACAACAGATTAATGAAATGATTCTCTCAGGGGCAACTGGATAGACCAGTGAGCATACTGCGGTTATCCAGTGTGGGTGAGGAGTTGCCTACAGGACTAGGGATGGCTCAAAGGTAGCTGCATCACTGACAGTCCACTGCACTCTGTGGGAGGATATCAGAAAAGCTGCATTCCTGGAGCTCTCGGCAAGACATCCAGGATCTCCATTGATTACAAAGTCTCCTCTCCCCAGCAGTTCTTACTGCTATATATCTTAGAAAAGGGGGAACCTTGTGAATCTTGTAAGTGTCAGGAACTTTCTGAGACTTTGGAGTTGTTCCCTTCCAGGTGGTAAAGAGCCTCCCTCCAAGAAGAAATGTCTCAATTCAGAGGAAACTTTTATATAATAATGTGAACTGAATTTCGAACATAAGGTCAGGGCAACTTGAGTTAATTATAAGGCTGATTGATTAAAAATTCTTTGTTTGTGAAGAGCTGGAATGTTGTGGATCCAGAGCCAAATTATCTTAGGCCATCCTACCCCTATTTAATAGCCTTTCATTGTCCTCTGTCTTTGACCAAAAGTCCTTTTGTCTATTGGGAAAATAAGAACAGATCATTGGCTTCCACCAATCCAAAGGCTAAGACAATCAACAGATAGTACCTGAAGCCTACAACAGAGATTCCCCTGCTTTGCTATAATTACCTCCCTGGGAGTTCTACTCATGTATTTGAAAAAAAGGGTCTTGATTTATACTTTTATTTGTTGGGTTATTATAAAACCTTCATGAAACTATTACCACATTCAAACATGGAATTTGGGACAACTTAGTTCAGTGTTTTGGGGCCCATGGTCTCTCATATTTGGCTCCAGAATAAACCAACTCTTATTCCAGTTGTGGTTTTGTGGCTATAGTGGTTTGCCTCTTGTGTAAATTCACCCTGTGTCTGGCTAGATTCCTCACACAACACCCTCATCATACACAGTGTTACAAAATGCTGTCCACCAGAAACTTCCCACTTCCAAAGGCCCATCACATGCAAGTGAATACTTAGCCCCAAAATTTCTTTTCAGATTTTGTGTTATAAGTATTAACGTGTTAGGGGGTGCCACAGCATGCATGCAGAAGCCAGATGAACTCAGTTAGTTCTCCACTTCCACCTTTATAGGGGTCCTAGGGATCAAACTCTGATCACCAGGCTCACATGGCATACACCTTTACCTGCTGAGCCCTCTTGCTGGCCCAGAAACACTTCGAAGAGCATGCAATCAATGGCATTTATTTATCTATCTATTTATTTAGAGACAATGTTTTTCTGTGTAGCCTTGGCTGTCCTGGACTCTTTTTGTAGAGCAGGCTGGCTTTGAACTCACAGCAATCTGGATTACAGGCATGTGTCACCACACCTGGCTTGGCTTTTTAATTTAAGAGAAAGCTTCCTTTTAGGATTAACTTGATATTTCCACTGTAGAGAGGGTTATTTCTTTTTTGTTCTTTTTATTTATTATTTATTACAATTTATTCACTTTGTATCTCAGCTGTAGCCCCATCCTTCATCTCCTCCCAATCCCACTCTCCCTCCCTCTTCTCCCCCTATGACCCTCCCCTAGTCCACTGATAGGGGAGGCCCTCCTCCCCTACTACCTGACCCTCGCCTATCAGGTCTTATCAGGACAGGCTACATTGTCTTCCTTTATTTATCTATGTCCTGGCAAGACTGCCCCTCCCCCTAGGGGGAGGTGATCAAAGAGCCACTGAGTCCATGTCAGAAACAGCCCCTGGTCCCCTTACTAGGGGCTGCACATTGAGACTGAACTGCCATGGGCTACATCTGAGCAAAGGATCTAGGTCCTGTCCATACATGGTCCTTGGTTGGAGCATTGGTCTCTACAGGCCCAATTCCCCTGCCCCCAACCCAGATTTTTTTGGCTCTGTTGGTGTCCTTGTGTAGCTCCTGTCCGAGAAGGTGATTTCTTAAAAGTGAAAAATTAGAGCAGCCAGCAGGCATAGGTTACCATCTCATATTCTTGTGAAGAAGGTCAAAGCTGATGTCCCTGCCACTTCCTCAATTGCAGGAGAAAAGACTGTATCTAACTCGAAATGAACTGAGCTTTCTGATAGGAGGTGGAATCCCGGCATTCAGACTCCAGGAAAAACCCTTTACAGGGTTCAGAATAGCAGTTTTTCCAGGACTCAAGTGCACAGCAAATACAGATTAGTGAATCACCTTGTTGTGCGCAAATTGCTTTTGCTTAGATGAGTATTTTAAATGAATTTATTCAAATTTCAAGTTTAATAAGCTTACTTTGTTAGCATGAGACAGGCCTCTGGAATGATTCTTAGCAACTTACATGCCTCCTTTCTAAGTATAACCAAGCTCCTTTCCCTTTAGGTCTAGGGTGGTAACTCAGAAAAGTGAAGCACTTGCTTTGCTGAATATGAACCCATTTTTAAGAGTAGGCATGGGAGCAGGCACTTACAAGCCCACACTGGAGAGGCAGAGGTAGGTGGGCCCCTGAAAACTGCTTGCTGGCCAGCCTAGCCTTCGGAATGAGTCGTAACCCAGAAAGAGACCCTGTCTCAGAAACACAGGTGGAGAGCACCCAGGGAGTAACTCATGTTGTCTGTTGGCTTTGACACACACACACACACACACACACACACACACACACACACACACACACTTCCCTTTTCAGTTTATAAAGGTAGATCTTAGCTATTTATTTATAATTTTCAAGTGAGGAAACTGAGGCTCAGAGTGATGTACGTGCTCAAAAGCACACGGCAAAAAACCACCAGATTCAAGACTTTTAACTTCAAGGGGAGTTACAGTTAAATGACCCCATTTCATAATTGGATCCTTTGAAATTTACATCATGGCCTATCAATTACTAAGGGGCTATTGTATTAGGTACTTTACATATAGTTTTTATTTTAATCTTTACATAAAATCTCTATGCTAAGGGTCATTAATGGATATCATTAAAGTGTTTAAATAATACTATTATGTAGCACTTACGCTGTTCTGAGTACTTTTTGGATATTATCTCCAATTTCACAAAACCTCTTGCAAAATTTCATTGCCCTTGTTTCCTACATGGAAGGCCTACGTCTGTAGGGATGAAAGGACTTGCAAGGGTCACATGGCTTGGAAGTGTTGAGGGCTGGATCCAAATCACAAACCCTGGGAATTACCCCATTGCTCCATGGAGATACCTGTAATGTGTATTCCAGTTCAGATAAACAGCTGCGCAGTTTCCCCCTTTGATGGGTTTGCTGAGGACCACAAGACATTAAGTGACTGCCTCAGATAATGGAGCAGCTTGTCTAAGGAGACTGATGTTTCCAGGAAGGGCTGAGGTCTCAGCATAGGACCCAGCCTTTTACTTAGGAATGGCTGGTATAAAAAAGGTCATTAATATTTGATATTTACTGCATATACTGCAAAGTTGGTGAGAAGAAATGGCAGACCCAGAGTGAGTGACTCGGCCACAGCACAGGCTGTGTTTAGAAAAGCACTAGGGAGGGACCTCCAGTGAAGACCCAGAGCCACAATGCATTTACATGGGGAAGAAAACCGGGATTGAAAACTTGCCATATGTGGCCCACAGTAAGCCTCTGCTTGGAGTACCTGGGGAAATAATACTACTTAAACAATGTCAGATGACCAATAAGCATTTCTCATGGTCAGCTGTTACTGGAAGGGTAGAGAAAGCCAGGAGCTAAGGTGCTTTAGTTCTGGGGATCAATTTACTTTGCTTGTGGAAATTGTCACTGTTTAATCAAAATAGAAGCATTGTATGAAATGGAACTCTTTATGACCATGCTAACATCATTGTCCTATATGATATGATCTATGTGCTGTCTTAGTGTCATAGAGAGAAGCCTAGCTGCCTGAGAGAGAGGGGACATGGACTCATGTTGAAGCATGAGGCTTAAGAGATTTCTTGAACAAAGGAGCATTATAGGGAATGAGGACAGGACCCATTGGTACAATGCTTCTCTTAGTTACAGCCCCAAAAGCCACATAAATGTCGGCCATAATGGTGCAGTCTGAAGTTTCAGTCCTGGGAAATTAGAGACGGGAGGATCCCTGGGGTTTGCTGGCCAGCCAGCCTAGCCAGTCCTCAAGCCTCTGATTCCAGTGAGAGACTCTTTCTCATTTAAAAAAAAATCAATGCAGCTACCTTTTGAGGAAGGAGACCTTCTGGCCTTCGTGTGCTCACACACACCTGTCCCAACACACATGTAGCTGCATATACAAATTCACGCCTATGCAAACACACAGGCCATAAAAGCAATCATTTCAGAAGGAGGTGAGGCCTTTCCCCACTCTGCACAATTTTCAGAACACTCTCCAGTTAAAGGACACTGCCAGAAAAATCATTTACCAAAAACTGATTTCTCTTGCTTGTAAGTTATTGTCTCCCTCTGTTCAGGTTGCTCTGAGAAAAGACAATGACCTGGACATCACATTAAAAACAAACAAACAGAAACACACAAGTGAATTTCCCACTGTCCAGGAGGCTGCGAAGTTCAGGGTAAGGCATTGGCAGACCTGGTGTCCCGAGAAAGCTGCTGCCTGGGCCAGTCACAGCTGACCTTTCACTGTGTGCAATGGTAAAAGGGGTGAGGGATGGTACTGGGGCTTTTTTTTTTTTCTTTTAAGCAAGGGTACTCTTCGAATAAATATCCTACATTGCTGTCAAGTGTACCAAGACAAAAATAAAAGACTTCTTTTAGATAATTAAAAAAAATAAATGCTGAGCTGAGAGATTAGAGACTGAAGAAAAGAGCATCAAGATTTATGTGTGAAAACAGCTAGTTCACAGCGAAGACTGGAAATCCTTCGCAGCTGGACTACATGGATCCAGAAGAGCCTACACTAGAGACACAGGACGGGGCAGCGCTTTGGAAATGGCCTATAGAGAGTCGGGAGGCCCCAGCCTGTGCTTTTTGGCACACGCCTTCCCCGTTCACCAGTCTGCTCCCATCGTCTCTCTCTTTCCTAATAAACTACTCATAATCCTGAACGGTAGTGTGCAATTCGATTGAGGCTGCAGTACACAAGTTCCTACCAGCGTAAACAGTCCAAATACAGACACAACACAGCCCCAGTGACAGTCTACACGGGAATTATTTCCAGGAAGTTTTCTACCACTTCATTTCATCCATTGTAGACAGCTCTTCCCATCCTCTCTTAAAATGTTGATGTGATTCATTTTGCTTTGGAAACTTAAATGCCTTTTTCTTCCACAGCTGCACCAAAGTATACACACACATATGTTCAAACAACATTAGTCTCATCAAAAAATTATATACACAAACAGGCTGCAGGTGGGGTGGATCCAATCACCACAGCATTGCTTAAAAACCCACCTAGCCATCTTGGCAAGGACAGTCCTGGGTCTTTATCTCAGACTACACACAGACTAAAGCCCCAGGAAGACAAGCGGTTTAAACATAAAACTGTACAAATACAAGATAGGGCTTGTGTGGCCTGAAGAGGCTTCACTCAAAGAATAAATAAGTATAGGATGGATTAAAAGAAGAAGAAATCGGAGTGGAAACTGAAAAAATACTTGGAAGGTGAAAGCATTTCAAATTTCATCTAAGAACAGCTGATCCCTCCTCCTAGATATCCGAGGATGGGACCTTAAACTACTGGGCAGTTCTGTTAAAGATAGTCACTGCAGAGGAAGAAGCTTCCCTTGGGACAGACTGTGCGACCTTCCCTGTTTCAGTTAAAGAGGCAACTTTGTTCAGAAAGGGTGTGGAGGTGTGTGGTGTAGTTATGCTAGCTGGAGGATGGCCTCTTGTCAGCTGAAAAGCACAGATCTCCCTTCAGAGGGAAGGAGAGATAGTCATCATAAATGTGAGTAACCACAGGCCAAAACACAGATTCGGGTTCCTAAGCAACATGTTCCAACATGCCAATGGTTTCATGAAGGTTTTATAGTTACAGAACAAATAAAAGTCACACATGAAGATATTTTTCAAGTACATCAGTGGAAACATCAGATATGTGGGCTACAGGAAAGTGGGGGGCCCTCTGGAGTCGACCTCAGATGCTGTCTCACGATATCCATAGCTTTGGGGTTGGGGGAAACTAAGAGTCTGTTCCTACATTCCAAAAGGATGTACCTGACAGTCAAGGCTTGGAGGTCTAACACACTGGTGGACAGGAATGGCTAACAGAGAGACTAAAATAATAGCCCAAGAGCCTTTGTAATTCGATTCTAGATCTGCACTATTCCAACCTCTTTATAACACTGGAGTGCTGATCAATCAACTCGCCTTGTAGACTGTTTCACATAGAAACGGCTTCTTCCCATTTGTTCACAATTATATTTGGGTCATGTAGACACAAGCCAGAAAATGATGGGGGAAATGCTGAAAACAAGAAGACTATGGTCTCTAAACACCCTCAGCTGTATGAGAAATGCAAACACATGCAGGGAGAAGCCTGAGCGAGAGAAGCCACACAGGCCTGAGTAGCGATTGCACGGAACCCATTCTCCAGGCATCCGGAGCTGGGCTGGGAGCTTGCCATCTCCACATCTCTACATCCTTCAACATAACCTCCACATTCCTCACTGTCTGCTCCCTGAGCTGAGCAGAGAGCGGCCACCTGGAGAAAAATCAACACAAGTTCAAAAAATCTCGGTGGAGAAGTCATCAGCTACACAATGCCACGAAGACAGAGGTTACAGCTGTGTGCGTATGTGTGCATGTGTGTAGGTGTGTGTGTGTATGGAAGTGTATGTATAGGTGTGTGGAGGTATGTGTAGGTGTGTGTGTATGTGTATGAGAGTCTATGTGTACAGGGGTGTGGAGGTATGAATATATGTGTGTGTATGTGGATATATGGGGTGTGGAAAGGGGTTGGAGTGGGCATGGGGGTGTGTGTTGTAAGTATGTGCATGTGGGGTATGTGTGTATAAATATATAATAAGGGTGTGTGTCTATAGGGTGTGAGAAGGGGTAGAGGTGTATGTATGTCTGTAGGTGTAGGAGTATTGTGTGACATGTGTGTGTTTGTGTGTCTGTGTAGGGGTGTAGGGGTGTAGGTAGTCATAGGGAGACCTCAGTTACCATTTTTTGGGCACCGTCAACATTGTATTTTGAAACAGGGTCTCTCCCCGTCCTGGAGCTCTAGGCGAGGCCAGCTAGTCAGGGAGTCCCAGAAACCCCCATTTCTGCCTCCCCACGGCTGAGATTACAAACACAGCACAACACAACACACCTAGCTTTTCCAGGCCCTCCTGTCCTCCAGCAAGCTCTTCACCACTGAGCTCTCACCTGCATTTGTTTTCTTAACGGCAGCCATCTGACAAGGGTAAAAAAGAATCTTAATGTGGTTTTAATTTGTATTTCCCTGGTGGCTAGGATGCGGAATATTTTTTCATATGCTTATTGGCCATGTGTAATGAAAGTATATGATACACTTGAAGGAAGATTTCCTTATGAAACCTGCCACCAATAAAAATTATTTTAAAAATATATGCACAAAAATATCTAAGTAATTGATACTACAAAGCTTCTTCAAAAGTAAGAGAAAAATCTTTATGATCTTCAGCTATTATGAAACAATAATTAGGCTTGACATCAAAAGTATAAACTAGAAAATAAACTATTGATAGGTTATACTTTCAGAAAATTCAAATTTATTTTTACTCTTCAAAGGATAATATTCAAAAAAGAAACAAGGCATGGTGTAAGGTTGAAGACAATATTTACAAATCAGTTATTTGATCAGGGATTTGTACCCATATCATACAAAGAATTCTTAGGGCTAGTAATTAGGAGACACTTTAAAAATGTGTCAAAGATTGTAATAGACATACCACCCGAGAAGATGTATAAATGGCTGTGAAGGACATGAAAAGATGCTCGATGTCTTTTTCATAATAACGAAAATGTAAATTCAAAGCACAATGAGCTGTCTCTCAATACCCACCCACTCGAATGCCTAGAATTAAGACACTGAAGAGGCCATGTGCTTCAGGGATGTGCTGATGAGCTTCAAAAATAGCACAACCACTTTGAAAAGGAGACTGAAGTTTTTCTAAATTTTTACTCTTTGTCCATTTGAGAGTGTGTGTGCTCATGACACCAAGTGTGTGGGGGCAGAGGGTGCCTTTGAGAGTCAGTCCCCTTCTTCTGCATTGCTTGTGGAGGTAGAGCCTGTCTTGTTGGTCCTGCTGTTAACAGCACCCGGTGCCCCGGGCTGGTCATCCATGAGCTTCTGTTTGATGCTCTTATCTCAGCCTCTCACTTCGCTGTAGATACATTCCGCCACCCACAGTCATCAGGACTGCGTGGACAGCATCTTTAGTGAGGACCCATATCCCGATCCCATATGGTGGTTTTTGTAAACATTTGAATTTATACTTAACCAGTGACTCCACAATTCTATCCGTAAGCATACGGGGGAGGGAGCTGAAAGTTCAAGTCTACACAAAGACATGTAAATATTTGCTCACACACAATAAATGAGGATTTGGAGTGACCCAGAGGTCCATTAGCCCATGAGCAGATGAACTAAGCTCAGCAAACTGTGTGATGAAATGCTGTTGAACAAAAAGAACAACCCACTGATATGCAACATAGATAAACCTACTGTCACTACAGAATGGAAAAACCCTCAAACACCACGTTATGGACAAAACTACTCATTCTGTGGTGTAGATAAACTTACCCACAACTCAGGATGGACAACCTACCATGGACACTGCTGCATGGACAATCTACCGACGTCGTGGTCTGGATAGCCTAATGACGCACAGCACATATGAAGTGGAAGTTGCTGGTTCTTTTGGAACCTCAGTTGTGTCATGTGAATGTTTTTGTTGTTATTTTTGTTCCAAGTGTGGGATATGAGAAAATCATACCCATGTAAAGGCATGTGATGTTTGCCAGCTGGAAACTTACCTCACGTGAGAGGTGTGGGTTTTGCCAGCTGGAAAACACCCTAGTGTGGACTCTGAGAAAGTACAGTGAGACAATGCTTTTTGCCTCATTACACTTTGAAGCGGTTTGGATCGCTTTACTGGTTTCCACAGACAGAAATGCCCCAGAGAACTTCCTGTGCTGCTTTGCTGCTTCAGCGGGCTCATGCCATTTCCCAGTCTGCTTTGGCTGACGGATACCACTGTTCTGCTGTTGTTTGCTGTTTGGTGCTGTTGCTGTGGCTTACTGCTTCGCTGTTTGGCTTGACTGCTGGTATCCTGGTCACTGATTCATTGGTATATCCCCAGTAAATCCAACAACCCTAGTCAGCAGGAAGTAGCTAAAAGTGGTCTACAGCCCCTTTCCCTACCAATCTACCTACGGTAAGCTGGGGTTTGAAGGGAGGTAGAGGCATTTAAGACCCTTAAATAAAGTAGGTGTTTTGAAAACCTATGCCTATACACATATATTAAATGAAAGAAGCCAGGCACAGGATATCACATGTTAACCTTTATGTGAAATTTTCAGAAAGGGAAACTAATAGAAATACAAAACCAGACTTCTGATTGCCCAGGGCTGGGGGTGCAGAGAGGGAAAAACTGTGGGTTGATGAGATGGCTCAGCTGGTGGGAGCATTTTGTGCAAGCCTGGCATGTTGAGTTTGATTCCTAGGACCCATGGTAGAGGGAGAGAGAACACATACCTGAAAGGTGACCTCTTCATGCTCACACCACACACATACACATAAAAAGAGAGAGAGACAGAGACAGAGAGTCTTAGTCACTGTTCTGTTGTTGTGAAGAGACACCATGACCAAGGTAACTCTTATAAAATAAAGCATTTAATTAGGAGCTTGCTTATAGTTTCAGAGGTTTAGTTCATGCTCACAGTGGCAGGGAGCATGGCAGTGGGCATGGTGCTGGGGTAATACTTGAAAGCTACATCCTGACACACCAGGAGAAAGAGAGAGGAACTGGGCCAGGAAGGGGCTTTTGAAACCTTAAAACCTATTTCCAGTGACATATTTCCTACAAGGCCATACCTCTCCCCAAAAGACCACAATTCCTAAACTTTCTAATGCTTTCAAATAGTGTGCCACTCCCTGATGAGCCTATGGGGGCCATTCTTATTTAAATTAACACACACACACACACACACACACACACACACACACACACGAGAGCCTTTCCAGAGTGGGAGCAAAAGCAAAGCCTGTGAGAGGGTCTGCCTGGGAGGTTGAGGCTTTTTAGTTTTAGAGGAGGGATAGGTTTCCCTTCTCCCTGGAATTAGCAGGGCTATCCCAAGAGATTGAATAATGTGGACAGACACAGAGAACTGATTGGTCCCCGCTCTCAGAGTGCCAGTGGGAGATTCAGAAGTTCTGATTTCCTTTGGCAAGGAAAAACAAAGCCCAAAAAGCACCACCTCTTTGTCTTGGAGGAGGGAGAACCACCAGGACGGCCATCTTAAATGTCTAAGTGGAAAGCACATGACTCTACCTAGAGCCTCTTTCCCCTGCCTGTCCACAGGGATCTGCCTGACTCCCAGCCCAGCATGACCATTTAGATTTACAAAAGTGATTGAACTGATTACTGGTCTTAGCTGAAAATCTTCACATATAAATTCTATCGCCATGCAGCTGCTAAAATAAAATTAAAATGAATTGAAAGCGAAAAGCACTGGAATAGAGCAGAAAACCTGTTTTTATGAAACATTTCAGAACCAGGTGGTGCAGGAGGAGACAGAGAAAGATAAAAGCAGTGTTTCATCATTTCATCTCATCTTCCGGCAGTCCTAAGGCATAGACACACAGCACCCAAAAGCCGTGTCCCAAGTAACTGACAGTTTGCTAAAGCTGGATGAAGACGGAAAGAATTGGAAAAAAAAAAACAACTCAGAAAGCCTCTTGGGTTTTCACTTCAGAAGTGGGCAGAATCAGCACACTAGGGGAACTATAAAAGTCACGGAATTTGGCTGAGCATGAGCTATCTGATAGGCAGCTGGACAAGGGCTCCCAGAGTACAGGCCGGTGCCAGCCTGAAGGATACAGACCTGGACTTCACCCACTCGCAGTCATGACATCATAAGGTGAACATGATGCTCATGAGGGCAAGCTTCAAGAGTGAAGAGAGCCCTGGCTGAATCTGGTAAACAGCCCCCGAGAGCCTCAGGAGGGAAAGACGGCACCGTGACGTCATGGTTCCACCTGTCAACTCGAATGGCTGAACTGACAGACACACCTCTGGGCCATTCTAAGATGGTGTTTCAAAATCGGATCAATTAAGGGAGAAGAGTCTCCCCTGGAGCGGGCACCTTCTTCCAGCAGGAGGCCCACATCTAAAGAGGTTCAAGGGGAGAAGGAGGTGGTTTGGCTGCCTGTTTCTCCTTCTCAGTGGTGGGAGGGTGCTGGTGATGTCATCTTCTGATGAGACCACACTCTAGCTTCTTTGGTCTTCCAGTGTGGGATGTGGAACAGACAGTATCTAAAACTTTTCCAGGCCTTTAGCACCTGACTGAAACTGCTAAGACATCCAGCTGGCTTCTCAACCCCTCCTGTGCCATCAGCCACTGACAGCTTGCCCAGGCCGTCCTTGTTTCACGTATGTTAGTCACTGTGATAAAATACCCTGATAGCAGACAACTAAAAAATTCATAACAGCAACAAGCTCGAGACAGCCAGGCATATGATACCCACAGTTGAGAACAAAGAGGAGTATGTCCACGTGGCTACTGCTGCCTTGTTGCTTGCTCAGTGTTCAGCTGGCTTTCTCTACCGTTACAGAGCTTGGGGCCCAGCGCAGGAAAATTCACCGCTCTTGTTCACAGTGGGTTTTCCCACTTCAAGAAACTCAGTTAAGACACCCATCAACAGAATCTAGACAGTCCCTCACTGAGGCTCTCTGCCAGGGAGGTTCTAGGTTTTGTCACATTGACAAAACTAACAGTCACACAGGCCCTACTACGTGTAAGCTGTTCTAGCAAATCCTGTTTTTAAATGCATGCATACACACTAACAGTTCTGTGCCTCTGGGGAAGCCTGTGTAGGGTGCTGTGAGTGAAAAGGCCGCCTGTGCCTGTGAGTCAGGTGGAAACAGATACAGTGAAGGTCAGCCACCCAAAAGAACCCACCTCAGTTTACATCATCTAGATAACAGAGACAGAAAATATGGCCACTGTTGACCTTCTTTTGCACTCATTGGAATAGGATTATTTAGAGACATAATGTAACAAGGAACGTTTTGGTCTGGGGTTTGGTCTAGTGTTATATATTATCTTAATTATGAAATACATTAGAGTGGTACCCCTTTATCCAAGACCCCCAGTGACTACCCCAAGATGAGATTGAACACGTGTGTGTGTGTGTGTGTGTGTGTGTGTATGCATAAAACCACCATGCATATGCTTATGGTAAAGCTTAGCTTATTAATTATCACAATAAGCAATAAATAATAATGAGAAGCAATAAAACAATGGACTGTGGATGTGGCGGAGTTGATAGAATGTTTGTCTAGCATGTATAAGGCTCCGGGTTTGCTCTCCAGTACTGCATAAATTCGGCATGGCAGGGCAATCCTATAATGCCAGCACAGAGGAGTTGGAGCAGATGAATCAGAAGTTCAGGAATCAAACTACATAATGAGTTTGATGCCAGCCTGGAGTACATGAGTCTCTCCCTCCCTCTTCATATAGACCCCGGTATGTGAGTATGTATATGTGTAAATATGTAAATAATTATAACAATATACTATAATAAAATTAGCAGAATTCTTATGGCTTGGTGATGTTGTCAGGTAAAACCAGGAAAATCTGCAGGTGCTGCTGCAGCACCCCAATTGTGACAGAGGAAGGACACACTGGACAATGCTATGATTCATATCTCAAGCAAGACAGAGCTGAACAGCATGAAATTTCTTCATGTTTAATGTCAGGCAATTAACAATCATGAATTGCTTGTTTCTTAAAATTTGCAGTTAATTTTTTGAACATGGTCAACCATGAATACCAAAACCCCAGAAAATAGAATCTTAGAGAAAGAGGCACAATTGTAATACAATCTTAAACATAGTAAGATATGAAAAGCTATGTATTAAAACTGATCCGCACCCCTCCACCTCCTTAGAAATGACATGTTTTAGTGTCCTTGAAGAAAATGGTTCCAGGGAAACAGAATTTAGGAAACCAACAAGAAGGTGTGTAGGCAGAAGAGAGGAGAAAGTAGACAGACCAGAATGGGAGAGAAGGTGAGATGAACCAGGAGGAGAAGACCATGGGAACAGACTCAGAAAAGAGATAAAAGGCCAGATCCAGGAAGGCTTGGTTAACATTTCTTGGCACTATCCATCCCAAGAGGGCTTTCTGTCTCCTTGCTCTCTCTTTCAAGAATAGCTGTCCTTACCGGTCCTGACAGCCAAACACCTTTCCCCATACTCTGTGCCTTCATGGCCCTTCATGGTGGGGAATGACAGAGGTGGAGCTTGGGCAATGATAAAAAGTCATCTTAAATAAGTACATATGTCCTGCTTTATATCAACTAAAAAAAAGTACTCAGTGCCAGGAATGCCAGGGTTACACGTTGGTACTTTTGTAGTCATCCAGTCCTCTCTATAAGGACAGGGATGAGTGGCGCTGTGGACTTCTGGTTACAAAGGAGGAAACCAAAACATCAAGAGGCTGAGTGAGCGGTCTGGAGTCTGGCCGCCAGGTTCATCTGCTCCCACATCCTTAGAGGACTCAGCACACCTATGCAAGGCAATCCTGAACTGCTTCAACTACAGTTTTATCAAGGCTGTTGACCATTGTGTGTTGCGTGTGTGCGTGTGTGAATGTAGGTGGGTCAATGTGGAGGTCAGAGGAGAAGGTCCTTGGTTGTTTCACTTCCCTCTTGGGCTCCAGGGACTGAACTCAGCTCATCAGGTTTGTGTAGCAACTTTTACCCATGAAACTCTATCATAGGTTCCTGAGATACTTTCTTTTTCATTTGTATCATGTTTTTGTTTACTGTGCATGCATGTGTACCTGTCTTGGTCCAGAGGTGGGTGTTAGAGGTACAGGGGTGTGCTCTGGGGATCAAACACAGGTTGTCAGGCATAGTGGCTTCAGGGAAGCTGCGCCTGTTTGAGCCACCTCACTGACCCCAAAACTATCTGCTGTTGTTAAGTGATGGGGTCGTGCAGCCTTGGCTGGCCTAGAACACACTATATAGACCAGGCTGGACTTGATCTCACAGAGATCCACCTCCTTCTGTCTCTCGAGTGCTAGAGTGAATATCATCATGCCTACTCCACAAATTTTTGCTGGAGAAGTAAGAGAGGAAAGCACTCTCTCAGAAGGGCTGGCTAAAAGTTCCTAAAGCTGAGTGGGAAGTGTCAAGGCAGGCTTTAGAACCATTTAAGGACAAGGGCAAACTTTCCAAGTGAGCCAAGAGATGATCTGACAAGGGTCTCATCTGTATCTGAGTCCCCCGACCTAGGAGATAGAACTGGAGTTACACAGGAAGGTATTCCTTTCAAAGAGTCCTGCATCCCATTGCCTAAGAATGCAAAGTGTGTGGTGACAGGTGCCTCAGGGGGGCGGGGGGGGGGAGCAGCCACAGTGTCATTCAGACTTGTCTTCCTCGGGTGAGAGGGCTTCTGGAGCATCCTCTCCACTTAGACTCGAGTTCTACAAGCCTCTGTGTGATGGTTGCACATTCCTGGGTGGACAAGGTCATTAATTCAGCATCCTGGGGACCAGTTTGAGGCTCTGATCTGTGGCCACAGATCAGAGCTCCACTGTGACTATTTAGCACACTAGTAGCCACAAGGAGCCAGGTAATAAAGTATGTTAGTAGTCATGTGATGGCCAGGGAAAGCTGGGGCTTTGTCTTCCTTCTCTGCCTTTCCCCTATGAGAAACTCTTCCTGTGTGTGTGTGTGTGTGTGTGTGTGTGTGTGTGTGTGTGTGACAGAGTGTGTATAATATGGTGTATGTGTGGTATATACATGTAACTGCTCAGTGTAGGGGTGAAGGCCTCTACCTGCATTATTTGCATGTCTACAGGATTCGTCCCTCAAGGTGGAAGTGGGTGGGACAGGCACTTGTAATAGGTAATTAGCACATTGATTCTTCATAGAGCTCGCCTTATCTCTCTCCACTGTGGGATTTTAGAATGATGCACACATACATCACACAAGGAAGACATGGAGACCTCCTGGCATGGACCAAATGACAAAATGCTTACAAGAAAACACAGGACTGAGTCTTCAGTGTCTTAGATTTTACAGTGGATGTCTAGGGACGACACGGAAGGCTCAGGCAGCAAACGGAAAGCAGAACAAATAAACTTCATGAGAGTTTAAAACTCTTGTGTACCAAAGAACACTGTCAAGAGAGTGAAGACAGTCACTTAAGGGGAGAGCGTGTCCCCAGGCCTCCCTCTGTTCTGGGTTGTCATGCTTAGCTTTAACTGTCAACTTGACACAGCCTGAAATCGGGGAGGAGATTCTCAGCTGAGGAATTACCGACGTGGGACTGGCCTGTGGAAATGTCTGTGAGGGGATTGCCTTGACTACTCATTGATACAGCAGGCTCATCCAGCCCTAGAGGCTCAGTGCCCTGGGTGGATTTGCAGGTGAGAGCTACTTTCGTATAAGGCAACCTATAGAGCCAGGCAGCAAGCAGCATCCTCTATACTTCCCGCTGGATGTCTTTTGCTGTGAAGTGAGTTCCTCTCCCAAGGTAATGCTGTATAGAATAGCAAGTAGACCTGCCTTCAAGGTTTTGCCTTGAGATCCTGCCTTGACCCCTCACAATAATAGACTGTGGCTGAATTGCAAGCTGAAATGGTCCCTTTCCTTCCCTGAGCTGCTTTTGGTGAGGGAGTCACTCACAACATATGGAAACCACAACAGAGTCTAGCAATGCTCTGTGCTTTCTGAGACTTTGTGAGTCTGTTCAGCCCATGGATCACAGACTGAAGTAGCAGCTGAAGAATTCTTCTAGTCCTTGCCACTAGGCTTTCTAGGAATGCCCTTCCACGTGTGGACCAAAGGCTGGGCCACCATTTCCCTTCTCCTATAGCTGCCTCAGCCAGTATCACCCTAAATCATCCTAGGGGGTCAGGTATCAGGTCAGCCCATGCCCAGTAGTGTCCTTCAAGCTATCTTCTCCTTGGCTATTTGCTCTGCCCTGCTGCTCCTGGCTGTAGAACCCTCGAATTCTGACGTATTTCTCTCTCCCATCCTGGTACTCCATTCCCCCTGTGTCTCCATGATGTGCTGTGTTCTGTTCTCCTTTCAATGGCATTGGCCTCTCATCACCCAGTCACCTCTATGAATTAAATCCTGCACGTGCAGGGAGACAGGGCACAGAATACACGAAGAATTGCTACAACTCAGCAACAAAGAGATCCTGAATTTAGGAATGGTCAATGAATAGAAATTACCAACTCAACCCAAAAAAAAAAAAAAGAATGCTTAGCATCCTGACCCAGACTCAAGGCTGCATGATAGTGTGAAGTATCATCAGGCCTGAACTTTATGTCTAAAATAATAAGTGCTGATTTTACCATGGTTAATTAGTTTTCTTATTTTGTTGGTAAGAAGCAACTTGATGAAGAAAGGGTTTGAGCTGGCTTACAGTTCAAAGAAATGCAGTCCCTTGTAGTGGGGAAGGCATACAGCCATAGGAATAGGAGGCCTGCTGGTCACACCGCATTTTAAGACAGAAAGTAGGTCTGGGCCATAAAACTAAAGTGACCCACTTCCTCCACGAAGGCTCGAGAGCCTTTTAAGACAGTGTCACTAGCTGGAGACAAGTGTTCAAATGCATGAGTGTGTGGGGAAACGGCTCACATTCAAAACCATAATTACAGAAACTTTTTCCCACTATCATATTAGCTGGAATTCTAGAAAAATAGAACCAAGAGGGCCTGCCTGCTTCCAAGATTACTTATTTACTGTGAGGTACTGAAGGCGAAGGCTGAGCTCCATCTTGACCTTCATAGCAACTGGAGATTGAAGCTAGATACAGCTAGATACAGCAGGGGTCCAGACTGAGACCCCTGCTTAGGGGACCTTGCAGAATTAGTTCCAGCCCCTCAGCCTTATGTTCAGCTTAAGCCTTCAATTAATTGAATGACTCCATGGACCCTTAAGAGTCCTGTCACTTTATTCTGTCCGATGATTCTGATGATCCCCTGTAGGTTCAAACACCTACCTGACCTAAGGTTCCTAAACGCCTTTACCTCCCTTTGCACGCCCCATTCTTAGGTAAGAGATTAGCAGGAAAAAAGGGTCTAGGACCTTTTTTATCTACTTCCTGCTGATAAAGATTGATGGGTCCTTTGGGGATTACCAAACTCTGTTGTCAGTGTAGCAGCAGTCCAGTCAAGCAGCAAAGCAGCAGCACCGCACTTCAGCGGCAGCGAGACAATTCAGCAGAAGTGGCTAGACTCTGCCCAAATGTCACAAAACTCTGCCAAAGCAGCCCAAGAAGTTCTCAAAGAACAATGAAGGATGCGAACTGCAGCAATGCAAAAGCATAGATATGCAGAAAGCTTTGTCTCACTGTCTGTGGCTCTATTTAACCCTTCTCAGAGTCCACGTGAGGATGTTTTACAGCTTGTAAAACCCACACCCCTTGAACCAGGTAGCTTTCAGCTGACCAACATCAGCAACGCTCTCACAGGGGCTGTTTTCCGAGGGGGAAAAACATTCCCACATCCGACACTTGGAACCAAAACAAAAAACGTATTCACATGACACAACTGAGTTTCCAAAGAAACCAGAAACTCCCCCTTCATTCACCGATCTGGGAACAACGTCACGGACACACTCAGAGAAGGACATTTTACCATCTATCTGTGCATCTAGTGGCTCACACAGATGGCACCTAAAATTAAACCATCATAGGCACAGAGCAAAAAGGGCAATGGAAAGCAAGAATCAAAATAGTCCTTCAACATGCTAGGATGATGTAATGGAAAATAAACTAGAGCTGAGGAGATGGATCAGTTATCAAGTGCTTGCCTAGCTCGCAGGAGACCTGAATTAGATCCCCCTGAACCCACATTTAAACAGCAAGGCATGGTGGCTGAGTGGGTGAACACAGAGAGATCCCTAAGCTTTGGTGATGGGCCAGCCTAGACTGTTGGGTGAGGCCCAGGCCAACGAGAGATTCCGCATCGTAAGAACAAGGTGAATGCTACCTGAGATTTTTCCTTTGGCCTCTACACACACCGTGGGCTTTAAGCATGCGAGGCCAGCGCTCTGCCAACTGACCTACCTACATCCCTAAGCCCATGCCAAAAAAAAAAAAAGTAAGAGAAAGTGTTCATTCTCCCAAGACTGAGATGCAAGTCTAAACTACTCCAAACGTCCATAATTCCCTCTCAGAAGAGCACATGTTAAAAAAGATTAGTAATGTAGATGTTTCTCAGAGGCGTGGATAAAATAGGCTGTCATGAATTGTTACTGGTATACCGGTGAAGGTAAACACTCTTTCTGGAAACCAGCTGGCCAGCACACAGTGACGTGCATGGCCTGGCAAGGCAGCCTGGCGGGTAAAGGCGCTTGTTGCCAAGGCTGCCCCCCTGAGTTTGCCCTCCAGGACCCGCTGGAGGAGACTCAGCAGCTAAGCAGGCGCTGCCCTCGCAGAGGAGCTGAGTTCCCAGCGCCGCCCTGGGCTGCTCACAGCTGCGACTCCAGCTCCAGAAAATCCGATGCCCTCTTCTGACTCTCACAGATAGATCCACATGCATAAGCATTTTTTAAATCTTAAAAAAAGTTTTTTAATAAGAAAAAAAACACCAAACTTAAAATACAACACAAAGGATCCCAGAGTGACACGGTAGTCCCTCTTCTTGCAGTGGCCGCCACGCACTTTTCTCTTCCCCGGGTCTTTCTCCTCACTTTCCTAATCTCTGCTCTATGTCTCAAGGGAAGTCAATAAAGGGGTAATAATTCCCTTAAACTCTGTGAAATTAATTTCTTTTTGACTATCGGAATTGGCACTTCAGAAAAAAACCTAGATGCCTTAATAATTAAAGAGAAACCTTAAAAGTTCCTTCTCTGAAGGTTCATGGCTATAAAAGTAATAAATGAAGCGCTCAAAATGCTGTGCTGTTGGTCGGGTTAGTAACCCCGTCCTGCGGGATCCTGCAGTTTAGTCAACCATCAGCTTCTGTGCTGCCATAGTGCCCCCTGCTGGCCGCAGGCTAACACGTCTAAGTGGGACTTTCATCAACCCCTATAGAAAAGACTTGCCTAGCATCAAGCCCGCACAGTTCCCTCTTCCGCCTTGACTCCTGCTTCCCTGGAAAGATGACTAGTCTACGCTATTCTTTTCATTTAATTTGTTTATTCTTTTACAATTTTGTTTATATATAAAGGTTATGTATCATATCCATCCCCGTGTTGCCCTGTTCCTCTCACCAAACCATGTATTTTCCCCAACAGACCCTCCTCCTTTAAGATATATTTTAGTGTGTGTGTGTGCATGCATGCCTACAGGCCATTATAAGCCACCAGACATTGATGCTGGGAAATTTCACAAAAGCAGCAAATGCTCTTAACTGTGAAGGCTTCTCTCCAGCCCACCCTTTCTCCTTCTTTCATGCCCCTTTTGTTGTTGCTGTGCCCCACTGCATTTAATTAGAGTTGACTGCAGTAGCATGGGTGGGAAGCTATTTACTTGAGCAAGAACATTCTGTGACATTCTTAATCTCAGCTGCTGCTAGCTGCTCCCTTTGCTGCCCTGCTGCTCAGCTGTTCGTGCCAGAATTCCTTCAGAAACCCACCTCTCTTCCCTCTTGCAGTGTGCCTACCTGTGTCCAGGCTGCTGCTCCTCCAGCCCACATTCCTCAGTTTCTGCCCTCACAAGCAGCCAGTTGTCTGCTCGGCTGCTACCCCACCTCATCCACCTTTGTTCAGTTCCCAATAATTCCACCATCCCAGGTTTTTTAAACTAAGATCTGGCTGCCTGTTCAAACTGTAGATTCTTGGGGCCAGTGAATAAGGTCTTCTCTTTGTCTGCCTGTCTGTTTCTCTCTCTCTCTCTCTCTCTCTCTCTCTCTCTCTCTCTCTCTCTCACACACACACACACACACACACACACACACTCATACCCTCTTGGGTTTTTTGGTCTGATACTTTGTTGTGTATTTGGTTTGTTTTCAGTTTCTCCAGACCACGTGATCTTCTGTGGAAATTTTCTGTGGCTTATAACCCTGTGAATAATTAGTGCAAAAGAGTCATTCTTGCTTTCAAGGCTTTGGGTAAATCATTCAATATATTTGGCATCCCTTTCCTCTCTAGTGACTATGTCCCCTGCCCTGCTGAGGACAGGTGTGGACATGGCCTGCTTTTGGCCACTGAGATGTTTACAACCCTGATATAAGCCACCTCCAGGAAGACACTGGCCCATTTGTCCCATACTGTCCTTCCCAGTGGTAATGATGGCATCTGAGACGCAGGTGCTTCCCAGCTTGCCCAGAACAGAGACCATGGAACAGAACTGCTTGCTGACCAGAAGAAAACACAGTTATTCATGGGAAAGAAACCTAGCTGCCACTGTGGCTTCAAGAAACCTTTGCTGCTGCATCTAGCCCTGCCTAGGCAAACCACCACAGGCACCCACAGTGTCTCCTGCAACACCCTTTTCTATTACTTTCTGCATCAGTTATTTTTGTGTTGCTGTGAGAAAATACCAGACCAAGAAAGGGTTTGTTTTGGCTCACAGTCTGAGGGCACACAGTCCATCGTGGTGGGACACCATGGCAGCAGGAGCACAAAGCAGCTGGTCACACACATCCACACTCAGGAAGCTGAGAGGTGGACGCTGTGCCCTGCTCCCTGTCTCCTTTTATCCAGTCCAGAAACCATGACTGCCGTGCTGCCCGTAGCTGGGGTGGGTCTTCCCACCGCCATGAATGTAATCTAGATAGTTCCGCACAGGCAGACCCAAAGGTTTGCTTCGTCAGTGGTCCCAGGTCCTTCCAAGTTGACAGTCAGCTTTAACACCACAGCTCCCAGCACGTTCTTATCCTAGTTCCAAACTGCCTTTCCCCTAGGCTCTCTGTCTAGTTTTACAAAATTGTTTGCTTTCTGCTCCCCTGACCTGAACCTTCAAAGTCTATCCCAAGGTAACTTTCTGGATGTGTGATTCCCAAGGGGTGGCTGTGTGCTATCTCTTCAGAGGGGTGGCCTAACACCATAAAAATGCAGATATTTATGTTATGAGTCATAAAAGGAGCAACATTAGTTATGAGGCAGCAACAGATATAATTTTATGTTTGAGGGCCACTACAGCATGAGGACTGTATTACAGGGTCACACATCAGGAAGGTTGAGAGCCCTGTGTAGACGAAGCCTTCCTTCTCCCCCCGATGGCTGAAAATGCCCCCTTACTCAATCTTCTCCAAAGGCAGTTTTTGCAACCCATTCATTGTTGTCATTTTAATTTATTTTTATTCAACATGCTCTTCTCAAAGAGCATTCATTCCTTGACACCGAAGCCTGTATCATTCGTTGATCTATTCCCTGAAGCTTCTCAAATAGTTGGTATCCCTACACACATTTGTTGAATTCAATTACATTTCTCAATGAGAAAGCTGTTGTTTAGAATACATATGATGATGTTTATACAGGTAGATTGAGGAGAACTGAGATGTCGGCAGTGTTATTTATAATAGCAAAGATGCCTGGGGAGTCTGCTATAACTCAAGATTCATTATTTCTACCTCCTCTGTCTAGCTCCCTTCCTTTCTCCACTTACATGGTGAGGTCATCCGCCAAAAATAACCCCCTTTAAAATTCTCCTTTACCTCTTCCTCTCCTTTAATTATTCCAAGTCTTCTTTAATTGATTTTTTTTCAGTTTTTCAAGACAGAGTTTCTCTTTGTAGCCTTGGCTGTTCTATACTCACTTTGTAGACCAGGGTGGTCTCAAACTCATAGCAATCCACCTGCCTCTGCCTCCCAGAGTGCTGGGATTAAGGGTGTGTGCCATGACACCTGACTGTCTTCTTTAAATTTTAACTTTTAAATAATTATGTGTGGCTATATGTGAGGATGTGCATATCACTGAACACTTCTGATACAGGATAACATGTGGAGTGTGTTCTTCTCCCCTGTGGATCTTAGAGATCAAACTGAGGCCACCAGGTTTGGTGGTAAGTACCTTTTTTTCTCAGTAAGCCATCTCACCGCCCATCAGCCCAAACTTAATAGGCACCAACAGGAAACACAGAACAGAGGCTTGTACTGTATGTGCCAGTAATGCCAGTGACTTTTTCATGCCTTTGTATATTTTAAATTAGCCAACCTTCTATATTACAGGCAATGGGACGATGATTTTTTTTCCATTTGTGACCCAATTATCTAACCTGTGTTTTTATATTTAGGAAAAAGATACATCCCCACTTGTGCTTTCAAACTCAGCTACTTGTAAATCCTGTTTCAAAGCAAATCCTCACAAAATCCCAGGAATACCGGGAGCCTCATTCTCAATGACCAGCAGCAGAGACTTTTTTTTTTTTTAACTCCCTTCAGCTTCTACCAACCCGATGCCCTCCCAGACATTTTGGCCTTAATTGCAAAGCTGCTTCAGCTTTTTCTGAATGTATTTGAAAAGGATCAGAGACATTACTTTTGGACTGCTTATCAGTATTATGCTACATGGTATTTTACTACAAGCTAAAGATGCTTTGTACATATTAGGGGCAGAAAGTTGCTTGCGGAGCACTCCAAGCCTGCTGAGAGTGCTATGGAAATGGATTGTCTCTTCAGATTCCTCATTATCTCAGGAGGAGAAACATTTCTACTGTCAAAACCTCAAATGACACACACAACAAAAAGACATCAGGCTTTTTGTCAATCACGAAGTCAGCATTTTTCTAAACCATGTTCTCTGGGATGGAAATATCTCTCTACAAGACAGAAAAAAAAAAAGCAAGAACTCGCTGATCAAGTACATTTGAAGAAAATTAAATTAGACCATGTTTAGTTTCCTCTCCCTTTGCTGTGATACAATGTCCTGACAAAAGCAACTTAAAAGGGAAAGGATTTATTTGGGCTACAGTTCCAGGGAGTACAGTCCATCACAGCGAAGATGGCATGAGAGCACCAGAGGAGGCACTTTGGCAGGAACAGGGGTTGGCTGGTCCCGTTGCACTCACCCACAGGAAGCAGAGAGTGAATGCAAAGTGGGACTCGACTGCCTCAAGCACAAAGAACCGCCTTCTCCCACATACCACAACCTTCCCAAGCATCCATACAACTGGACATCCACTGTTCAACAAGTGAGCCTATGGGGGACATTTCATATTCAAACCACAATAGACCATGCCCAGTTTAAAACTTCTTTAAAATCCTCTTTCTGTATATGGGGCATTAATCATTTCATGGAATGCCAGAGTGAGCCAAACAGAGCCTCCAGCTTAATCACAGCTTTTGTTATGTTTCGCTTTGTAATTCTCTTTAAGTCAACCTAGGGGACACCAGCACCAGACAAGACTTGAATTGGGAAATAATTTCATACAGTTATAGAAAAATTAGTTGCAAGAAAAAATAATTTTCTGAGTTGAAACACAAGTATATACGTACAGGCATGTACAAAATTGATTGGTTAGCCTGTAAACATTGCGCAGGATAATCACATTTCACACGCTGTGGTGGGCTGAATAGAAACGGCCCCCACAGCCTCATGTGTTTGAATGCTCGGCCACAGGAAGTGGAACTATTAGGAGGTGTGGCCTTGTTGGAAGAAGTGTGTCACTGTGGAGGCGGGCTGTGAGGTCTCCTATGCTCAAGCTCTGCCTGGTGGGAAACATAGTCTTCTTCTTGGTGCCTGGGAATCAAGATGTAGGACTCTCAGCTCCTTTTCTAGCACCATGTCTGCCTGCACATTGTCATGCTTTCTGCCATGATGGTAACAGATTAAACTTCTGAACCTGTAAGTCAGCCCTAATGAAATGTTTTTCTTTGTAAGAATTGCCATGGTCATGGTGTCTCTTCACAGCAATGAAACCCAAACTAAGACACAGACGCACGCACCCATAAGTACACACATATAAGCATACATATGCACACACATATACATACGTATATATGTATGACTTGTCTCTTCATTCTGGGATGTGAGATGGCTGGGTGTGGCTTATTGTTAACCATCTACTTTTAGCAAAAGCCATGATGTGACTTACTTTTCATTTAAGGTTCAACAGCTTGCCTTTTAAGGTTTTTCTCTTAAACCTTATGAAAGCAACTCACGTATATTTTAGATCCCCTTAGCTTTGGAGGTGATTTTGGTCTATGCAGCTAAATGTTTTAAAAGTTTATTTATTTTTATTTTGTGAGTATATGTATGTGTGCCTGTATGTATTTATGTGTACCATGCATATGCCAGATGCCCACAGAGGCCAGAACACAGTCTCAGATCCCTTGGAACTAGAGTTTCAGATGGTTGTGAGCCCTGGTGTGGGTGCTAAGAGCCAAATCTGTGTTCCTCTACAAGAGCAACAAAGTCTGTCCAGCACCACATGAGACTATATCTAACCTGATATGTTTGCTTTTAATGTAAACTTAAGCTAAATGTGAGTGTGATAAATGTTGGTAAAAACAAAATGATGTGTATGATATGTGTGTGGGCACATATACTATGGTGTTTTAGGGGGACAGAGGACAACTGTGAAGTTGGTTCCCAAATTCTAAGTTTACATGGGTTCCAGGGATCAAATTTAGGCCGCCATGCTGTGTAGCAAACACCCATGATCCATTTTGCTGGTCCCCACTACCTGTGAATGTTATCCAAATCCTTCCTTCATTATCTTTTCAGTCACTAAAAATATTTTCCTTTTTATATTTGCTTGTTTTAAAGAGGCAACACTGTCCCTCTTGTGTTCTTTTGATGAAGAAGGTGGGGAGAAGGAAAAGATAAAGAGGAAAGCAGAGAGTAAATAGGGAAAGAGGGATGGGTGAGAGAAAGAGAGTGGGGCAGGAAGCCGCTCCAGCTACTTCCTGGAGTGCACTTCCAGGGCACCGAAGCCATCTGAATTCTAGGCAGTTTCTTTATGAAGACGTCTGCTCAAGTTGGGATGCTTTTAAAAGTAAGCATCCTCATCTCAAGGCTACCATCACTACGTGTGCCAATTCTGTGTCTGTAGGGCAGAGATCTCTCACCTGTCCCCTCTAACCTGGGGAAGGAGGGAGGTTGCCACCCAAATGCCAGATGTCTCATGCTCCTGTATGGCGCTGGCTTTCCAGGGGGCCTGCTACCAGAAGTCGCTGGTAGAGATAAAAGACATGTCTCCTTACCCACTCCCTTTGCCTAAAGCTTTACCCGAGGCTCTGGTTTCCCCCTTCTGTGAGGCTCCTTACTTTGAGTCACCCTAGCTTTGGGCTCCGTGAATATTCTTTCTCTTAAGCCCTCAGCCAGGGGACAGCATGGGCTTCCTTTTGTGGCTAATTCTGAATTTTCTGCCTTTAACTTGTCTTCACAGCTTTGTCTCCACTCTCCTGAGCCATGAGTTTGTCTCTGTCTTTGCTATGTGTACATAGGTGTTCATGTTCCTGAGTGTGCCAGGGCAATTGTTCACACATGTGGCACAAATGAAGGCAGGAAGTATTCCTTCAGCACTACTTTCTTGCTTTCTTTTAACTTTTTTTAATGAGAACAATTTCTGTTACACTTACCTGTGTGTATGAACATGTGAAGGCCAGAGGGCAACTTGTGAGAGTCAGCTATCTCTTAGCATGCGGTCCTGCGAGTGGACCTGGGCACGCAGGCTTGATGGCAGGTGCCCTAACGAGCTGAGCCACCTCAAAATCGCCACCTTGGTTCTTAAGATGGGGTCTCTCACTGGGACCTGGAGCTCCATGAGCAGGCCACACCGATAGCCAGTGGACCCCAGGGATCCCCATGTCCCTCCCCACTCTCCCTGAAATCAGAAGTGAGCACTAGCTGAGTGCAGTGCTGCATGCTGTAATCCCAGCACTCCAGGAGGGAGGTGGATCTCTGTGAGTTCAAGGCCAGCCTGCTCTACGCAGAGGGTCCAAGACAGCCAGGGCTGCACAGACAAAACCTGTCTTGAAAAACTACACGAAAAGAAGTGAGCACTGCCACACCTGGCCAAGCTCAGGTCTTCATGACGGCATGGCAAACACTTTACTGAATGAGCCATCTCCTCAGGCCAAACTTTGTTTTATATTCCCTGCCTTTAAAATGTGCATTTTGTTTTCTGGCTGGAAACCTAGCTGCTACATACACAGTGAAGTGATGAGCAACTCCAGCTTCAGAGGGAGAACTCTAGAAGGGCGTTGCCCTGAGATGGAATGAAGCTGTACCACATGAAACGTTCCCAAGATTAACTTGCTTACTTAAAACATTCACTTCCTGTGTTGGATCTGGACTTACAATGCTTAAGGCCAAGCTTTGATGTTGAGGATCAGCCAAGATCTGCTCTGTCCATCAAGACAGGTCTCTAAAGCTTGCTGATAGGCTAGTTTTGCTATCTAGCATCTCCACATTCCCTGGAATTACAGGCAGGCACCATGCCCACCCAGCATTTACATGGATTCTGAGGATCTAAAGTCTGGTTCTCTTGCTTACAGGTCAAGCATTTTAGCTGCTGAGTCACCTCACAGTTCCTATAATTTATCTTGAATTTTTGTTTAAAATCTAAGTAATCTAGACTTGAAAATTGCTAGCTTTATTAAGTAGAAGAATAAAGTTATTAAGTTTTATACTAAAACTGGCAAAATCTGCCTTAAAGAAATATACACCAAGGTAATATACATCTAAAACAATTGCTCATTGTAAACATCTTCCTACAATGACCTTTGTATTTGGGCTGTCCATTTCCTTTATTGGGTTGACTTGATTTCTGCCCTATCATTGTTTATATCTGCTCATAGCTACTTGGTTACTTGATACAGACCTATCAGATAAAATAAAATGCACCAAAAAAAATGTACTCATACAAGTACATTAGCTTCTACATGCTGACACATGACCTCAGCTTTAATGCACTGCCTACAGGAGACTAAGAATATGCAAGCAAGGGCTGCAAAGGAAATCTAGCTGGTCCTCAAGATTTACAAAGCAAGCAGTCTTGATTTCTAAGTCGTTTCCAGGTCAAAAGGAACTACTCCAAAGGCTACTGCACAAGTACTGGCTCTATCCACTGGTGCTCTTCCTACAGACACCCAGAAGTGGTTAGGGAGGTAGCTTGGTGGCAGAACACTTGACTATCATGCACATGACCCTGGGTTCAATCCCCAGCACCCCGGTACTCCCAGCACTCAGTGGTTCAAGGAGACTCTTCTGGACAGATAAAAATTAGTCATTCAAGTCCTGTATGGCTTCAAACTCCAACCAATGACTCACCCACAATTTCTGTCTTCCTTTGGGTTTCTGTTGGGGTGATGAACACCGTAAGCAGAAGCAGCCTTAGGGGCAGGGGAGGTGGGAGAGGAAGGTTTACTTCAGCTTGAAGTTCTAAGTCCCAGTCCATCGGGAACAAATGGCAGAAACCTGGAGGCTGGGACTGAAGCAGAATCCATGGAGGAGTGCTGCTTACTGACTTGCTCACCAGGGCTTGCTTAGTCGAATTTTTTAAACACCCAAGTACCACCTGCCTAGGAGTGGCACCACCCACGGTAGCCTGGACTTTTCCACATAAATCATTAATCAAGAAAATGTTTCCGAAGCCTTGCTCACAAGTCAATCTGTGAGTCATTTTTCAACCGAGAAAAACTACCCAGGACACACACCATCACAGGTGCTTGTTCCTGTGTTAACAGTTCCCTAGGGAAGGGTGAAGGAGCCCAACAGTGATTCTTTTCTTTTAACACAGAAAAAGATGAAAACACTTGACAGCATTTTAGCATGTTGTTTGTTTGTTTGAATTTTAAGGTTAATAATTTCAAAACAGTATCTTAGTGATATTCACTAAAAGACAAAACCAAACCAGGATCTGAACGCAAAGAGGCTGTGACACTCAACAACTCACAGTAGCTTTGTTTACATGCACAAGATCTAGCCAGTCAGTGTTTCGGCATGAACTGGTGAGGTCCCATAAGGCCTCATCTCCAGCTGAGGAGCTATTGGCAATTGATGGCTGCTGGGGGCGGGATGTCACTTTCTTCAGTGGTTTAGCCACTGGTAAGTTGACCATGCTCATGCAAACAACTCCAACTGAACTTGCTGCATTATTTTTAACGTAAAGGAAGGAAGGAAAGAAGGAAGGAAGGAAGGAAGGAAGGAAGGAAGGAAGGAAGGAAGGAAGGAAGGAAGGAAGGAAGGAAGGAAGACATGAAAAATATATATAGGTATTCTTGACTACTTTGTTGCTTCTTCTTTCTTCCATCCTTCTCCACCCCCTTTTTTCCACCCTTCCAATCCCCTAAGACTAGATAAAAGAAACAAGAATGGAGGGGAAAGGAAAGAGATCCCTGAATAAAGTCAGGGTCAGAAGGGGAACTACTACCTGCTGATTAGGGACATCCAGTTCCTTGAGGGAAGTATGATCTTTGATGTCAGAATGTCTAATTTCTTCTTGTTGTTTCTTCTTTGCACATGACTACTTAACAAACTGTAACCAACAATAACCAATTACCAACAACCAGCAACCCACCATGCCTCTTGGTTGGTACTTGGGGCCCTAGCATTTATATACTCTCTGAAAAGTCCCCAGAATTCCAAACACCACACAATCACAGAAATTATCTGCAGCTGGCAAAATTATGCATCTGCTAGAGCCTGAAGCAAATCATAGTCAGCAGCTGTGAAAGATGCTCTGCATCCCCACACCTGAGATTTAGTGAAAAACATATTCTTATAATATTTGTGTTTTTTTTTTTTAAGAAACCAAAATTCCAAAATTCTTACTACAAAATAGGGCAAAAAGGTGTTGGGAAGAAGACTGTTCCAGAAGAAGGTGGAGGGAAATAGATGGCTATTTATATGCATGTATAAAAATGGCAAAGAAAGTACAAACTATTTTAAAAGACACTCAGTATCATCCTCTACCCTTCACACACACACACACACACACACACACACACACACACTTCATTATCTTGGAACACAAATTTTCTGCCTGCCTTTTAAGGGCCAACCAAAATGACTGAACCTACTCAAAGCTAACTGTGTTGTTACTTATCATCATTAAAACTAGTTTCAGAAAAAAAAAAAAAAAAAAAACAGTAGAAAAATTTCAAATGCTTAAAATTCAGGATACAAGGACCTGAGCACAAGTTAATAAAGCAGCTGACTGTCAGAAAGAAACCACACATGAAATGAAATTAAAAAGTAAAAGCTCACAATTTAAAAACTATTGAAAATTTCAGTGTAGAAGTTTTGCTTTCCTAACTATAAATGATCATGAAGGAGGCTGGTGAGAGTCAGGCACTAGAAGTGCTTGTCCTCAAGCCTGGTAACAAGAACCTTAACCCACATGATAGAACTAACCCTTGCAGGTTGTCCTCTGGCCCCATGTATGTACTGTGACATTGTGTGGCCGGGCATGTGTATGCCACCCCCCAATTAACACATAAATAAATGAATGTAATTTAAAAAAAAAACATGAAGGAAATGCCTTCTCTGACTAAATTCCTGACTTAAAACTACAATCACATCTAGGTCACATAAATTAAATGCTCTTATTGGAGACGCTTCTATTTTGTGCTTTTGTTCTGGTAAATATGTCCACCCAGGGAGTACTAACTACTTTATTTTCATATTAAAATTTCCTTATATACCAATGGGTCTGGGGATGTGGCTCACTGGGAAAAAAGTGCCAGCTGTGCAAGCTTGATGACCTGAGCTCAATCCCTGGGACACACATCAAAATCCAGATGTGGCAGTACACATCTGTAACTTCAGTGCTCTGGTGTCGAGATGGGAGGAGAGATAAAACAGCCTGCAAGCTTCCAGGCTAGCTGCCTGGAGTATGCAGCACAGCAGTGGCTCTGCACTGTGCAAAGTAAGAACAGATTCTGGAGAGTTGTTCTCTTATACACATTTGCATACCTACTACATAGATATATATATATAATGCACATGAATTATATATTATGTATATAATATGTACATATATATACACATATATATTACAATGGTGTCAGTAGTTGATAGTCTAATAACAAATGTCTATTCAAAATAGGAGCATTTAAAGCAATGCTTTTAAATGTACTGTTAAGGTTGTGCTTAACTTTTAAGATACACAAACCACAAATTTTTAAATGATAAAAAAATCAGAATAACAACAACGTATTAAACTATGAATTTTGGTAAAATTACTCCAATCATTAGGGAATCTTCATCTCCACCAGCAAAACAGAAGTTTCCAATTAAAATAACAACAATGTTCCAGTGGTCATTATTTGCTTTGAAGTTTTGGTGAACTCTTAAATACTCTCAAGACTTAAAGGACATTTTCCCCATGTCCATACAGTAGTCTTGTGAAGCATGGTATTATTAATTCTTATGCAGAAAAATAAGGCTGATGCTATTACTAAAACATATGGAATGAAAAGCTTTCAAGTGTATTTATAAATGAACCTCGGGATGGGGAGGTGGTCATAGGTCAGCTTACCTGGTGTACACTGTGCTGAGCAATGGAGCAGCTGCCTCAGACAAGGTGTGTGGACAGAATGACATCCAAGCTTGTCTTCTGACTTCCACACGCACACGATGGCATGTGCAAGCCTGCTCTCACATACACAAACACAACCGGAATAACCCGAATGTGTGTGTGTATGTGTGTGTGTGTGTGTGGGAGAGAGAGAGAGAGAGAGAGAGAGAGAGAGAAACAGAGACAGGCAGAGACAAAGAGAGAGGACCTTAATTACCTAAAGGGAAATCTGAGGATGCTAAATACAACTATGCATACAACAACACCATTAAAAACCCAGCATACAATATTGTGCAATACTTCGTGATATAAGTTAAGTCCACAAATGTCAGATAATACTCATCTCTTATGTCTTCAAGTTCTTCTATAAATATAAGCCACTAACAAAACCTGTGTCAGGAAATAATGACAGCAACTAAGAATGCTTAGACTAGAGTGGCTTGTCACTCATTTGCCAATAAGGTTATAGAGAATGTTTCCTAATTCGCTCCTGTGTCCTTTAGGGGCATTTTTTTTTTTTTTTTTTTTTCCTGTTCGGCAGGCTTGCTGAGGAAGAGTGCTACAGATCTGATGAAAAAAGTAGCTTCTGGAAAGTTCCAATCCCAAGTTGGCCCTGCATGACTGATATCAAAGTGGACATTAACATTCTTCCTGAGACAAGGCCGGACACCGCTGAGAACACTCACACTTAACCTTGTGAGCTCACTTCTACGAGACAATGAGCTCTATCCATCAGCTGCCAGGCAAAGACCAGTTTAATGTGAAGAATTAATTACCTCAAGCTGACAGAAGCCATCATCTCAATAAAAACTTCAAATTTACTTCAAGAAGCATAGATGTGGAGCACATACAGAATGACCCTCCAAGCTCCTAGACACATCTGTCCACCCTCTCCTGACATTTCCCTCCTTTCCACTTCGTTACTTCCAAGGTTCTGATTATCATCAACCAGGGTATTTTTCAGACAAAACACACTTTGTGGGCAGAGGAGATGGCTCAATCAATAAAGTGTTTGTCATATAAGCATGAAGCCCCGAGTTCTGATCCCCTGCGCCCTCAGAAAGCTGGGGATAGTGGTTTAGTCTGCAAACTTAGTGCTTGGGGAGGAGAGATTGGAAGAACCTCGGGGCTTGTGGGCCAGACAAGTCAGCTAATGAGATCTGTGAGCTCCAGGTTCAGTGAGAAACTGTGTTTCAAAAACTACAGTGGAGGCTGGTAAGGTGGCTCAGCACGTAGGGGCACTTAGCACCAAACCAGCCGACCTGAGTGTAATTTCTGTGGTCTATGGTAGAAGAGCAGAGACTCCCATGGTTGTCCTTGACCTTCAGGAGTATTGTGGCATGCACATGCACAGATAAATGAATAAATTTTGCAAATTCTAAGGTAGAGAGTGTAAATCTTGGCTTCCATCTGCACATGTGTAAAATTACACACATATGTGGTCATGCTTATGCATATAGAAAAACCCTTAAAACCAAAACACAAACACACTGCCTCCATCAGGGTAATAATGATATTTAAATTATGGTTGGGAAGAAAAAGAGAAGACTGAAAATGGAGCTCAGAGATTCTTACGTGTGCTGAGATTCGGAAACCTTACAGGCCAGTGTTGGGGGGCATTAGCTGCTACTTGAATAGGACTTTCACCCTTCATTAACTTAAACCATTCTTATTTACATTTATTTATTTGCGTGTGCTGTGGTGCACCATGGAGGTTGGAAGACAGCTTGTAAGAGTCAGTTTTCTTCTTTCACTGACCTGGCAGTGTCTTTACCTGTCAAGCCTTCTTGCTGGCCCCCTCTCCCATCTCTAAAGCCTTACAACGCAATCTCTATGATCACAGGGCCCGCCTGCCTCCTCCCTTCCTCTCTCCATTCCTTATTTATTTATTGTGACAGCCAATCTTGTCAGCTTTACACACTTGGGAAGAAGGACCCTCAGCTAAAGAACTACATCCATCAGACTGGCCTGTGGACATTTTCTTGATTTCTAAGTGTTGTTGGGGCCCAGGCCACTGTGCATGGTACCATCCTTTTATAGGGGGACCTATGCTGTGTGAACCTGGGAGCAAGCCAGGAAGCAGCATGCCTCTGTGGTCTCTGCTTCAGCTCTTGCCTCCAGGTTCCTGCCTTGAGCCCCTGCCCTTACTTCCCTTCATGATGGACTGTGACCTATAAACTGAAATAAACCCCCTTTCCCCCCAAGTTGCTTTTGGTAAGAATGCTTTATCACAGCAACATAATAGCCAACTAGGATATGTTTATTTATTTATTATTTTTGAAATAGTCTTGCTATGTTATACCAGCTCCAAACTCCAGGATTCAAATGACCATACTTCTGTCTCCTTATGTGGTACAGATTATAGCACCCAACTTCTAGCATCTAAAATACAAATCTCAGAGTCCAGGCACATACCTGTAATTCCAGCACTTCAGAAACTGAAGCAGGAGAATTAGAAGTTCCAAGGACAGAATTAATTAGATAGTGAGTCTGGGGCTACCCTGGGTATGAGACCATCTCAAAACAACAAAAAGGAACAAGAAGAATAGAAGGAGGAGGGGGAGGAAGGAGATGAAAGAAGAGGAAGAGGAGACAAATGACGGGGTGGGGGAGAAGGAAATGGAAGATTAGAGGAAGAGGAAGAGGCACAGACACCTTTAGTTGCTCACTTTCCAATGGATACAGCATTTAAGTATAGTAATCACCCAAAGAGGGGTTGGAGAGATGACAGCTGTGTAAGAGCACCTGCTGCTCCTACAGAGAAAACCAAGTTCATTTCTCAGCACCCATACTGGGTAGCTCACAACCACACAGAACTCTGGGTTAAACACTCTCTTTTGGACCAAAAGAACTGCACACACAGATACACACACACACACACGCGCGCGCACACACATTAAAAGGGGAGACTATTTCCAACTGCAGCTGCAAGCAGGAAAGAGCAGAGGCTTCAGACATCCTGAGCTCTGTTGAGACTGCAGGTGGTGCATATTATCCAGAGGTCATGGCCCACCAGGGCTGGAGACATGAACCCTTCTTTGTCTACTGCTAGACAGGCCACAGCAAAACTGTACTCCAGAAAGGTGTACATTATGTCACATATACTATTGACCTGGCATCCCAGAGTACTTGAAACCTACAGAGAGGGCCTACCCAAATGTGGGGTCTCTCTACAGGAGCCCAGGGTGGAAGGAGGCATTGCTATCAACACAGAGCCAGCAGAAGTGGCTGCTTAGGTCACTGGTGGGCTGAAGCTAGGCCAGGGAAGCTGTTCTGGCCACTGTCTGTTAGAGCGCAGCAAGATGTATGTTGAAAAGTTCATTATCAGCAGTACACTTCCCACCTGAAGCAGGTATAAAGATCCTACTGCTAAATACTCCACACGCTGGGAAGAAACCCTGCTGGAACTAGGCCAAGAGGTCACTGTCAACTGCCATTCCTCAGGTTCTGCATACACTGTTTTTTAATTTGTATTGTATGTACCTGCGCCCAGGTTCACACAGGCCAGAGTGTGTGTGGTCACCACAGAAGAAAAACAGCAAAGAAGGTGCTTGCTAACCCCCCTTGCTAGCAGTTTCTCTAATTTCCAGTGCCACACTGCCAACCTTAGACTAGCTGGCCTGACAGCTTCCTGGCAGTTCTTCTGTCTTTGCCTTCCACCTCACCACAGGAGTGCCAGGATTACAGACGCATATCACATCAGGCTATGTTACACAGGTTATTGAGATCAACATCAGGTCCTCGGGCTTGTTCAACAAGCTCAGTCATCTCCTGGCTCCACAACTTGTTTTTTGAGGCAGGGTCTTCCACAGGGTTGGACCTTACGAAGTGGGCCAGCAAGCTCCGGGTGTCCTCCTGTCTCTATCAACACCATACAGAGCTGTATTTCATCAGTTCTGGAGATCGTACTCAAACCCACATGCTTGGTAAGGCCAGCACTTTACTGACTGAGATATCTCCCCAGCCTCTACATCTTTCTATGTCTTTTTCCCTGCCAACCAGCATTAGTTTTAGCATAAGAATTCCTGGTGGCGCCAAGTGAAGCACACAGCTGTCTGCTATTTAAATTAATTTAATACACAGACCTCAGAACTAAGCAGAAAGACAGCTAACCTTCACTTTAGATTCAGGATAACACCAGACCAATTTTAAGAATGTGAACAAGATAAAGTAGAACTCTGTAAAAGGAATTTTTTGGAATGAGATCCATTAAGAGATTCAGAATGATTCTTACTTGACTTCAAACAGGAATGGATTCTGACTAACCAAAAGCCAGAGAGTCCTCAGACATGAGCTCACTGACAGGAAGCAATTCCAGAAGCACACATACTGCAAGAATGCCTAAGGCCTCAATTTAGAAGTCACAGTTGGTAATATTACATATATATATATATATATATATATATATATATATATATATATATTTTTTTTTTTTTTTTTTTTTAAAGAGAGATCTCATTCTCCAAGGCTGCCCTTAAATTCACTGTGTAGCCAGGCATGATAGAAACTCCTGGTCTTCCTGCCACTACCTCCTGAGTGCTGGGATTAAAGATCTGTGCCACTTCACTTGGTTTATGCAGGCTGAGAATAAAACCCTGGGCTTCCTATGTGCCAGGCAAACACTCTACCAACTGAGCTAACTCCCGGCCCCATGACTTAATAATGATAGACTAAATAAATAAATAAATAAATAGATAGATAAATAAATAAAAAAAATTAAATGTCATCTTTAAAGCAGTTTTTCTTTGCCTTTATTTTAACCATTTAAATTTACTTAGGAAAAGTATTGTTTAAAGAAGCAGCACCCAGTTTTAGAGTAATTTAGCACATTCATATGTGAAAAAATACAAAATTACTCAATACATTTTTAATACACAAAGTCATATACAAACATTTTATTCTAGTAATATTCTTTATCACTTCAATTTAAACCATTCCATTATGAAAATTTCTTAATTGAAGAGAGAATATTTCTTTAAAACTCTAAATTAAACAGAGCTTTCTCAACTAATTTATTGCCACACAGCCTTTAGAAATAGGTGATTTTTCCAGTTTACAATTCTTCCCTTTAAAACGGTCCTGCTTGTCATATTTTTAAGATACAAGGCAGCAAACACCAGGAGATCTCACAGTGTAGAACACTCACAGCAGATCTTCCCTCACACATTCGTCCTCCAGAGAGCCACTGACTTCGCATGAACCTACTTGTGACATTAACTAACATTTCTTCTGTGGGTTTATTCTGCAATCTACAAAACTCAAGACTATAATCTGCACCCACTGAGGCAGCGCAGGTGAGCGTCTGCCTGTCAGAGGCACACTTAGGTGATCTCTCGGAAACAGCATGACTGAGCAATCATGCTTAAACAGAGTCCCAGAAGAATTTTGTTCCTTGATTACTTCCAGTGATTTCATGAACTGAACTGATACATAAGGCAGGTTGGTCCTTAGGGCAACTGGACTGCACACAGCCTACATGGAACGTTCCTCATGTTGAAAATGAAGAAAGCAGACACGTGGAAAATGTATGTCAAGTTTCACAGAACTGAAACTTGTATCGTTCAGTCTAGGCACTGAAGCACTTCTACAAAGAACTTGCCAGGTTGGTCACTGTAGAATGTCCCATTAAGCTAAAAAAATACAGAGAAGAGTTATTTGCTGCTCACACCCTTTGATTTTCCGTAGCATAGAGTCTGAGACGCGAACGCTGAAGTGCCCGCTCTACAGAGGACGTATGTTTACTCAAGTATCTGGATGCTTAACCTGGAGTTACAAGAATTCAGGGCAGGGCCAACAAAATGGCTCACAGGAAAAGGCTGCTTGCCACTGAGTGTGATGACGTGAGTTCAATTCTTGGAACCCCACAGGTAGAAGGAGAGCCAAGCCCCTCAGGTTAGACCCTGCCCTCCACATACATGCTATGGCAGTGCATATGTGTGTGAATACATGTACACACACACACCAAGTAAATAAATGATTCTTAAATCAATTCTTTAAAGAAATAAGGAACTCAGAACAAGTTTCAGAGCAACGTCAGGTCTGACACCAACCCCAAACACTGCAGCAGCATTTAGTTTTGCTCCTGGCATGTTCCACTGTTACTCTACAGTGCCCCCGCCTGCGCCCAGCCTGTTGCTCGACGGTACTCGGTAGTGCTTCACCTTCTCTGGGCTTCACTATCTCAGGCTCTTGTTTTTCCAACTACTCCACTGAGGTGGGAGTGGGCTGGAATGTGACACTGAGAATAATGTCAAGCATTCTACAGAAAGATAACCAATAAAAAAAAAGGCAATGGCACTAAGAAGTTGTGAATAACTACCTTGTAGTTGTTTTCTAATTTAAAGATTTTATTTTATTTTTTCTCTGTGTGCCTCTTTGTCTGTGGATGTGTACACAGGAATACATGTACTGCCTGAGGAGGACAGAAAGTTCACAGGATCCCCTGCAGCTGGAGTTACAGGCAGTTGTGAGCTGTTGGAGGAACCCTGCTGTTTGAGGTTGCAATTCTCCTAGTTCAGACGGCCATTCGGAGCTCAGTGTTAAAAATGCAGTACTCCTTCTTTCCTGCCTGGCCTCTCGCTCTCTGCCTGATTTCACCTAGACAGTGTCTTTAGACACAGCCACCCCTAGCCACATGTGTGGCTTTTGACACAACTCCCTGCTAGCTCTCTCCTCCCTGCGCCTATTTGATAATTAGGTATTGTGTTTTCATTCATATGATAGAAGCATGATGTTTAATGCAAATCAAGCAGCCTTGAAGTGCCTAGTTTTAACCAATTATATTCACCTATCCTTGCATCCCCAACCCACTCCCCAAAGAGTCTATAGCTTTTGTTCTCTGTAACTAAAGTTGAACTAGATCCCTGCAATGGTTCCCAGAATGTGTGATCCCCATACAGTGCTTGAGGGCCATTCCAGGCTTGCTTCTTCTCTAGTGCCTCTCCTGACTTCATGGGCTGGTACAAGACAGTCCTGACTGAGGCAGAAGGAGAACCAACAGGGAGCTGCCTTGTCTGTGTGTTAGGAACCACGCTTAGTTTCTCTCAAAGAGCTCCAAGCACTCTTAGCCACTGCCATCTCTCCAGCCTCATTATTTTTAATTTAAAGATGACATGCCTGTTTTACAAACCTCACTAAAAAGACAACAGATGAGCCTGGTGGTGGTGGCGCACACCTTTGATCCCAGCACTTAGGAGGCAGAGGCAGTCAGATCTCTTGTGAGTTCCAGCCAGCCAAGGCTACATGGAAAAACCCTGTCTTGAAAAACCAAAATAAGTAAATTATTAAATAAAAGTGACAATGGAAAATAGCAGGCCATTCTTCTTAAAAGGAATAAACTACATGAACAAAGAGAAGAACAAGAAACAGCAATCAACTCTTGGGTGGCCATGAAGAAATGCGACTAAGTGTTTTAGTCAGAAAAGAGGAGGAAACAACAGAAAGCAGGGATCTGGTACAAACTGAATAGAATGTCAATTATGCATTCCTGTGTTTTCACACAGAAGAAAAAAAATTTAAAGTTTATTCTCTAAACATAGCTGCAAGAGAAGTTCTAGAGAAGATTTCAGGTAAAATTTTAATAATGTGATCATTTCTTATTTAGTCATTAAAATATAAACACAGAATGTAGATCTATCAAAATTATGTAATAACTCTACACTAGTGGTGGGAAATTTGTTTGCTTTGTTGTTTTTTCTTTGAGACAAAGTCATGTAGCCCAGGCTAGCTTCCAACTCACTATGTGGTAGAGGATGACCTTGAACTCTTCCTGCTTCTGCCTCCCAAATGCTGGGGTAATGGCATGTCATCACACCATCACATGGTGGAGAGCGGCCTCTCCATTTTGGGAGAATGACATGAAACTGGGAGGCAAACATGGTGTGAGAGGAGCCATCCTGTTCTGTCTTAGTAAAAGTTTTGTCAGCTGAAAATGCTTACAGCTGGACAGACAAGCAATAGAAACATGAGTATAATCTGTAGAGAGGCAGGCAAGTCTAAGAAAATCAGCCAAGCACAGGGGTTATAGGCAGTTAATATTTGATTCCATCCCTTCCTGAGGGTCTATGGGGAGTTAATGGTTGCTGAGGAAAGGAGAGATGTTTTCTTCAGTGGTGTAGCCACTGGTAAGTTGGGCATGCTCTTATAAAAATAACTCTCCACCCATGTTCCTGTAAGGAGATCGAAATTCACACACACGCAGAGGAAGGGGGCAATGAAAGTAGAAGGACACCAGTTTGAAAGAGGATGAGGCTCATTAGGAGTGGAGAGAGGCAAAAAAAGGTCATAAGGGATGGATATATGGCTATATATCCCTTATGGATGGATTTATACATGTATGGAAATGCCATCATGAAATGCATTGTATTTAACTAATACCTGCTAATAAAAAGTCTTGAAAAAGGATCATTCACTTATTTGTTTTCACAGTGTCTTGGCATAAGCCCACAAACTAGGTGCCCACATGCTCCCATCTCTATCATGGGCCCCATGTGATTCCCTTGGGGTGAAGAGTGGGCAGGGCAGGGGAGCTGCTTTGTATAGCTTTGTGGAGCTAGAGCTCAGCTTTCCAAAGATACAACCACAGAAACCCAAGAAAAGTAGCTTTAGAGGTGAATTTACTATGCAGACAATAATTAGGCCTCAAGGCCCAAGCAATTGCTAGAAGCTAGCATTGCTGCAGGATGTTGTGGGTGGAGAGGGAAATTCCAGGCACATTCAGGAAACAGTTCAGCAGAAACTGTCTAGGGATACCCAGAATGAAAGGCCGGGATCCCCAGCATTCCTTACTGTAGCTTCCTACTCTAAATAAATCAGTTGCTTTGTACCTACCAAAGATATGCTGGCCTTATTCCAAGATTCGTTAGTAAATCAATTACTGTCACATATTCTCTTGGTCTTTTAATAAATATAAAAGACATTAATTACTAAAAATTTTAAAGTAGGAAAATTATTCTGAAACATTAACAAAAGCAATTGGAGAATAAAGGTTCATACTGTCAGTCACATAAAACATACACACACACACACACACACACACACATATCTACACACACATGATGAGGAGGGAGGGAGAGAAGATGTGATATACCCTAATATATTTCTTTCTTACTTTTATAATAACAGAAAACATTTTCTGAATATATAACTAGATAAAATGATTTAGCATGAGCTGGGCACAACGGCACACTCCTATGATCCCAGCACTCAGGAGGCAGAGGTAGGCAGATCTCCGTGAGTTTGAGGTCAGACTGGTCTACCAAGTGAGTTCAGGGCAGGCATGTCTCCACAGGGAATCCCTATCTTGAAAAACAACAACAACAACAAAAATGATTTAGCATGAAGAAGAATGGGGTAAGTGGCTAGAGAGCTGATAAAGGGTCTACTGCTCAAACATGAAGACCTAAGCTCAGATCCCAGCATCCACATAAAAAGCCAAGCACAGCAACACATGCCTGTAATCCCAGTGCTGGGAGGTGGAGACAGGAGGATCCCTGGGACTTGCTGGCCAGTCAGCCTAGCTTAATCAGTGAGCTCCAGGTTCAGTGAGACACTGTCTCAAACATAAAGGAAGTAATAAAGGAAGTAATAAAGGGAGTAATAAAGGAAGACAACAGAGGCCAACTTCTGGCCAGAGTCCACGTCCATGAACATATGAATACCTTCATGCACATGGGAGGACACACTCATGCACCTGTGCACACATACAAACAAAATGAGTCAAAACACACTAGCCATCTAATTTGAGGAAGACACTATTGTGGTACCTTGAACTCAGTACCTGTAAGATGGTTCTATCATAATGCCTCTCCCCAAACAAGGGAACAGAGGCTCAAAGAGGCCAAGAAGCCCCCAAAGTGCCACACAGCCAGCTCTGAAGAACCTGGAGGCCTGGAACCCAAGTGTTTTGTCTCCAGAGGCTGTAGCACCTTTGGCCACCTCGAGCAACTCATTCTAGAAAATCTCCTGTAGGAGAGGGTGTGATGTTGCAACCCTTTAATCTCAATCAACACTTTAGATGTAAGAGGCAGGAGGATCTCTGTAGTCTTGGGTTAGGCTGCTCCCACCTTGCAAGTTCCAGCCCAGCCAGGGCTACATGGAGAGATCTTGTCTCAAAAAAGAAAAAAGGAAGGGAGGGTGGGGGAAAGGGTTAGAGGAAGGGAGGGAGGGAAGGCAGGAAGGAGGGAGGAAGGCAGGCAGGCTGACATGCAGACTGGCACTGGTGCTGGTCAAATACACACCGGGACTAGAGAAGACCGCAGCTAGGTAGCTCCGTCCTCCTGAGAAACGCTGTGCAGAGAAATGAGGCTCTCACACTGCTCGCTGTCTTCTGGAACTCTAAAGAAAACGGTTAAGGAAGCTTTAGAACTGAAAAGAAACCTCAAATATGTCCCACTACCCTGTCTAGAGGTCATGGTACAGTTAGTGGCATACCCATAATTTCCCTCACGTTTTTGAAGTGCAATACAAAAAGCTTTCTCTCTTTAAAAGAAACGTAAAAAAAAAATGTAAGACAGCATTAACACATTCGATTACATACTACCCCCAAACCCAAGTTTTCTACACTGAAGTTAACGACAGGCCATCAATAAGTACTCTGGATTTACCTGTGAACCAAAACATTTTCTTCCCAAAAATTAGAAGCAAAATTATTTCATCATCCTAAGGATCCAAATGTATCTTTTTACTTATATGACACAAAGTATACAATTTATTCTTTCAACAATTCCTGTCAAAATCCCTAAAAGCTAGGTGGCCACTGTGGTAATTCTCAGTTTACTTAGCCAAGCCATCACTGTTTTTTCTTTTGAGACAGGGTTTCCCTCTGTAGCCCAAGCTGGCTCCAATCTCAGAATCCTACTAGTCCTCCCGAGTTGCTGAGATTACAGGAAAGCACAGCCACACACAGCTGCACACATTGTTCTTTAAAAATAAATAAATAAATAAAATGTTTTTTTATCCCAGTGTTCAGGGCCATCATAAAACTATAGCTCAAAAACAAAAGTAAGGGCTGGGAGATGGCGTGGTTGATATGCTTGCCTGGAAGCATAAAAACATAAATTCTATGGCCCTTAACCCAAATTTTAAAAAATGAGGCAAACCAGGAGGATCCCTGGGGCTCACCTGCCAGCCTAGTCAAACTGGTCCAGGCTACCCAAACTAGCCAGCACCAGTACAACACTCAAAACTAAGGGGGGCAGGGCATGATTAGTGAAGACATTTGACAAGCACTCTGGTCTCCCCTTATGTATGTGCACACACATGTAGGTTCATGCAGACACAAATGAATGAATGAACGCACATACACAAGCGTAAAAAACTTTGTGGAGTAAACATACCTCTGAATTCGATGTTTTCTGCATATAAAGGCAAAAATTCTTCTGACTCCTACCATCACAGGATCCCAATTATTATAATGGCATAGGAGAGTAACAATAAAAAATGAAAAAAACACAGGGATAGCGCCTGCAAAAAATAACCAAGAAAACTGCACCTAAAACAAAAGATTAAAATAAAATCTCAAAATTATCATTAAGGCAATGTTTTTACCTTTAATATACATTAAAATACAAAGAAGACAGATTAAACACTGACATTATAAAGTACTACTATATAAGAGGACTTAAGTCTCCAGTTTACAATTCTACTTGCCTAAATAACCAATAGCAATACTTACTGCTCTAAAAGAAAAAATGGGCAAAAGAAAAGCAACAAAGGTAAGGCAATATTTAGCAGTCACACTTCCCAGAGAGTGGGAATGTCCACAAATGGAGTGTCTGTGTCAAACACCACAAGGCTCATTTCCTCTGCAATGGTCACCCTCTACTCACAAGTGGACTTTTCTTCCTCAATTTCCAACACCATCTTTAAATTTCACATTTGAAAATAAACATATCCCAGCTGTATTAACACAGTGCTACATCACAGCTCTTAGCATAAAACCAAGGGAAACCCTTGCAGACACTTAGAAATACCAACAGGGACTTGTTCTGTACAGATTTATTTATTCACAAGTATGTGTGCGCTTGAGTGTGTGAATGTGCATCACATGTGTACAAGTGCTGGCAGAAGCCAGCAGAGGGTGTGGATCACCCAGACCCGGAGTTACAGATGGGCGTGAGCTGCCCGATGGGAACTGAAGCCAAGTTCTCTATAAGTGCTCTTTATACTAAGCTATCTCTCCAGATCTGCAGAATCACTTTTAAATAGTATGTACACCACTGAGAGTATTTTGCCTTTATCTTTAAGCTACACAAAGACCTAAAGACAAACAGCTCTAAAAATAAGGTTACGAGAACATACTACACACTTTAGAGTTCTCAGGTATTTCCTCTTTCAAGTGTATTAGGCTAACACACACACACACACTACGATTACTTGCGACTTAAAATACTCAGATTCCAAATGCAGACTAAGGGGCGGTCTCCCTCAAAGATTTAGGCAAAGGCACACCTCTCCCTCTGCTGCCCTAGAAACACTAAGGAAACTTCCACAGGATGTGGTGGTGCACACCTTTAATTCCAGCACTGGAGAGGCAGAGGCAGGCAGGTCCCTGAGAGTTCAAGGCCAGCTTCATTGACATAGCGTGTCCCAGGCCAGCCAGGGTAATACAGTGAGACCCTATCTCAAGAAACAAACAAAAAGCCCTAACGCATGTGGTGTGGGCGTACATGTCCACATGCTATGCCCATGACTATACAGAGGCCAACCCTGGCTGTCTTTCCTTAGGTGCTGTTTTTTGAAACAGAGTCACTTCCAGACCTAGGACTCTCCCGGTAGCTGGAATGGCTGGTCAGTGAGCCCCAGAATCCTCCTGTCCACCTTCCCAGCACAGGCAACACTGTTCCTGGCTGTGTGTTGTTGTTGTTGATTTTAACATGAATTCTAGGATCCACCTCCTCAGGCCCTGCTATTTATGAATATATGGAGTAGTCTCTTTTAGAGACAAGCATCAGTATTATCCGTGTGTGCCTCCCTTATCCCTGAACTGTCAGCAGCCTGCCTGAGCAGTGCTCCTGCAGTATCCATGAACTCACCTTTTGCATGCACATGTCGGCTATGATGGAGAGAGGTATCGTGAGGCTCAGTGCGAGTGTGCCTATCAGCGATGAGGTAAGAAAGCAGCCCCTGAACGAAAGGAAGGAAACATAACGTCTATACTAAAAATATTTTTAAGATGCCTGAAAAAACTGAACCAACATTTCCTGTCCTATAATATGTGCCTGGGAGATCTCACATAGTGGTGAAAACTAAGGATGGAGAGAGATACAGAAGAGTTATTATAAAGACTCCCAAATTTGTCCTCAACTATTAAGAATACAAACATGGAGCTATAAAGTGTTCTGGGTGCTTTAGACTATTTTTGAGATCTACATACACATATTATTCAACTTTGGATATATAGTTTATATTTCATTCATTTAAAAAATTTCCAAGCAGAGTTTTTAGTTTTGTGATGGTACCTAACAAAACCACATTATCCTTCTTTAGATTTAAAAACAATTTAAATTATGTGTGTATATGTGGGTTTGTACATGTGAATGCAGTATCCTTAGGGACCAGAAGACGATGTTGGACTGCTCTGAAACTGCAGTTACAGGTAGCTGAAAGCTCCCTAACGTGGGTGCTGGGAGCTGAATTCAGGTCCTCTGCAAGAGCAGTATGCACTCCTAAACACTGACACATTTCCCTCTCCTCCCACTATTAAAATTGAAATCTCACATAAACTTTAGGAAACTGATAAGCTTGTGCCACAAGACCCAGCTCTTTTAAAACTCCAATCTGACAGAAAAAGTACTAAGTAGATGACTATAATGGAAGTCTCACAAACTCCATATGAAATACTGTGATCAAACTTATTTTAAACTTATTGTCATTAAATGAGAGAAATTGTAACATGTGTTAGCAGCCCAAGTTGATCATTCATGCTTTTCACATGTGGCTCATTCATTTGTAACCTACTGAATATAACTATAACAACAAGCCTGTGAACCAGCAAACATTGCCAAGCTTTCTAAACAAGCAATTCCCCTGGAGTCCCACTAAGTGTGAGCTCACTTGGCACTCCCTCATATGCTGGATGCCCATTGGTCCTGGTTACGTTCATCTGTGTAACACTGTTCTTTATATGTTTCACTTACATGTATGCACGCACATGTATACACACATACATGTGTGCACGGACTGGCCAGAAGTCGACATCAAGCATCTGGCTCACTCTCTACCTTACTCTGGAGAACAGTTCTCTTACTGAACCTAGTCTGCTGTTCAGCTCGGCTAGCTGGCAAGCCAGTTCCATAGGTCTCCCCATCTCTGTGCTCCCGTGTTGGTGGTAGAGATACATGCTATCCCACCTAGAGATACAAACTCAGACCCTCATGTTTGTGCAGCAAGAACTTTATCAACTGAGCCATCATCCCAGCCCTCAACACTGTACTTAAGAAAAACAAGTATTTATTTTTGACAATTTCATATACGGAAACAGCTTGAAGACATGTTTATAAATTTACATAATTTGTATTTCCCGGTTGGCTTCAGCTATCAACACAACCTAGAGCAGTGGCTCTCAACCGTCCTAATGCTGTGATCCTTTCTACAGTTCCTCAAGTTGTAGTAACGTCCAACCATAAAATTATCTGATTGCTATTTGATAGCTGTCATTTTGCTAGTTATGAATCATGGTAAATATCTAATATGTGGGATATCTGACATGCAATTCTTGTAAATGGGTCATCTGACCTCCACAGGAGCTGTGACCTACAGGTGGAGAACTGATAGCCTAGAATCATCGGAGGGAGTTTTAACTGAAGGACCGGATTGGCCTGTGTCCTTTCTGTTAAGAGACTGTCTTAACTGATCATTAATGTGGGAAGGCCTGTCCTGATTCCCTCAGTGATGGGCTGTGACCTGGAAGTGTGAGCCATTAAACCCTTCCTCCTCTAAGAACTTTTGCACAGCAGCAGAAAGGAAACCGAAACATACTTATTCACATGTATCTTTACTCACTCATTTATTAAACAAACATGTTTGAGCTTCTTTCTATATATGTCCTCTTTGTAATGGGCCCACAGAATACTTTAAAATAAAGTTTCTGCTCTAGCAGAATAAATATATTCAATACAAGTATCTATGTAGAACAGAAGGGCACAGAAGAGACCATCAGAACTCAGAAGACCTAGAAATGTCCAAACTATTCAAAAGTCAACAAACTGACAACAAATGAAATAACAGTACCTACCATAACCACAGAAACTCAGAAAGAACTGTTCCAATGAGGCCATTGATAATGATACACAACAGTACCACTTTATTGGGAAACTCAAAGTCCTCAAAGCCAGTATAATGAAGTAAAAAGAACCCCGGCCATAAGAGCAGCAGATTAAACAGACCTACAAAACCTGAGTATAAAAGAGACGTACGTTAAAATCATGACTGATTTCAATTTTCCAAACGTAACAGTACTATTAGAAACATGAGCTCTCATGAGGGGCTTCAGTGGGATGCTTAATGGGAACTTGTGTTGGTTGGTTTGAAGACCAACTCTACAAACAGCTAAACACCAGGAAAAGTACAAGATCAAGCACTTGGTAACTGTTCTACAGTTTGCCTGGGAAGATGGCTCAGCCAAAAAAGGACTTGCTTCTCAACACAAGTGCAAGCCTCAGCACACGGGTGCTGCTCACTTGTACTCTTAGTTTTGGGGATATGCAGACATGGCTCCCTAGGACCCACTGGCCAATTAGTCTGGCTGAATTATGAGCTTCAGAAATTTCAGTGAGAACTTGGAGAAGTTGGAATCCATAATATTTTAAAAAAGATGATGTGGAGGAAGAAAAAGTCTTCCACATTCTCTCAAAAAAAAAAAAAAACAAACCATAAATTTATCATTTTAAGTAAATAGTAGCTTAAACATGTACTTGCCAAAGAACATTGGAATATCCAATTTGTCTTCTCTGTCTACCTTTCTCTTAATCATCACAATGTAGACAGCATAGAGCATAGCTCCAGCAAGGGACCAAATGGAACCTGTAAAAACCAACACATTGATTTAAACTGTTATATCCATTAATGAACTCATTCAACATATCCTACTACATATATAAATGGGATACTAAGTGAAGAAAAGAGAAAATAAAAAACAAATAAACAAACCAAACCTAACTCATTCCATCTAGATCCTCCTGCAGGGTAGGAAGGGACTGAATGGATAAACAAGGATATGCAAAAGCATTAGCCTTGGTAACATAACCAAAAACCCACATAAATTCCAAAAATGAAAGTCAGATAAGTAAGTTTGTCTTTATCTGAAACATGCACTTCCTACTTTTCTCTACGGGGGTTCTCAACCTTCCTAATGTTACAATCCTTTAATACAGTTCCTCATGTTGTGATGGCCCACAAGCATAAAATTATTTCCTTTAATAATTCACTTTAATTTTGCTACTGTAATAAATCATAATGTAAATATCTGTGTTTTCAAACAGTCTTAGGCAACCTCTGAGAAAGGGTCATTTGACGTCCAGCAACTCACAGGTTGAGAATCACTGCTTTCCACTTTGATACAGGCTGTTGTACAATGTAACAAATGCTTCTGTCTCTAAGCCATTGCTTGAACTTGTTCTTCCACCCTCCATATGGGTTACAGATACACTACCTCCATAAGCTCACATCTCTTCTAGCCAGCATCTTTCCTACTCTGCTAAATTTCCCACTAATTTGTCTTTGGTTTTAGACAATGGAACATTACTAATTTTAAATACAGCACTATGGGTTGGATAAATGGCCCAGAGGGCAAAGCACTTGCCACACAAGCATGAGGACATAGTCTGAATTCCCATGACCACATCAAGTCAGACATGGGACGTGCATGTATCTGTAATCCCAGCACTCCTGCAACAAGATGTAGGCAAAGACAAGAGAATCCCAAGAAGCTTACAAGCCAGCAGCCAGGCATACGCAGTGACAAATAACAAAAGAGCCTATCTCAAACAAGGTGGAAATCAAGGACCAACACCGGACATTGTCTTCTGACCACCCCACACTGTGTCACACATCCACCTATACTAAAACACTCACATATACACACTGTATATACCTGCAAAAATAAAAATATGTCATTAATTTATTCTCTAGTGGCTTTATTTTATAATTCCCATATTTTATTTTAAACCAGAAACTCTCTGAAAGCTACAAACATAATGTATGCTCGTAATTGGTTGAAAACGTGCAATGTAATGTCAAGCGCACAGTGCTGACTGTCTTCATTAACTCCTGTTCAACAGCCTTAAGTAAGCCTTTAAAGACAGTTAAACAGTGTGCAAGTGACTGCACTCAATACTTTAATCCACAAAAAAACAATATTCTAAGTCTATTTTTATTATTATCAAAAATTTTTAAACGCTGTCAACAAAATCTTGCACTGAAAAAACAAACATATATCGTGTTTTCTACATACAAAGTGGCTCTGGGTCAGAAGAGGAAATGAGAAGCACAGGTGACTAGGCAATAGCCAGGAAGAGTTTGCAAAGCTCTGCTCTATTCTATGAACTTCAAATGTCTAGAGGAATTAACGAATTTGGAAGAGTTTGGGAAGCTCTGCTCTATTCCATGAACTTCAAATGTCTAGAGGAATTAACTAACTTGGCCTCTAGTTACCTTTGTTTTGCTAAATCCAGGCAGTAGATGAAAAGTAAATGTTTCCTATAACTTCCAAGGCAAGAAACAAGAATAGATGAAAAAACTCAGTGGGTGAGAGTATGGCAACAGGATATTTCTATTACCGTCAAGTATCTCCACAGTTACCTCACCCTGGAGCACTCTCACAGACGCCACTTTAACACTTACATCCCTAGCGATAGGTTAAAGCAATGTCGTGGGTCCTTGAAGAAACCAGTCAGATCAGGAAATGTTACTATCATGATATTACTACCAATGTCTATAGCATCGATTTAACTAGAAAGAATTCTAGATAAACTACAATTTAAATGGAGAAACACTGTATAAGAAAAATGAGCTGCACCCTCCAACTGTCCAAGTCATAGAAGACAAGTAAGACTGCATTAGGGGAACAGGACAACCAAATGAAAACCAATAAAAGATACCAGGACACTAAAAGAAGACAGTGAAAAAGACAGGTACATCAAGGATAGGTCTTTAGCCCATACTATCAAAAGTAAGTGTTCACTGCAGTAGTAAGTAGTGCTCATAAAAGATACAAAAGTGGATGAGAAAATTAGTCGGTAATGTTCTTTCTTGATTTTTGTAATTGCTCTATAGTTACATAAATTAACGTCTGAAAAATCTGGGTAAAAGTCATATAAAAATTTTATTAACAGCCATTTTTGCATCACTTCGAAAAAAATCAAATTATAAAACAATTTTCAAAAGACCCTGCTACTGAGCCAGCAGGATGGCTCAAGCAGTAACGAGATGCTTGCTTCCAAGCCTAGGACCCACGGTGAAAGGATAGATTGGATTCTTACAAGTTGTCCTCTGACCTCCACACATCAGATCACACACACACACACACACACACACACACACACACACACACACACACAGTTACACACATGTAAATAAATGTAATCAGACTAAATGCATGTTAGTAATGCCCATACTATGTCAGCATGTATCTGCACGCACTGTGGAGCAGAGCTTGAACGAATGGCCTAGCAGAGCAGGGCATCTTACCTATTGTGTCTCTTCCAGCAGACTTCTGAGACCCAGAGAGGTTCACAAGCACTACACCTCCAATGCTGTGAGAGAAATGCTCATTACTGACGGACAAAATCATAAGCTCCGGAGAGACTAACTGTCTGGATAAAAGCTAAGAACTCATCTTAGTTTGGGGTAGGACTATTGGGAATTGAGTGATCTCATTGGTGTGTCCTCAAAAACTCAGCAGTGCAGTACAGTGTCGTGCTGCACTGACAGCTCACCCTCACAAATGCGCACGGATGGCGTCTAGGGAAGGGATTCTTACTGTCAGCCCATTTTACATGGGAAAACTGAGGCAAGAAGAGGTGACATACTTTGACCAAGACCACATGACAGGACTGAGTCACAGGAAACCTGGCCCCAAAGTCCCACATGCTTACATGTTACTGTCTTTTAAGAACAGAAAAGGGTTAACTTGCCATCCCTTTGCAAAGCCTTCTTTGAGAGAGAGAAATAAAACCAGCAAAGGCACTCTTCCTGCAGGTGAAACCTAAATAAAGGGAAAGGCTGTCCTTACACATTTGACAAGTCCTGTTAACCCATGATTTTAATGAGCAAAAGGAAGTCAACTACAGGCTGTTGAGAAGTCAGAGGACACTGATCCATCATCGTAGAGGCACTTATTGAGCATCTACAATGAACAAGGCAGTGTGTTCCAGTGGGAACAAAATAGGTGTAGTTCTGGTCTTCAACATGCCTACATGGCCTTTCTTCTTCTAGGGGGCTTATTAGTTGTGTGTATTTTTTTTCAAACAAATGAAGATGCTACAAATTTAAAAGATAGTCTAATTCTCTTGCCTACTGACCAAAAACACCTAGACACATTTGAGGAGCAGTACAGAAAAAGAATATTTTCCCCTTATGCAACAGTACGATCAGAAGCTAAACAGATACTTCTTGAGCTGGATCCTCCTACTCTCTGGTGGCAGCATCAGGTTTCCTGCTATGATCCATGTTTGGATTGGAGTCAGCTGTTGTTTACCGAGTTCCCACAATATAACAGAAACCATTTCATTTCCATCCAGAGGATGAGGCCATGACAATGCCTAAATATACTGAGCACACCCTGTTCTTTGAAACAGTTTAGAAGTTTGACCTCACCCATCTGCGTGACAGTCCCATGAGACAAATTCTGCCATGATCCCCAGTTTACAGAAGAGGAAACAGGCAAAGAGGTTTTAAAATAATATGCAAGATTTCAAAACTAATAATGGAGGTAAGACTAGATCATGGACGACAGAATGAGATTTCTGAGCTCATCAGATTTCTTTCAAGTCTGCAGCTATATCAAATTCTATGTATGGTCAAAAAACAGCAATCGCCTTGTTGAAGGACAATTCAAAACAAAGTAAGTAGTAAATAGTGTTTATTACAGTATTCTTTTTTTAACTGAATGTTTTATTGATATAAAGATTAAATATATACATATTTATCCTGAATGCACTATTTTTTATTAATTACACTTTATTCACTTTATTACACTATTCTTAAGAGTAAAATAATATGCAAAATTTAAGTATCAATTGTCCTAAACTATAGCTCAAACTTCACTTTTTTTTAAAGGACAGAAAAGAACTACTTTAGACTTATGGGCCATGTGGTTTCTTTTATAATTTGTCTAATCCATAGCAGCCACAGATAATAAGCAAGTGAATGAACATGACTGTGTTTCAATAAAACTTTATTTATAATAACCTGAAGGCAGCTAACCTTAATTTACTAGTCCCCATTCTTAAGCTACTTCTGTCAAAGCACTTCCAAATTCACATTTTATATCCATTCCCCTTTTTATCAAACTGTTCTTTATTATTTGCTACTAAGAAAAGTTAAAACTTAGCATATTTCAGGTAAAGTTTAATAAAACCTCATTACTTCCTCAATTCAAATATATTTCCAAGATGCAAAAATACTTTTGGTTAAAACATTAGTCAAACATACAAAGCAATATATCCCTGGTAGTTATGAAGACTAATTGTAAATTAGTTGGATCAACCTCAGTACTACTGAAACAACCCTGGTCAGCTTTCCCTTGTATCTAAAAGCTGTAAGACAGAATATAGTAAGAGTGACTGGCCTTCTACACTTGCTCAGTGCAAGTCCCTCGGCTACTTCATGGACACTGCTCCACACTTCACAGAAAGCTACAGTCTTCTCAGCTAAAGCAGGACTGGGAGAAGCAGCAGAACTGACTCAGTTTCCGCTGCTACTGCTAAGAAACAGTCTCATCATTAAGTGCTTCTGTTAACTTCTTTGCTCTCAAAAATAGCAGCTTAGTCAAAGTAAAGCATCTCCTTCGAGTACTGTCTATTGAAAAAGCTCTCTGGTAGGCTCTCGGCAACACACAGAATATGAAGACAGGTTTCAGCCTTTTAAACTGTGCAGCCCAGCAGAGAAGACAAGAGCAACAAACTCACAGTCACATATGCAGAGACTGGCATGTAGTTACTGATACTGACACTGTGGCTGCTGTGCCCCAAGGTAAAACTGCCAAACGAATTAAACAGAAAGTGAAAAGCACTATAGCCTAAGGTAACCGGAAAAGCCCAATTTGAGATCTAGAAGAAAGGGACAAAGAGGAGCCAACACAAAAAGTGGACTTGTGTCCGGAAAAGGAGATAGACAACTGATGATCACGTTGGTACAATAGTGCTAAATGTGAAACTCAGTTTAACACTTAGTAGGCTGGCAATCAATGAGAACCAATGAGTGGGAACCATAGTTGTCCTGGGATCTTTCCCTCCAGTTACCCCAATGGGACACAGGGCTAAACAGAATCAGGTCCACGGAAAGCCTTCTTTGGCCCCGCCTTTCTTTTCATTATAACATAAATCGTTTCAACACCATATTTTAAAGGCTTTATTATTTCGGTTTGTGTCTACATGGGTGTGTGTGTGCATGTGTGTACAGGTATGCATGCTTGTGTGCAACTAGAAGCCAGAAGAGGGTATTGGATCTGCCAGAAGAGACATCATAGGGTTTGGAATGGGCAGTTTGTTACATGGGTGCTTAAATCTGAACTGCAGGCTTCATCGTTATCTGAGCAAGCACTCTCAACTGCTGAGCCATCTTTCCAGTACTAATACCATATTTCTGAGCAGAGTAAATTAGCATATGTTATACTCTTACCTTAAAATTACAGCTAATAATTTTGAGAGGGTAAACCTGTCTCCACTGTTACTTGGAAATACGGCTGCGAGAATTAAAGTAAAGAGTCCTGGAGGGAGAAAACGAAGGTCAGAAGAAGCTGGAAAGTTTACCTGCCGCCCGTGGTCCTTACCATCACTACCAAGGGTGACATGAGTAAGTCACATACCTAACTTTTTTCTTTGTTTGTTTAACAGGGTTTCTCTGTGTAGACATGGCTGTCCTAGAACTTACTCTGTAGATCAGGATGGCCTCAGATTCATGTAGATATGCACCCGCTTCTGCCTTCTGAGTGCTGGGACTAAAGACATATGCCACCATGCCTGGGTACAGAGCTAACATTTAAGCTAACTGTTTGGCTATTTTCAAACAATTAATACTGCGTTAACTTAAAAGGAAATGTTCAAAGGTCAGATTGAGAACAGTCTCCAAACTAAGCCACACTAACTCCAACAGATAAGGTAGTACAGATAAGGTAGGCCTACTTCGTTTTAAACTAGTACGTATGAAGTTGAGCCTGCAGAACAGTCTCCAAACTAAGCCACACTAACTCCAACAGATAAGGTAGTACAGATAAGGTAGGCCTACTTCTTTTTAAACTAGTACGTATGAAGTTGAGCCTGCAGAGTAATTCCGTGACCTCATCACAGTCATGCCCGTGTTCTAAGGCTATTTCTGCAGCTTCAAAAACACTTCTTTTCTCTTCCAGATTTGGAAGGTGAGTCAATGTTAAAAATAAAGCACTTACTACAGTGCAAATTTTAGATATGAAATAAGCAATGGCATTTAGCCAAAAGGATCTAGAAAAGATCTCTGAAAAGGAAATATGCAGGATGAGACTACCATCACAGGAGAATGCAAAATAAAAATCACAGAAGGCCAGGTGTGGTGGTGCACGCCTTTAATCCCAGAACTTGGGAGGCAGAAGCCAGCCTGGTCTACTGAGTGAGTTCAGGAATAGAAAGGGCTACACAGAGAAACCCTGACAAAAATAAAACAAAACAAAACAAAAAAAAAAACAAAAACAAACCAACAAAACCCTCAAGGGGCCATGGTAGGGCGCACGTAGAAAATATTTATGCATTTCAGGATAAAAAACCACAGAGGGCCAGCAATGTGCTCATGGGAAAGTGAGTGTCCAGCATCCACAGGCCCAGGTTTGATCCCCAACACTGAACAAAAAGAACAACAGCCAAACAAAGAACTATAAAATACTTGAAGGATCACCAATAGCATAAAGTTCAGGCAGCAAACTGTAACCATGTGAACGTGGTTGTGCATGCCTGTAATCCTGCATGGAGACAGGCACAGGCAGGATGATTGCCACAAGTTCAAAGCCAGCCTGGGCTACACAGTAAACCAGCCAGAGCTAGATACTAAGAGTCTCAGTAACAAGCCTCCCCACGAGATACTAATAATTGTTATTATTATAATTATAATATACTAAGGTATGGCAAAACTAAGCACTGAGAAGATAGAATTGTGTCTACATAATATAAATATCACTATAAATTCATACATCAATTCATAACTCAGATTTTGAAGATACATTTCTTACCAGAAGTTGAAGACAAAATATTCACTATGGCAACTTGTGTATCTGAAAGTGCTTCTTGATATGACAAATTTGCCAAAAACCACTAAACAACAACAATAAAAAAGAAAATGAAATCTCTCATGAAAGCTAGATATATCTGTCAGTCCAATTTATAGTTCCCTTCCCCACCCTCATAAGCACTGTTATGGAATGAGGCTTGGTTTTCTTTTTAAGATAATCGTGTGTGTGTGTGTGTGTGTGTGTGTGTGTGTGTGTATGTGCGCGCGCGCACATGTGCTGGAGGGTGGGAGCCTGCACACAGTGCCAGCTGAGGCCATAAGAGGGTGTCAGATCCCTTCAACGGAAGTGCAGGTGTGGGAACTAACCCTAGTCCTCCGCAGGAGCAGTGCTCCTAACCCTGAGCCATCTCTCCAGGCCCCATACGTGGCTTCAAAAGCTGTGTTTTGAAGGAAAAGTAATTCCACGGCCCCCAATAAGGACTAGTATTAACAATCATATCTAAGACCTTACTATCCCATTCCTTGCAGACACTACATAGGCCAGACACAGGGGCACACACCTGTGACCTCAGCACTAAAGGGCAGGAGTATTACAAGTTCCACAAGTTGAAAACTAGCCTGTGCTAGTGGGACCTTGTCTCAAAAGACAATAGTTTAAGTTGCAATAGAAATAAATAAATAAACCAGGCATTGCTTAGTATGCACTGATCCTGGCTTCAAGCCCCAGCACCACCTCCAACAACAAAAAAAATAACTAACAAAAGTTGGTTTAAAAAAATCATTCAGGGCTGGAGAGATGTTCAGCAGTTAAGTGCACTTGTAGATCTTGCAGAGGACGAGTTGCTCCCATCACCCACAATGCTTGCCTCAGAAACTCCTTTAACTCCAGCTCCAGGGGATCTTTTCTTCACAGAAACATGCACATACTGCTCACACACACACACACACACACACACACACACACACAGACACACACAATTTAAAAATAAAAAATCAGCATTCAGAGATTGTGTGTGTGTGAAACAGAGTAAAGGGGAGAGAGAGAATATAAAATCAAGTTTAACATTTGTTTATTCATGCACTGTTCATACTTTATTATCTAAGTCAAATTCAAATTCAAATTTGGGGGAATTCTCTGACATTAAAACCTACAGGGCCTGGACAGATGGTTTAGTGAGGGAGAGTGCTTGCAATCATTTGGACCTGAGTTCAGATCCACATTCACGTAAAGAAGCCAAGGATGGCCATGCCTACCCTGCAGTAATAAATTTCAAATGTACCAAATGTGTGCATATGTGGGGATGTGTGGACAGGTGCTGTTTTCTCTTCATATCTCTTTGTGTAGGTGCACTTTGTGTATACATATGCATGTAGAAGCCAGAGCTGAACTGTGGCCATCATCCTCTGAGTGCTGCCCTCACTTGTTGAGATAGAGTACCTCACTGGCCTGGAACTCACTGAGTAAACAAGGCTGGCTGATCCCTAAGCCCCAGGAATCATGCTCTTAACCCCCTAGCACTGGGATTACAAGTGCATAGCATCACATCCACCTGTTTCATGGGGCCCTGCAATGAAACACAGCACCTTGTGCTCACAAGGCAAGTGTTTTACCTGCTGAACTGTCTTCCCAACCTTAACGTCTAATGTTTTTGAGGTATAATAAGTATTTACTGAGTTTGATATTCTAACATCTCAGACAGCAGTTAAAAGAAAAGAAAATCAAGAACTCTGGTAGCCTTACATTTCAATACCGCAGTGTTGGTAAAGGTACCATCTTAAATATGTAGCCAAGAAAACAGGGCGCTGGCTCAGTGGTAGAGCACGGCCATGGAAGCCTGGCGACCCGAGTTCAAGTCCCAGAACTCACCCAAGTGTTTCTTCTTCAGACTGTCCTCTGACCTCAACACACATGCTGTGCCAACCCCTCCTTCCACTCACACAGCATAGACATATACAACAACAATAAATCTTTAAAAAAAAATACCTACCACAAAGCAAAAAAAAAAGCTAATTTTTGCTACTTGGGTTGCAGTCAGTTTCCCTACAGTCTTCAGTATGGATTCTTGATCTTTCACAGTAGGATAAGACATTCGAGACAACTTAGCCTCTAATGCATGGCTTGATGGGAGCTGTCGAATCTCCATGATATTGCTGAACCTTACACGGGACTTCTTGGGAGCTAAAATAGAAAACATAATACAAAACATTAAATGTGCCCTCATAGCCAACAAAAACTAACCAGTGTTTAATTTAAAAATAAATGTGAACTGTTCCATTCACCTATAATCAAAGTAAGACAATTAAAAACAGTACTTATATTACCTAGGGCAGCTTTTCTCACTCCGAAGAGCTAATGGGAAAAAATGATTTCATCTATGAACTGGAGTTTAAATTAGGGCGGGCAAGATGGTTCACTGAACCATCTTGAGGTGTTCCTCACTAGGAACACCTACCGCCAAGCCTGGTGACTGGAGTTTGCCCCCCCAGAACCCACACAGTGAAAAGACAGACTTGACTCTCATAAGTTGTGCTCTGATCTCTATACAGGCATATAAGATATATTTAAAAAGTAATTTAAAATTTTTAAAGAATTTAGAATTGTTAAAATTCCAACATAAGGCTTACAGTTGTGTATATCCACAGCCACCCGGTTCAGAAATTTACCATTCTTATTATTTTAGCATTTACAGTAAAACGTTTTGATTATTCTTCATGGCTAGCTAATTCGTGAGAATTATTTTCCTAGGCAAATATTTCTCTACAGTCTCATGCCTTGCAAAAGAGTAACAGATGAACATTGTGCCTTATACTGCGGCTGACACTCTGAAGAAAACTCACAGAGACAGGAGGTAGTGGTGCACACCTTTAATCCCAGCTCTCAGAAGGCAGAAGCAGGTGAATCTCTGAGTTCGAGTTCAGCTTGTTCTATAAAGTGAGTTCCAGGACAGCCAGAGAACCCTGTCTAAAAACGAAACGAAACAAAAACAGAAAAACAAATTCACAGAACTAGCAAAACTCTTGTAATATCTGTATTATATTTGGGTATTTGAGGACATGTTTATGAGAACACTCCTCATTTCAATAAATAACTAGAAAGCATATACATATATGTTTGGAACTGAGGCTCCATTGGTAGAGTGCTTGACTAGCTGGACTCCTGGTTCCATTCCCCAGCACTGACTAAACCACGCATGACAGTACATACTATAATTCCTAGTATTCAAGACACAGAGATAGGGGGACCAGTTCAAGCTCATCCTTCACACATGGTAAGGTTGAGGCCAGCCTAGGCTACATGAGATCCTGTCTCAAAGAAAAATGAATAAAGAAAATTATTTATATATATATTCATATGAATATATGTTTACTTATATGTATGATAAAACCATGGAGCTGCCTGCTATTTGGAAAATATTTCTAACTGAATTAATACAGAAGTTATATTTGATCTGATTCACAATGCAATTACATTTCAGAAGACTGAAGACCATGTCAATCCCCACACAAGTCAGGACACCATGTGGCCTCTGTGAGCCCATGGTGGCTTAAAGGAAGCTAAATTTCCACCCTTTCTCAAGCATGGAACCCTAAGCTTGACTCACTTTTCTCAGGCCCAATATTTGTGCTCTCGAGCTTCTCACTTGGAAGATCATGAAACTTCACAGGTACATACAGAGGTTCACTCTGGAACATAATGCAAACAGAAACAAACATAAGCAGCAAAATCTAAAGCCAATCTATTGGTCAGAATTTAACTGAAAAAGAACCATGACAACATGGCTATTCCCTAGCACATCTATCTAGTCAGCACCACTTTCCCTAAAGACTAGGAAAGGATACTCAATCAGTCCACCCAGGCACAAGGACATAGAATCATTTTTAAGTAGCGATGTCAGCTATGAGGGCTCAACAGGCCAAAGTGCTTTCTCTGTAAACCTAACAACCTGCATTTAATCCCAGAAAACCACAGTGGAAGGAAAGAACCCACTCCCCAAAACTGTCTTCTAACCCCCTCTTGCACATACACACACACACACACACACACACACACACACACCTCCCCATGCCCTCAATTGATAATAATAATAAATAAAATAAAATTTAAAGTTTAGAAATGAAAAATGGTATATTTGGCACATTCTGAAAACCAATACCTCTATATCATAAAAGCACACCTCTCTTAGGCAACAGAAAATGTTCTGCCTCTTTTCATTCTTCGAATATACACATACAGCATGCTGTGCTGGAAAAGGTGCACATGTGAACTCCTGCTGCCTGGGCGGCGGAGGAGGAAGGAGCATGGAGCCAGCCCATGCAACAGTGTGAGCCCTTGCCTCTCCCACAAACAAAACAGAACAAAACCTTCTGAGCACTTCCTAAACAAGCACTGTTCTAAGTCCTATGAATAACGGTAAGTAAACAAAGTTTCTTTCCCATAATCATGCAGTCTAACGGGAAAGGAAGCTAAGGGTCAGAGATTCAAACATACAGCATATCTGTACTTGTCGAATTGTTTTACTACATATAAAGTTCAACATAAAACTGTTTTTGGGTGTGGGGCGGGTTAGGAGTAGGAAATGTACTTGTTTGTATGGGTAAAGGTATGGAGGCCAGAGATGAATCTCCATTACTGGTTTTCAGGAGCTGACCACTTCGGTTTTTGAAACTCTCTCACCTTCAGGCTGGCTGGCCACTGAGCCTCAGCAATCTTCCTGCTCCCTCCCCTCACTGCTGGGATTACAAATTCCTGTTACCACACCTAGCTTTTTATGGAGGTGGCGAAGACTGAACTCAGGTGCTCATGCCTGTGTGGCAAGGACTGTACCAACTGAACTACCACCTGCATCCCAGCCAACAATCCTTTCAGTGATTAAAGGACAGAGGGGAACGCTACCATACAGAACAGCTAAAATGTCCTGTTCTTTAGCCTAAAAGTAACTTTGGAATGTAGGTATGTTAGAGGAGCCATCCTGGAAGCACAACTACAAAAACAACCACTCAGTGGACAAAATTTTGCTACAAGCCCCAAATGTCTTGACATTTTTACAAATGTTGCTATTTAAAGCATACTTCTCCCAATCAAACTTTCTTTTTTAATTAAATTTATAAAATTTTCTTTGATCTCTCTTTTAAAACTAGTTCAGAACAATGACAACACAACATATTCAGAAAATAAAATAAATTCGGTAAACTAAGTCAATGAGATCTAAAACTTGAAATGGTCTTTTTGCTACCTATAACTTTCTGTTTGTTTGTTTCTTTGTTTTTTGAGACACAGTTTCTCTCTGTGTAGCAGAGCCCTGGCAGATCTGTAGACCAGGCTGGCCTTGAACTCACAGAGATCCACCTGCCTCTGCCTCCCTAGAGCTGGGATTAAAGGCATGCACCACCATGCTCAGAGCCACTTTTTATTACAGCATTTGGCCTAGACAAATTTGATTTATCTATCCTAGAGACAAAAGCAAAAACCATTAGACTAGTCAGCACCTTGCATCCAGAGCAAGGCAAACAATTTTACATTATCTTGTTGATGCTTAAGATCTCAGAGAGCAAATAGCTCTTTCTCCAAGTCTCATAAAGTCTTCAGAGTAGCTGCCAACCTGTCTGACACACAATCTAGTTTAAAACGCAGGTAAACAAACAACAACAATGACACAAGGGCATATTAAAAACTTGTATTAGAAGGGCCAGTGAGATGGCTCAGCAAGTAAAGGCACTTGCCATACTAGCCTGACGACCTACGTTGATCCCCAGAACTCAGATGGCGAAAAGAGATAGACAACTCCCAAGTCATCCTCTGACCTCTACATGCAAACTGTGGCATACATGTGCATATACAAACACAGACAAAATAATGACATAAATGCTAAAAACAAGCAAACAAACACTGTATAATAAGTGAATGAAGTTTTATTCTTATTCTTATTCTCAGTGTCGAGCACCAATTCTTGTTTCCAAATGGTAATAATGATGCGCATTAAGTTGAAAGTTGGTAGATCCACGGGCCTGGTCTGTACTCTCTTATTTTCCTTCTGTAACTAGCTCCTCCTCCCTCTCTCTTCAGAGGCAGCTGACCTGCTTACCTCCAGGCCCTCAGTCTCCCTAAGTGTCAAAGTGATTCCCTCAAGAGCACACAATACTGAGCTGTATCTCCCTTTATAAAGAGTGTATCATCAAAGCTGTCTGGGCTCTTCCTGCTATGGCTGAACAAGAAAGGGAGCACTTACCAAAGAGCTAGTCATACTTGTATCTGTTGTGCAAGCAGCAAAGTAACCTTCAGCATCTGCAAACTAAATACGAAGAACAGGGCATAAAATTCATGGAAGCTTGTCATCATGCTTGACTACACAAACAAAAATCCAAAAGAAACATGCAGCTAACTATTGTTCTCAATAACAGCGGCCAATGCCAAGGGTGCAGCCATGCAGAGTAGCCCTTATCATCTTGTCTGTCCTGATGAAGATATTGAGGCTGGCTGTTTCATCAAAGGAGCCGAGCCTGGATTAAAACTTCAGTGAGTCATCTAAGGCTAAAGTTCAAACGCTTTTCATTACACTGTTGTAATATTTCAGACATGCAGAGAAAGATGGATGAGTTAGTGAAAGAAGACAGCAATGTCTTCAGGATTGTCATGAGACAAGGCCTGACGTGAAGCAGTCTCTCACAGAGCTCAGGGACTGGTACAGACTCTAGGAGCTACTTAGTACTGTGAAAGTATGACTCCATTTCATAACCCATGCTACTCTACCAAGAAAGTGCTATTTAAACCCACACAAACTAGCAGAAACAAACAGAAAATTAGATCACGGTAACTAGGACCTAGAGAAGGAGAAACTGGGAATGCTTTTTTCTTTGCTGTGTTCTAATAAAACTTGATTTAAAAGAATATTTGAGGTTAGAAAGGTTAGAGGTTCTTGTTCAAAGAGCATAGAGGTTCTGTTTGGAATGGTAAGTCCTAGAGACTAACAGTGCACAGCAAAGCAAATGCTCTTAGTGCAACTAAACTATACATTATAAAACTGTCCAAATGATAAATCTGATATTACATCAATTTTGTAACAATAAAAGGGAAGAAAATGGCTAAAATTTGATGTTACATACACATATTTACTACAGAAGTGGAGAAAAAAAATAATATTTTAAAGAATGAATAGAAATGACAGTTTTATAGTCTTCCTTCTTAAAAATGTAAGGTGTCTATTACACAGATGATAATGTGTATGGTAGTTTATTCTACATGAACTACCATATTTATCAACACTGTGAATGAGCTCCTTACAAAAATCAATGAAAGAACATCATTTAATTAGCCAAACTCCTGACATCTTGAAATAAAAAACGTTCACTTAATGTATGAAACTGAATTAGTTTATTCTACAATTAACTTTATAACTAATTACAATCTGCAAATGACTAAAGACATTTGACACTGTTCTTAAGCCTTCCTTTCTTCATCCTCTCCATAAAAGCTGACACAGGCTACTCCAACAATTATTAACAACTCAAAGATATCAGAAGAAACGGGATAGAAAGTGACATACACTGATTCCTCACAAGATATTCTGATGCCAAGTTGGAAGTATACGTTTAAATTTTTAGGCAGGGGCTAAAGAGGTGAGTCAATGCTTAGAATCGCTTCCTTCAGAATCGTGGTAGGAGTTCATCTGAGCACCCATTAACAAGCAAAGCTTCATATAAATGCTTGTTAACTCTAGCTCTATGGGATGGCCACTGGTTCTGGCCTCTGTGCGCTCACGCCTGCCTGCACACGTGAGCATGTTCTCATTCTCTCTGTTTGTCTGTCTGTCTCTGACTCCATTTCTCTCTCACATGCATACAAATACATAAATCTTAAAAATAAAATACACAAATAGGTTTTGTTTATTTGTTCTTTTTGTTTATTTGGTTGGTTGGTTGGTTGGTTGGATTGGGTTCTGGCTTTTGGTATATTTGAAACAACATTCCTCTGCATAGCCCTAACTACCCTAAAACTTGCTGTGTAAACCAGGCTGGCCTCAAATTCAGAAATCTGCCTACCTCTGCCTCCCGAGTGCTGAGATGAAAGGTGTGTGTCACCATAGTCTGGCTTTTTTAAAATATTCTACCATTACATACTCAAATGAACAATTTAAAAATCTGACTTTTGGAAAACTGATATACCACTAAACTTTTTTAAAAAATACTTAACAGACAGAATTTAAAACTTACAAAAGCAGGCTTTCCTCGAAATCCTCTTGTGCACTGTTGCCTCCAAGGCTTCCAAATAATGAAGCCCAAAAGGTACAGAACAAACATGGATGTTTTCGCAAAGGTGCTGAAGAATGGCTTGTTGTACTGCGTAAAGACATACTGTAGAGGAAAATGTTACACAAACAACCTTGAGATGTTTAAAAATCTCTCTGCCAATCTCCATCTTATCATCTTTAACTCTTTAGAAGACCATGTGAGTAGGGAAGACCAAAGAGATAAAAATACTTTAAATTCATCTCTGAATACTGTATGTTCCTTGCTTACAAGAGGTAATATTGTTAAATGAAGCAGTAACAACCACATAAAAAAGGCTGGAGGAAGGGAGTTTCAATACATCCACTGAAAACCTATTATGCAAAAGCATCTGTGTTAGGAGCTGAAGAAAACTAAACCAGTCATCCGTGCTCCTAAGGAGACACATCCATGAAGAAATGTGCTAAGCACCACACAGAAGGTTCAGGCTGCCATGGAAGTTACCAAAAGGAAAAAGAACAGGTGTAGGGTAATGGAAGTTTTCCTAGAGGTTCTCTATCTGTCTCTCAGTCTCTCTCTGTCTCTGTGTGTCTGAGAGAGAGAGAGATTGTGTGTGTGGGGTGCACACATTTGTGGGTAGGCCTGTGTGTGCCCATGCATGTGGAGGTCAGAAAGACAAGCCCTGCTGTCATCTTTCAACACATCTGTTGTGTGAGACATGGTCTCTCACTGGCCCAGAACTCACTGAGTAGACTTGCTGGCCACTGGGGCCTGCCTGTCTTGGCCTCCCCAGCACTGAGATTATAAGCACACATCACCATGCCCTCATCACCACACCTGACTTTCAAAGACTACCCTTAAGATGAGGAAAAATCAGCCCATGCCAAAGAAATGACATGAAGGAAATAAAACAGATTGTTGTATAAAGAAAATGATAAAATTTTACTATTAGTACAAAACTTTTTAATGTGTAATTTTCTTTTTAATTGTGTGAAAACTCAGCATATTTTTATTTTGCCAACTAGGAAACAATAACAGCAGCAACAAAACCCAGTTACATGCACCTAGAAAGATGACAAGTCAGGAGAAATAAGCAGCTCCAAGACCCAGATGGCAGTCTGGACTATTTCCCACTAAAGAAACTATAGCTCTTAGGGGCAAAGGTCAAATGGGGCTGAGGAAAAAAGTTACAGAATGAGCCTGGATCATCTTGAGCCAGATAGCAAATGAGATAAAGCTGAGGTCATGAGAGAAGTATCCCAAAGGCAACCTGAAGGGAGTCCTATTAATGAAAGTTAGGGCAGTATGATATGAGAGCTGAGAAAGAGAAGTTAGTGGCATTTGGTGTTGGTGTGTGGCATGTAGCAGATTGGAGAAACCACACAAACAGACAGTGTGGCAGTTTGAAGCAGACAGACAGATAGAAATAATTCAGGGCAAAGTGACTTGGATCAGACTGCTGGCTGTATCTGCAGTTGATGGAGATTAGTATATAGCCCTAAAAGGCCCATTGACTCTAAACAGCCAGAAGTAAAGGCGCCCTCTCTCCCCACTAACCTCCTACGAAGAGCTGGAGGTTGGAAGAGAGATTGAGGCCTAAACACCCCAAATAAAGTAGAGCTTTAAAATCAAGCGCTACAGTCTCTGGACAAACTCAGGCAGTTGGTCTTGGTGACAAGCACCTCTACCTACTGAGCCATCTCACTGTCCTGGTGATGAACTTTATACTACTTAACTGGTGTCACCCCAAACAGCTGTGCAGTCATTATATGCCTTCTATCCTGATGTCACAGAGAGTACTGAGTGCTACCAAGATATTCTTGACTAAAAACTGAACCAAAATCAAGACTTTATGCCTAACTATATTTTATATGAAGTGAAAGAACAAGTTAAAGGACAGGACAAGGAAGCCATCAGCAAGACCAAAGAGGCAATATGTCTCACAGAACAAATGACCTAGTTTCTTCAACACACAAAGGAGAAGAAAAAAAGGAGTGGCTTACACTTTAACTGTTCAACAAAAGCAGTGTGGGTCCTTGTTTAGATCCTAACTGGGGTGTGTGTGTGAGAGAGAGAGAGAGAGATCATGATACATCAAAAAAAATATGACTATGAACTGCTTATCATGTAATTTTAATGAATGATAGTTAATTTTGTTAGGTATGTTAATAGCATTAATTATGTTTTTAAAATAAGAACAATGAGATTTTCACTGTGATATAAGTAGAAAAGAAATTATATAGTGAGAATTTGCATTAAATATTCCAGGAAACATATTATGAACATGGTTGATGGGATTAGAAACTGTTAAAGGCTGTTAAAGTGATGAGTCATGGGGATTTATTACACCATCTTGGTCTCTCCCTTTTCCTGTGTATGTGTCTCTAGTGTGTCTGTGGTGTGCATATGTGTGAGGGCATGTGTGTACAGGTGTGTGTGCAGAGGTCTGAAGCTGACCTTAGGCGTCTCTCTCCATTCCTGCCTACTTTATTTATTGAGGCAAGGACTAGCCCTGAACCTGTAGCTTAAAACTTCCAGCTAGTCTAGCTGGCCAGTTTGTCCCTGAGGTCCTTGCCTGTCTCCTGAGTGCTGGAATTACAGGAGGCCACCTTACCTACCTAGTTTTTATATGGTTCTAGGGACCCAAACTCTGGCCTTCTGTCTCAAAAGTCTATGTTTACCTGGCTAAAGTTTTATACCTGTTACATATGCTCTACAATGACAAAATTATAGATTTTTCCACGAAAGCATGTGTGTTTAAACTGATTTGTTTTCTGGCTTTGATGAAGTGGATCTGACAAATGAAAGCGACGGCTGTGTACACTCAGGCACTCGCACACTCCCAACACAGAAGAAGAAACTGACTGGGCTGCATTGTAAGTTCCGGACAAGCCTGGGCTACACAGGAGAAGCTGTCAAAAGAAAATACTAAAAACTGAATAAGCAAAAAACACCCTAAAATATATTTACTGTATACCATATAGTGATTCAGTACATGCATAAATTGTGAAATAATTGTCAGAAGCAAGTTGGTGGAACTTTTTTTAGCCTTTCGATATAGACTGCTAGATTATAATTTAACATACTGCTTCCTTAGTCTAAAGCCTTCCTTTTGGCAGGGGCACAGCAGGAGTCAGGGAACAAGTATCACTGTCTCATTATGTAGATGAAGCTAGCCTGGGAACTCACAGAGATCTGCCAGCCTCTGCCTCCTAAGTGCTAGGATTTTAAAGGCTTGTGTCACCAGCTTTATTTTAAAGTTTATTTTAAAGTTTTTTGTGTGATTAAAAAAAAAAAAAAAACCTATATATTTAATCCTGCAAAATCTAAAAGTTAGGGTTAGGACCCTGTCAACATTAAGGAAATTTCTCTGAAGCAAAATTATGGAGTATTAATCTAAAAGGACATTACAAAAGAGATTTCAAGTGAAAAACAAAGGGTCTGTGGTGTTCCAGAGCCTAATCCCAGAAGGGCAAGTTTTATTTATTCACAAGACATAACCTCAGCTATTTACTTAGCTGTGATGTGAGATCCAGGATATCAAATGGCTATTCTGACATTTAAATCCATTTTATAAACAATAAGTTTCCTCTTGTCTGTTTCCTTATGACTGCCGTATGAAAGCCCAATGTGATTAAAAAGAAAGGTTGTGATAGTGAGCTGGCTCAGGAGGTAATGCCCCTTGCTTCCAATCCTAACAGCACGAAATGGAACCCCAGACCCAAAGGGTAAAAGGAGAGAATGACTTCCACAGGTGGTTCTTGGATTGCCACATGGGTGTGCCCCGATACACACTTACTCTAAATAAGTAAAAATAAATAAATGTAATAAAAATTATCAACAACAAATTCTTGTCTTCTTACAAAGATCATTAACCAAACAGAAGTATACAAATACAAAGTAAAATTAGCTTATCGTTTCAAAGTACCACATTACTGCAAATGAGACAACAATTAAGAAAAAGCTTAACTGAACCCAATCATACACTGTGAATCTCATAAAAATGTGTGAATCAGCAAACACATACATGTGGCTTCACCAATGAATGCACGTGGATAACAATTACTTGTACATGAAAAAAAATGTGGAGACTCATGTTTACTTTTCCAAAAATACGTTCTTTTTCAAATGTATTTGTATGTAGCAAGCACTCCACTAAGCTATACTCAGACACTTACTTTCTATTGGATGGTAAAAGACTGTCTCTCAATGTTTGTTCACTAAGAAGCAGTACTTGTGAAGAAATAAATTCAATTTTGATACAAACAAAGCCACCTTAATGTAGTAAGAAAATATATTCTGTGCAATGTTTCCTACAAATGTTAAGAAAACTGTACGTAGGACTGTAGAAATGACTTCATGGTTCAAAGAGCTCCCTGCTCCTTAGAATTCAGTCGCCAGCACCATGGTGGGAGGCTAACAGTTGCACCTGAGTTCCAGGGACTCAGGTGCCCCCTCCTGGCCTACATGGGCATGTGTGCCCACATGCACATACAGAGAGACATAAATAACACATACAAAAGCTTTTTTAACTTCAGGAAACAACAAAGAGCAGCATCTCAATTTTCACCTGAAATGACGCTAATTCAGTACCAAAGAAAAACAAAGAATTCAACAACGCTTAAAATTCTGTTAGAATTCTGAGGCGCTGACAAGAAATACTACAGGTTGGCGCTGTTACCCTAAGGCAACATCATCAGTGAAATGCCATAGGTCGGCGCTAATTCTATCACAGTGCAACATCATCGGTGGAGAAATACATACCGAGGTGAGTTCTGAGGATGCCACCCAGATCACGTCAACCAGCAGGAGAATCACTATCCCCAGGGCCATTCGCCTGCGCTGACTGAAGCCACTGTTCTGGGAATTCACGCGGTTCATGATAAACACACAAACCATTTGTAGTCTGTTAATTTAGAAAACAAAGATCTCATTAGAGTCTCCTTTAGAAGAAACACGTAAAAACTAGAAATCTGGTACAAGAAAACAGGAGACATTTGCTAGTCTGGGCGTACGATGAAAAGTAGAACTTACCTTGTTGCCAGGGCTTCTCTGAGATCCTCAAATGCAATGCCTGAAAACCTGGCAGATCTCAGTCTAAACGGAGATGAAGAACTCAGCCCACCTGAAACAGTACCACAGAAACTGTGCTTAGGAAAATTTCAAGTGTAAGATCACATCTTTTTTCACTCTTCACCTTCAAAGACTATCAAAATGTGTTCAGCATAAGCCACACTCTGCACATAGCTCGGTGGTACAATGCTGGCTTAGCATGCATGAGTTCCTGGGTTGCACTCCCAAACTCCTCCCAGACTGGGCACAGTGGCACATGCCTATAATCCTAGCACTTGGGAAACAGGGGGACAGAAGAATCAGAAGTTCAGGGTCATTCAGAATACATTGTGAGTTTAAGGCCAGCATTCGAAACGAGTCCATATAACAAAAAACAACAAAACAAACAAAAACAGGTTGGGGTGTAGCCCAGGTGACAGAGTGTATGCGTACAGCTGAGTCCATTCGCCGCATAAACCAGGTGTGGTGCATGACTGTAAGGTAGACGAGTAAGAGGTGCAAGGTTATCCTGGGCTACAAAGTGAGGTGGAGGCCAGTTTCAGATACAGGAAACCTGCTCCTACCCAACACCCCCAAATGTATATAAATTACATTCAGAGGTCCTGGGTACCAGGCGGGGAAAAAGCACCATTCAACATATGGCACATTAGAGAGTGCCATAAACAGATCCACGAAGTCTCATAAACAGAACTCTCATTCTCTCTTCAGGGCAACCGCCCCTGGCCCTCCAGACACGCGCGCGCGAGCATCAGAGAGTGTTTTATCCCCCATCTCCAGCGGAGTCGGCTCGCCGACAGGAAGTGATGGACTACTCACCTCACGTGAGGGCGACGGTCGTCCTCGCTCCCCACCCGCCCAGTCCCCGCGCCCCCGGCCGCAGTCCCGAGCACGACAGGCGACAGCTGGGACAGGGAAGCTCCCCTCGGTGAGGGACGGACGCGCGGAGGACCGAGCGTGTCGCCTCGAGCGGGGCGAGAGGACTCTGACCCGTCCTCCACGGCCGCGGACGCCGGCCCACCGCCTACCTGGCCTTCCTGCCCCTCGGTGGAGTCGTGGCGGCACCATGAGCGGCCCCGGCCCGGCCCGCCGCCCGCGCCGCCGCCTCACACCGCACGCGCAGACGCCAGCATCCCGCCGCGCGGCAGGCCCAACCTCGGAAGCCGCGCTGGCCCTCGGCGCCGGACCGCGGCGGTCAGCCAGGCCCGCACCCGGCCGGACACAGGGGAGTGACCCAGGCCACCTAAGGGCGCTGGCAGCCAGAGTCCCGGAGGCCCGGATTGCGGCCGCGGCCCAGGCCCCGCCCCCGGCCGCTCAGCCAGCCAGGCCCCGCCCCCGGCCGGCCAGCCAGGCCCCGCCCCCGGCCGCTCAGCCAGCCAGGCCCCGCCCCCGGCCGGCCAGCCAGGCCCCGCCCCCGG
>NW_026585504.1:64225138-64248625 GCF_907164565.1 Psammomys obesus | reverse complement strand
CCCCCGGCCGCTCAGCCAGCCAGGCCCCGCCCCCGGCCGCTCAGCCAGCCAGGCCCCGCCTAGACACGCCTCCCTTCATTAGCTAGGCTACGCTGCAAGCTGACGGACCAGTCAAGCTCCGCCTCCGGGCCAGGAACCTGGCCGCTCACCCCGCAGACCGGAACCGCTCCAGGGCCCCTGGACCCCATCCTAGAAACCCTAGGCCCCCAGCTTGTCCACCAACTAGGTGACGCCTTCACCGTAACTCAGTGAGTCAACGGCCAAGCTCTACCGTCAGTTCGTCCATCCCCGCCCCCGCTTCCCTAAGTTAATTCTCCCTAAACCTGCCCTAGGCCTGGGTGGTGAACCCAAGGCCCCGCCCCCAGGCCGCCCGGCAGGCCCCGCCCCCGGCCGGCCCCGCCCCCCGGCCGCCCGGCCGGCCCCACCCCCGGCAGCCCGCAGGCCCCGCCCCGTCCAGTCAGCTCCATCCCCCCCACACCCCCACCACCACCATCCCTTCCCGGGCCCCAGGCCTGCAGGCGCTCGCGTTACGTCACGCTGGGCGCGACTTCAGACCCCGAGGGCTCTGCTCCTGGCTGAGGTTGCGCTGGTGTTGACTCTGGCCGCGAGCAGCCTTTCTGGATTGGACGTGGTGGTAACGCGAAGGAAAAAAGATTGGAGGAAAGCGGAAAGAGTCCAGCCCTGGCAGGGCGGCCAGTCGTCCCCGCAGCCCCGCCCAGAAGCCAAAGCTGGCTGCGCCGTTTCCTCTGAAGTTCGGGCAGCTTATTCCAGTAGCTCTTTCTAAAAACGACAGGCGGAGTGGCTTGGCATGCCTTGGATTCCTGCATCGTTTTTGTCCTTAAATTAGGTCTTCGTTCTTGGTGTTAGAAGTTGTCTACGCCACGTTACTCATCTCACTGGCCCTCACTGGCCTTTTCCTTATCCAAAATAAAATAAAAAAGTTGGCCAGCATTCTGAATTGTATTTAGAAAACAAACAGGAGACTTAAGGCTTCTGTACCCAGTATTGCATTCTTAGCATTCTTATTAAATGAGGCAAAGAAATAAAATTTTCTTGCTCACATAGTCACAATGTGGTTCATCCTCCTTTTAACTTTTTGTCTACATAGTCTACTGACTAAAAAGATGAACATTTGTGATCTGGTCAGATTCTAGCATCAAACACTTCCAGTAATTGAGAAACTCGATGCTGGAGCAGGAGAGATAACTCAGTAGGCAAAAGTACTTGCTGTGCAAGCATGAGGTCCTGAGTTCAGATTCATAGCACCCATGTAAAAGACTGGGCTCAGTCATGTGCACTTTTGTAACCTCAGCATGATAGGAGACAGAGACAGGAAGATCACTGCTTACTGATTGCAGACAGTTGGGTTTCAGCAAAAGGCTCTTCTCAGAGGAGTAAGCCGGAGAATGACAGAGCAGTACACCTAATTCTTTCTGGCCTCTGTGGTGTACACTCCTGCACACAAACACAACTTGCTTGGCTTTTCAGTTAAGATCAAGCAGTTAAGCATACTGTCTGTTCTGTTTAAAATCTAATCCATCTTTCCAAGAACAATATAGTAAATGGACATTGGGTGCAGGAAGACTCCAGACATGGAATGTGTGCCTTCTTGGAGTTCTTACAAAGGGGCTAGGGGAAGCTTATTCAGAGTAGGAAAAAACTATGCATAGCATATGCTTGAAATTACTATGCTACATAGTTGGAGTTTGGCCATAGGCATAAATCATCTTATTCTAGCACTAGTTTTTCTCTTGGTTAGTATTCTTAATGTCTGCTATGACTGTTCTCAAACTCCTGGACTTAAATGACCTTCCTGCTACAGAGTAATTGCCACCATTCCTGGCCAGCTCCATCTCTTAATTATATAGGAGATAAGTCATCAGGGAAATGCAAATCAAAACAACTCTGAGATTTCATCTTGCACCTATCAGAATGGCTACAATCAAAAATTCAAATGGCAACACATGTTAGACAGGGTGTGGAGAAAGGGGAACCCTCCTCCATTGCTGGTGGGAGTGCAAACCTGTACAATCACTGTGAAAATAAATCTGGTGCTTTCTCAGAAAATTGGGAATAGCGCTACCTCAAGATCCAGCAATACCATTTGTGGGCATATACCCAAAAGATACCCACCATTCGATAAGGACATTTGCTCAACTATGTTCATAGCAGCTTTATTTGTAATAGCCAGACTCTAGAAACAAACATCTACACAGTGTAATACTACTCGGCTATTAAAAACAAGGAAATCATGAAATTTATAGGCAAATGGACGGAACTAGAAAAGATCATCCTGAGTGAGATAACCCAGAAACAGAAAGCTAGGCATGATATACATCACTTATAAGTGAATATTAGCCGTATAATATAGGATAGCCATCTACAGACCTAAAGAAGCTGAACACTAAGGAGGACCCTTAGGGAAGATGCTTAAATCTCATTCAGAATGGCAAACAGGATAGACACCAGAAGCAGTGGAAGAGATGAAACAGTATTAGAGCCTACTATAGAGGGTCCTCTGAAATGGTTCACCCAACAGGGGATCGAAGCAGATGCTGAGACTAAGGGTCAAACTTTGGGCAGAGCGCAGGGAGTCTTACGGAGGAAGAGAGGGGAATAGAGTGACATGGTCTCCCACAAAGAAACCAACAAAACAAAAGGATCTGAGCCCAGGGAGTCCTGAGGAGACTGATGTACCTATGGAAAACCAAGCATGGAGAGGACCTAGACCCCTGCTCAGATGTGGCCATTGGCAGCTCAGTCTCCATGAGGATCTCTGAGTGAGGGGATCAGGGGCTGCCTCTATCATGAACTCATTGACTGATCTGTGATCACTCACCCCTGCTGATGCAGCCTTGCCAGGCTACAGAAGAAGAGGATCCAGGCAGTCCTGATGAGACTTAACAAGCTATGGACAGATGGCAATACTGTAGAATTCCCCCTTTCAGTGTATTAAGGGAAGTGGATATCGGAAAGAGGGAAGGAGGGTGGGACTGGGGAGAGGTTAGGGAGGGGGCTTTAATTGAGATATATAATGAATAAATTGTGAAGAAAAAAAATTTAAAAAGAAACATGTCATTTCCTTTTCCTTCCCACAAAATCCCAATGGTACATTTTCAAATATACTTTCCATAACAACAAAAAATTTTGTTCTGTTCTCCACTGTGTACAGAATAGCACCAATTACTGAGCTGGTAGTTAATACTTCTTAAATGAACTTGAACATCCTACTGCCTCTTGATCATTTCAGTATAAAGAATTCTTTTCTTGTCTCCATTCCTATATGCTTGTAGCTCTTTTCCTAGTTTCACAGGCTTCATCTTTTTTTTTTTTTAATTTCCTTTTTGCTCTCCAAAGTTGATCCCTGTAAAGGTCCTGTTGAAATCTGTTATAATCTGTTAAGATCTGCAGATATTGAGTGTGACAACTTTCAAAGTATCCCCTGAAATACAGTCTAGAAAAATGCAATCTTGCCAAAGTATATGTGCTATAATGTAAAATTCATGCATTAGCCTATTTTCCCACTGACTATCCGGTATATCCAGGTTCAAAGGCTATGACTTGATTTTAAGGCCTAGTAAATTGCAGATGATTTTGCCCTGAGATGTTGGGTTTCTAAATTGATAGTTGAACCCTACTTTTAAATCTACAAATCACCCTGGGTGTGGTGGCACATGTCTCTCACCCCAGCACCCAGGGAGGCAGAGGCAGGCAGGTCTACAAAGTGAGTCCAGGACAGCAAAGGCTACATGGAGAAATCCTGTCTTGAAAAACCAAAAAATAAAATAAGATAAAATAAATAAATCCATGAATCCCAAGTATGGAACTAAGTGAACACCTAAATGCAAAGAAGCAGAAATATTGACAGTCCTTGTTTCCATAGGTTACATGCCATGTATTTAACTAGCCACAGACATAAAATGGTCAGAAAAATTGCACCTCAACTTAGCATGTGAAGACTTTCTCTTCACTTCCCCTGAGCAATATGATATAAGAACTGTTTATATTGCTAGAAAGATAGATTCATGGTCAAAACTACTTGGCATGCAAGCACAATGACCCAAGTTCTATCCCCAAGAGCCCACATTTACAAAACAAAAAGCTAAGGATGGTAACACACATCCCTAGTGCTGGGACAGCAGAAAGAGGCAGATCCCTGTGGTTCTCTGGCCAGCCAACAGAACCCATCTGGCCTATTGCAGGTCAGTAAAAGACCCAGAGCAAAAAAACTACACAGGGAGCTGGAGAGGTGGCCCAGTAGCAGCCATTGTTTCACAGAGGACCTTGGTTCAAATTCCCGGCACCCACATGGCAGCTCACGACTGTCTGTAGCTCCAGTCTTGGGATCATCCAATACCCTCTTCTGGCTTCAGCAAATAGTAATTATGCGCTTGCTGCATATACATCTATCCAGGCAAAATACTCTATACACATAAAATAAAAGGATTGTACCTGGGAAATGAGATGCAAAGTTGTTCTCTAACCTCCATGTGTGCACCACACACACACACACACACACACACACACACACACACACACACACGCCTATGTGCACAAGTGCTTTCATGACCTACACACAAACACAGAGAAAAACTACACAGCATTATTTTGTACGGGGTACTATAAATAATAGAAAATGTATTTAAAGATGATGAAGGCATATAGAATATATGTGAACTTCATGCAAATAATATATCATTTTATGTGTGGGCCTTAGTATCTTCAGAGTTTGATGTCTGAATGGGATCTTGGGAACCAGACCCAGAAGTGCCAAAGGATCCATCTATACTCAGACTTGCTCCGGCCAGACATCCAATACCGCTTATATTTGGCAGTGACTCGAAGCAAGCATGGCAGAAAGGAGTGGCAAAAGCAACAGTTATGCTTTCCAAATGCGGGAAGTCATTAGTAAATAGAAGCTGGATGCCAGTTAATTGAAAGTAAGTGTACAAAAAGGTTGACTAGGGTGTGTAATTGACTTTCTCTGGTCTAGTCTAAGTGGACATGAAAGCTCAAGAGAAGCTGGCAGTTCCTTGTGAAGTCCTGGCCACCTGGCACTGAATTGTTTCGGATATTGTTACCTTTGTGTTCTCATTGGTGCAGGGGCAGTGGGTCAGAGCCCTGTTTATGTATGGGCCCAGCTGAGGCTGTCAGCACAGTCAACCTCTCACAAGTGTTGGCTTCATGACATCGTACTTTCTGAAGTACCTGGCAGCATGCTGCGCACATGGCTAGCGAGAGAAATAGCAGATCATTTGATTTATTTCAGATTATTTGATTTATTTATTTTTTATTTAGTTAGTTAAGATTCCTGGTGGTTTTTTAGAAAAGTGTGTATTGTTTTTGATGTTTCTTTTAAAATGTAAAGAATATTGCATTTTATGGATATGTGACAGACAGCCTAAACTTGGGAGGTTTCTAGATACCTCAAATATTAAGTGTAATTGTATGCAATAAAACCCTAAGTTCCATGAAGTTTATGGGCAAGTTGGAGGAACAAGCCCTGTGGGTTTTTAAAAATAGATCTGTATCACTGTACTTTGCTCAGATTCATCAGGCCTTACCATTTCTTATACCACAGTTCCCACTGGTCTTCTTCCTGCTTCCACATAATCTCCCACTTATGTCCACATTTTATATATAAATATTTTATTCTAAGTTCCACACATAGGAGAAAACATGCCATTCTTGACTTTATGAGTCTGACTCAGCTCACTTAAAATGAAGATCCCAGACTCATCATAATTTCTTCCTTCTTTATGGCTGAATAAAACACTATTGTATGTATATATGTATATATATATATATATATGTGTGTGTGTGTGTGTGTATGTGTGTGTGTGTGTGTGTGTGTGTGTGTGTGTGTGTGTGTGTATGTGTCTAGTGTATATGTGCATAGAATAGGTATCTCTAAACAGTGAAAAGTAGGTTCCCATATATGAGTGCTCTGTGTGGTGTGTGAGTGTGTTTCTGGAGATGTGTGTTTCTCTGGAGGTTGAACCCAGGGCTTTAAGCAGGTTGGTCAGTGTTCACCCATTGTTGTATAAAAATTTCATCCCTGTTGAAACATTTCCTGGGAGAAGTAGGGGAAAGGTTCATGAGACTCAGGAAGTAAGTACACCTCTCCTATCCGGGAAAGATGGAACTTAGAGGATTCAGGAATGCCCCTCCTCAGGGTTACAGCAGCAGTAAATAACTGTGCGGGAGGTGACTGACCAGCTCACCGGCTGAGAGAGTCTGCAAGTCATGCAGAGAACTCTAAGATTGCAGCTGTTGTGAGTGGCCCCACCTAGTGAGGGTTTCCTAGTAATGTACTGAGTTTTCTCTACTCCTGTAAGTAACACCTTACGCTTTCTCTTGTAAATAACCCAGTAAAAACTCATTGTTTCAACAGGTTGGGCATTTATAGAATCATTACTTTAGCCCATTTTCAGCTTCCTATCTGGCATGAGTAGTCATGTGTGCACATGTTGTGTCTCCCCAGGAAAAGTATTTTACTTAACAACCACTGAGCAACTTGACCAGCCTTGGGCTTGATTATAATGATGGAGGCACAATGTTAATAAAGGGGAAAGTGGTGTTTTTTTAAGTCTGTAAAAAAAAAAAAATGTATGAGGAAGAAGAAAGGGTGTGTCAAAAGAGAATCATAAAACTGGTTTGGCAGATCATAGCGGGTATGTTGTGAAGCAAATGAAAATCAAGTTAGTCAGGTGAGCTCCGGGAAGGCCAAAGTGTTCTTTAGAAACAAGACAACCGAGTTTAGACATTAAATCTGTATGAGAACCTACAGGATTTGTAGTAAGACATGGGCACTTGTGGGCAAGTTTCTACCAGTGAAAATCCATGCCTGACCAGAAACAGTAAAGCAAACATCAAGTGTCCACTGGAAGTCAAGCAGCATGGTGACGCTGGGCCCATGGGCCTGCCCTCAAGGAAATCATATACACAAAAGTTAATATCAAATCAAGGTGATATTTGCTGAGCTACAAAATGATGAATAGACATTTCTCAAGGTACATAAATGCCCAAATAATATATCAAAAAATTCCCCAAACCGCTAAACATTAGGGAAATGCAAATTAGAAGCAGGTGAGGGCCACAAAGATGACTCAGCAGGTAAAAAGCACTTACCACACAAGCCTGACAACCTGAGTTCAATCACAGGAAACCCTGTAAAGAGCCAGACAGGATGGCTAATGTTGTAATCCCATCACTGCTACAGCAAGATGGGAGACAGAGAGAAGAACCACCAGGAAGCTTACAGGGCATCTAGCCTTGAGTAGTACCATGACAGAAACAAAACACATCCTGCCTCAAAAATAATGTGGGAGAAAGGAACTTCTAACTGCCAGAGCTGTCCCTGGTGTCTACACACATGCTGTAGATGTGTGCGTGTCCACCATGGACGAACAAATAAAGAAGCAAGCACGCCGTAAGACAGCACTCCACATACATCAAGTGGCCAACATAGAAGGACAGAGAGGGGGACGGAGAGGGACCTCAGCAAGTCAGAGCAGTAACACTCTCACAGAGGACCAGGATTACCTCACAGCGCCAACATGGAAGCTCGCAAACATCCGGAACTCAAGTTCCAGGGGCTCTAATGCCCCTCTTCTGGCCTCCATGGGCACTGTATGCATGTGGCACACTTACATACATGCAGGAAAACATTCATCATACACATAAAATGCAAACAACTCTTTAAAAATAAAGACAAAGAAGCCAGTCCTGATGAGACCTGATAGACTAAAGTCAGATGGAAGGAGAGGAGGACCTACCCTATCATTGGACTGGAAGAGGGGCATAGGAGAAGAAGAAGGAGGGAGGGTGGGATTGGGAGGGGATGGGGAGGTGGCTACGCTGGGATTCAAAGTAAATAAAATGTAATTAATAAAAATTAAAATTAAAAAAAAGAAAGAAGGTTACTTTGGAACTTTATAGAGCTCTTAAGCATCATTGATGAGAGTTTGAATAGGTGAAAACATTTTGGAAGACAGGATCTAGGTCCCTCAGAAATTTTCAAGTATAACTGTGTTATGATGCAGCAGTACCAACACTGGATGAAACTTTCAAAGGTAATTGAAGCATTTTTTTTTGCACTCTTGTGTTCATTCAAGTTTTAATCAAAACAGCTAAGATGTGTAATCAACTTGCTTGTCCATCAAGAAATACATAATGAAACTCTGTGTCCTGCACAAAACTCAAATCCAAGTGGATCAAAGAACTCAACATAAAACAAGATACACTAAATCTAATAGAAGAGAAAGTAGGGAATAGCCTTGGTACTGGTACACATTGGCACAGGAGACAACTTCTTGAACAGACCACCAACATCTCAGGCAATAAGATCAACAATTAATAAATGGGACCATATGAAACTGAAAATTTTCTGTTAGGCAAAGAACACTGTCAATAGGACAAAACAGCAGCCTACAGAATGGGAAAAGATCTTCACCAACCCTATATCGGACAAATGGCTAGTATTCAAGACATATAAAGAACTCAAGAAATTAGACAGCAAAACAACAAAACAAAAATAACCCAGTTTAAAAATGGGGTATTGCGTTCAACAGAGTAGTCTCCCATCCAACTATTAAACAGGCCTCACCCCGCTTAGCTTCTGAGGTCAGACGAGATGGTGAGGCATTCAGGGTGGTATGGCTGTAAACTAAACAGTATTCCCAACAGAGGCATCTCTAATGGCTGAGAAGCACTTCAAGAAATGTTCAGCATCCTTAGTCATATAATAAATGCAAATCAAAACGACTCTAAGATTTTATCTTACACCATTCAGAATGGCTAAGATCAAAAAACTCAAGTGACAGCCCACGCTGGAAAGGATGTGAAGCAAGGGAAACACTCCTCCATTACTGGTGGGAATGTAAACTTATACAACCACTTTGGAAATTAATCAGTTTCTTAGAAAACTGGGAATAGTTCTATCTCAAGACATAGCTATACCACTCTTGGGCATATACCCAAAAGACACTCTACCATAGCCCAAGCATACTTGCTCAGTTATGTTCACAGCAGCTTTAGTCATAATAGCCAGAAACTGGTAACAACCCAGATGTCCCTCAAGTGAAGAATGGGCAAAGAAAATGTAGTGCATTTACACAATGGAATACTACTCAGCTATTAAAGACAAGGGCTCCATGAAATTTGCAAGCAAATGGATGGAACCAGAAAGTATCGCCCTGAGTGAGGTAACCCAGAACCAGAAAGACAAGCCTAGTATGTACTCACTTATAAGAGGATCTTAGCCATAAAGTGCAGGATACTCACCCTGTAATCCACAGACCCAAAGAAGCTAAGTAACAAGAAGGGCCCAAAAGAGGGTCCAAATCTCACTCAGAAGGAAGAATAAAACAAATACCTGAAGTAGATGGAGGAAGGGAACAGGGTGGGAGAGAGGGTGGGGAGGGAAACAAGATGGGGATCAGGTATGGGAGAGAGGGCTTGGAGAGAAAATGGAAAATCAGCAGAGAAGCATGTCTTCTAATGAGCTGGAGACCTGGGAAGGGTGAAGCTACTGGGAGTCTATGGGATGACCTTAAAAGAGACTGCTGGATGCAGGGATATGGAGCCTAAAGTGGCTGCCACCTATAGCCAGGCGGGACTTCCAGTGAAGAGAGGGGTGCACCAGCTCACCCCTAAATCCTTCAACTCCAAATCTGTCCTACCTACAAAAAGGACAGTGATAAAACCAAAGCAGAGATTGAGGACATGGTCAACCAATGCTTGGCCTAACTTGAGACCTGTGGGAGAGCCAACCTCTGACAATATTAAGATAATCACCTATGCTAGTAGACGGGAGCCTAGCACAACTCTCTTCTGAGAAGCTTCACCCACTAGATGGAAACAGTTGTAGAGATCCACAGCCAAACATCAGGTGGAGCTCCAAGGGTCTTGTGGGAAAATGGGAAGAAGGATTGGAGGAGCTGGAGGGGACCACAAGAGGAACTACATGCTTGTCTTTCTGGTTCTGAGTTACCTCACTCAGGGTGATACTTTCTAGTTCCATCCATCTGCTTGCAAGTTTCATGATGTTCTTGTTTTTAATAGCTGAGTAGTATTCCATTGTGTAAATGCACTACATTTTCTTTGCCCATTCTTCACTTGAGGGACATCTGGATTGTTTCCAGTTTCTGGCTATTATGACTAAAGCTGCTATGAACAGGAGTTGAGCTAGTATCCTTAAGCTTTGGTGGATTGTCTTTTGGGTATATGCCCAGGAGTGGTATAGCTATGTCTTGAGATAGAACTATTCCCAGTTTTCTAAGAAACTGATTAATTTCCAAAGTGGTTGAATAAGTTTGCACTCCCACCAGCAATGGAGGAATATTCCCTTTGCTTCACATCCTTTCCAGCATGTGCTGCCACTTGAAGTTTTTTGTTTTGTTTTTTGTTTGTTTATTTTTTGTTTTGTTTAATCTTTCTGCCATGACACTCTGATAGCCTCTGTATTTCTTCACAATTTTGTATCCTTAACTACACAGGAGTTCAAAGCTAGCCTAGACTAGACATGCTGTTTGTAAAATATAAAATAATAAACTGATAAATAAAAACAGGAGGCAGACCACTCCAGTCCATTTGCAGAACAATCCTGTAGCTCCCATCATAGTGCCTAGTCCAGTCTATGAGGCCCTAAATGCACTGGCTCCTAGCTATCTCTACTGTCACTTAATGCCAATTCCCATGAGTCCAGCCATGCCGCTTTCTTGCTCCCCTTGTACCAACCCTCCCACCTCCAGCCTTGGGGTCTTTGTACTTGACCTTCTCTTTCTTACACTGTTTGTGAGGCCTTCTGGCATTATTTCTTCAGACCTGGTTTCCTTAGTCTACTTGATATAAAATTATGGCCTCAACCCCAACTCTCTCTCTCTTTCTATGTGTATGTCTCTCTTTCTCTCTCATTCTTTCACTCTTTTCTACTTCCTGTATCCTTTCTACCTTCATGTAGTTGTTTGTTTGTTTGTTTGTTTGTTTAATTGTTTTACATTTACTGGGGGGTTACATGCAGGCACACATGAAGAGGGCAGAGGATAGCTTGTAGTTACCTCTTTCAGTCATGGAGACCTTAGGCATAGGATGAAGGTCATAAGGCTTGATGGCAAATGACTTCGCCCACTGAGCCATCTTATCAGCCATACTTGTTTATTTATTTATTTCTGAGGCATGATCTATTTACTGAATCTGGAGCTCACCAATTTGGCTGATTAGTAAGCTGCAGGGATCCTGCTGTCTCTACCTCTACCCTCCAGCTCTAAGATTACAGGTGCACGCTACTCTGCCCTCCTTGTACGTGAGTTCTGGGGATCTCTACTGTGGTCCTCATGCTTGCACAGATATCACCTTACTTACTGAGCTGTCAGCCTTGCCCTAAAATTCTACTCTTAAAGCATTCAATGATTAACTCATCCATATATTGATCCTTCTTCAGCTATTGAGACCATCAACAGAATTTTTATTATTGTTTTTGAGACAGTCATGTGTGTGTGAGAGAGAGAGTATCTGAATACCTGTACACATGAATGTGTATGCATATTATAATTTTAGTCAGTTATGGATATTATGAAAAAGTATATGGCCATGTAGAAAAGTGAAGGGTGAAGAGCAAGAGAGGAAAGGAGGAAGGGAGGGAGAGAGAGAGGGAGGGAGGAAGAGAGAGAGTTGGGGTTGAGGCCATAATTTTAGATCAAGTAGACTAAGGAAACCAGGTCTGAGGAAATAATGCCAGAAGGCCTCACAAACAGTGTAGGAAAGAGAAGGTCAAGTACAAAGACCCCAAGGCTGGAGGTGGGAGGGTTGGTACAACGGGAGCAAGAAAGCAGTATGGCTGGACTCATGGGAATTGGCATTAAGTGACAGTAAAGATAGCTAGGAGCCAGTGCATTTAGGGCCTCATAGACTGGACTAGGCACTATGATGGGAGCTACAGGATTGTTCTGCAAATGGACTGGAGTGGTCTGCCTCCTGTTTTTATTTATCAGTTTATTATTTTATATTTTACAAACAGGGTGTCTAGTCTAGGCTGGCCTTGAACTCCTGTGTAGTGGAAGATACCCTTCAACTTCTGATCTCCCTGGCTTTTATTTTCCAAGTGTTGAGATTACAGGCATGTGCTGCTATACTTCATTTATAATGTGCTGGGGATTGAACTCACGGCTTTGTGCATGATATATGGGTGCTCTACCAACTGAGCAACATTGTCAGCTATCTATAAAGTTGGAAACCAATGATGATCTAGACCTTTTGCTTCTGCTGACTCAACCTCTGAATTCAAAGATCACAGGCATGTGCCACCACCCTCGGCTCCAGTAACGAGTTCTTGAGCAAGAGCATTGTTCTCAACAGTCAGTACCTTGCTCACATTGGCACATAGAGGTACTCAGTAAATGCTTGTTCAGTGAACAAATAGATTCCTGTCTCTTTGTTTACTACTTTCTTTCCCTGGCCATCCATTTAAATTTTTGCTCCAAGAATCTTGCCTTTAACCCCGCCAAACACTCACAGTTTGTTTTTTTCAGCATTAATCACACTCCTGAAATTTTTCCAGAAACAAAGACACCAGCTCCTGGTTAACAGCCGAGCCCTTGGCAGCTGAGGCAAAGGACACAGATGCCATTCTGAAATCTAATCTCTTCAGCCTAACAGTCAGGTTTGCCAAGAAACTGATTCCAGCCCCATGTTTCCAGCCAAAACCTTCCATTCCAAGTAGGCTGGCCGTCCCACAAGGTCCCAGGTCATTTTCATCCCCATTTTAACCGCTCCCATGTTCCTTCCTCTGCTTTTGAAATCAACACACATTCCCTGGGGTTTAGATCAAAGAATAAACCCTACAAAGACCTACTTACTTTATTTTGGTCTGTGGATTCGGTATATGTGCTTTGAGGTCATGCGTGCATGCACAGATGCATGCACACATGGGAATACACCTGAAGAGTCCAGAGATCTGCTCTGTAGTCACTAGATTTGTTTACTTATTTATTTACTTGTTTGTTTGCTTATTATATGGTCTCGTATTAAACCGAAAACTTGCCAATTTGGCTAGACTGGCTGTCCAGCAAGCTTTAAGGATCTGTCTCTACACCCAGCTCTGACTTGATAATTGTATGGCACCATCTCCAGCTTTATGTGGGTTCTGGGGATCCAAACGCAGGTTGTCATGCTTTCAATGCACTTCACCTGCTGGAGCCATTTCCCTCACCCTAAAACATGCACTATGCCAGCTGCTGCCATCTCCCAGGCCCTAATACTTTACACTTTCAAAGCATGCTCTACACAAAACTTTTCTGGTAACAAAATAATTTAATTCCTCAATATTTAAAAGTAATATTTCTTCAGATATACTAAGAAAATTAAATTAACTATTTGGATGTTTTACCTTATAAAATTAAGTAAATACTGACTGTTTGAAACCAGCCCTGGGACATCTGTCATATTACAGAAAGGGAAGTGATCAAAGGTCTCTGTGGTAGTGACAGAAAGATTCAGGAGCATCTTCTTATGATCCCTAGCAAGAGATAGGACAACTTAAATAAGAGCCAACATAGCAAAGAAAATAGATTAAAATGTATCAACTCTGACATTATACGTTGTTATAAATCATATGGCACTCATTACCTTTATACAGTTCTAAGTATCAAGTAGATATTTTTTTAAAGCATAAACTTCTAGCTAATTAATATAATTAGGTATTCTAGGTAATTAAAAAAAAAAAAAAGGAAGACTACGACCAGTGGGAGGGCACTTCCTCCCAAGTCTTGCAACCTGAGTTTGCTATCAAGAACCCCACATGATGGAAGAAAAGAACTGACTCCTGCAAGTTGTCCTGTGATCTTCACATGCATAAATACACAAAGAAAATGTTGAGGGGGAAGGAGGAAGGAAGGGAGGAAGGAAGGAAGGAAGGAAGGAAGGAAGGAAGGAAGGAAGGAAGGAAGGAAAGGAGGGAGGGACTCATGAATGGAGACATGTACGCCTGTAGTGACGCCCTGTCTATCTAGCCTGAGAAGGTGTGAATTCCTCCCTGAGCTCCCTGCAAAGCTTGTGCTGGCAGCCTTTCCGTAGATGCCTGGCAGGAAAAGTCTGGCTATTGCCTATAGTCAGGCCCAAAAATCGACATGGAAGCTACAAGTCAACATAGCTACAAGTCTTGTAAGACCTAATTCTGGAAGTGCCAGAATGACACTTGTACCATGTTCCAACCTTCAAACAAGTCTCTATATCTGAGGTCCAGAGTGAGGAGCATTAGATTTCAATCCTCAACAACAGAAGGGAAAAAGAAGAGGCCATATCTAATCTAGTGCTGTGTCTATGGCCTTCTGCATTTGTTTTTATTTTGTATGTATATTATGTGTGTGGTATATAATATGTGTGTATATCCTAGGGTGCAAGCATGAAGGCTAGAGGAGAGCCTCTGGTATTTGTTCTTACCTTCTACCTTGTTCAAAGAAGGCAGAGTCTCTTGTTTGCCAATGTTATGTTTAGGTAATACACAGCCTCTGGGGATTTTCCTTCCTCCACTTCCCATCTCACCATAGAAAAACTGAAATTACAGACATGTGCTAATTTTTCTGGCTTTAAGTGGGTTCTAGGGATATAACTGAGGGCCACATGATTGAGCAGCAAGAGCTTTAACCACTGAGCTATCTCCTCAGCCACTTGGTTTCTCTCAGTTGTGCTTTTTACAACCAAAAACTTTGAGGATGACAATGTCAGATCACAGCACCAAAAAGCTGAACACACCCATGTGACGTATTTTTGCATTTAACAAATACAAAAACACAGTTTGTGAGCTTCAAAATATTTAGTGTAAGAAAGAGTCAGTGACAAATAGATATAAATACAACATAAGATCAGCTGAGAATCTATTATATCTGGGACCAGATGACAATACGATGTCATTACATCAGTCTACTTTCATATACTTCTGACGTTTTCCCTTGAGAAGAAAGTCACTGAAAAAAAGGGCTTAAGTGCTAGTCAGGTTCAGCTGTCAACTTGACATAAACAAGACTCACTTGGGAAGAGAATCTGAATGGGAACTGTCTAGATCTGACCTGTGGACACATCTGTGAGGCACTGTCTTCACTGTTAGTTGATATGGGAGGACCCGGCCACTAGGAGCAACGCCATACCCTAGGCAGGGACTTGGAGGTATGAGACAGGAGCATGCTGAGTTAAAGCTAGCTGTCAGCAGCGGTCTGTGGGGCATTTGTTTCGCTCTGATCCTGCTGATCAGTGTAATGTGACTAGCTACTTGACTTTCTGCCTTGTTCCTGCAATAGCAGACTGACCGGGAAGTGTAAGCCAAATAAACTGTTCTCGTAAGCTACCTTTTGTCAGGATATTTTATCATAGCAACAGAAACGAAACTAGGACACAGCTTTATCAAAAACTGTACTTTAAAAATAGGCCCCAGAAATACCTCTGGTATATCTGGTATGTAATATATTTTGTACTAACATTAAACATAAAAAGAATATAAGTGAGTTACTGCTATGAATGGGTACTCTGTTATTTAGAAATTGAAGGGAAAAGTTTTATCTCTTTATATTATTAGTGTGCAATTGTGTGTGTGATATGCTATATATCTTCTTTTAACCACAAAAAGATGGCTTGAATTCATAGATAACATTTGAAATGCTAATGGGCATTTTTGCAATCTATACAATGCCTTTAATGCCTAGAACAGTACAAATCCCAAGTGGGAACTCGGTTATACAGTTTTAGACTTTGCTGGTGGGGCTGAAGAGAGGGTGCAATGGTGAACAATGATGAACTTGCTGTTCTTGGAAAACACCAGAGTTTGGTTCCCAGAAACCCACTGGGTGGCTCACAGCACCTGTAGCTCCGGGGATCCAATGTCCTCTTCAGACCTCTGTGGACACTCATATGTCAAACACACACAGAGAAATATATCTTGTGTGCTTTTGCTTTGTTTTTAGAGTGTGTATTGAACTTAGGGCCTCCCTCATCCTGGCAAACACTGTACTACTATGTCCAAAGCCTTTCTTCCTTCCTTTCTTCCTTTTTTCCTTCCTTCCTTCCTTCCTTCCTTCCTTCCTTCCTTCCTTCCTTCTTTCCTTCCTTCCTTCCTTCCTTTCTCTCTCTTTCTCTCTCTCTCTCTCTCTCTCTCTTTCCAGAGTCTGTTTTAGAATTTCTATGGGTGTGATAAAACAGCATAAACAAAAGAAAGTTGAAGAGGAAAGAGTTTATTTCATCTTACACTTGCATCTAACAGTGTATCCTGGAAGGAAGTCAGAGCAGGAACTGAAGCAGAAGCCAAGGAGGAATGCTGCTTACTGGATTATTCCCCATGGCTGGTTCAGCCTGCCTTCTTATACCATCTAGGACTACCTGTCCAGGCTGACACCACTCAAAGTGTGGGCTTTCCCACAGCAATTATTAATGAAGGAAATACCCTCACACTTGTCTATGATGGTGGAATTTTGTAATTAATATTCCCTCTTTTCATATATGTCTAAGTTTGTGTCAAGGTGTCAAAAAACTAACCAGCACAGACCTCGTTTAACCTGGCTTTGGACTCACTGTGCAGCCCAGGCTGGCCTTGATTTAGTGATCCTTCTGCCTCAAACTATGGAGTAGCTGGGATTATAGCCCTACATGGATAGGCTTGACTTAGAAAGTCTTAAATATGTCATACCAGCTGTATCAGGGAAGAAATAAAGATAGAAATTAAAGACTTCCTAGAATTCAATGAAAATGAAGGCACAACATACCCAAATTTATGGGACACAATGAAAGCAGTGCTAAGAGGAAAGTTCATAGCACTTTGTGCCTTCAAAAAGGAATTCAAAACATCTCATACAACTTAACAGAGAATTTAACAGCTTCTCTGAAAGCCCTAGAAAAAAAAAAAAAGAAGCAGACACACCCAAGAGGAGTAGATGGCTGGAAATAATCAAACTAAGGGCTGAAATCAATGAAATAGAAACAAAGAAAACAATTCAAAGACTCAATGAAACAAAGAGCTGGTTCTTTGAGAAAATCAACAAGAGAGACAAACCCTTAGCCAAACTAACTAAAAGGCAGAGAGACGCTATCCAAATCAACAAAATCAGAAATAAAAAGAGGAACATAATGACAGACACTGAGGAAATCCAAACAATCATTAGGTCTTACATCAAAAGCCTATATGCCACATTTGAAAATCTAAATGAAATGAGCAATTTTCTTTATTGATTCCACTTACCAAAACTGAATCAAGACCAGGTAAATAAATTAAATAGTCCTATATCCCCTATCCCCTAAGGAAATAGAAGCTGTCATTAAAACTCTTCCATCCAAAAAAAAGAAAAAGAAAAGAAAAAGAAAAAGCCCAGGGCCAGATGGTTTCAGTGTAGAATTCTACCAGAACTTCAAGGAAGAACTAACACCAATACTCTTCAAACTATTTCACAAAATAGAAACAGAAGGAACATTACCAAACTCATTATATGAGGCTGCAGTCAACTTCACACCTAAACCTCACAAGATCCTACAAAGAAAGAGAACTTTAGACTAGTCTCACTTATGAACATTGACACAAAAATACTCAAGAAAATAATTGCAAACCAAATCCAAGAACACGTTAAAGATATCATCTGGGCTGAAGAGATGGCTCAGAGGTTAAGAGCATTGGCTGCTCTCCTAGAGGTCCTGAGTTCAATTCCCAGCAATCACATGGTGGCTCACAATTATCTATAATGAGATATGAAGCCTTCTTGCATGCAGGTGTACATGCAGGCAGAACATTGTATATATAATAAATAAATAAATCTTAAAAAAAAATTATATCATCCACCAAAACCAAACAGGCTTCATCCCAGCCATGTGGGGGTGGTTCAACATATGAAAATCCATCAATGTAATCCACCATATAAACAAACTAAAAGAAAAAAAGCACATGATCATCTCCTTAGATGCTGAAAAAGCCTTAGACAAAATTCAACACCCATTCATGTTTAAAATTTTGGAGAGATCAGGGATACAAGGCACATACCTAAACATAGTATAGACAATAGCCTATAGCAAGCCTATAGCCAACATCAAACTAAACAGAGAGAAACTTAAATCAATGCCACTGAAATCAGGGACAAGGCAAGACTGCCCTCTCTCTCCTAATCTCTTCAGTGTAGTTCTTAAAGTCCTAGTGAGAGCAGTAAGACAATTAAAGGAGATCAAAGGGATACTAATCAGAAAGGAAGTGAAAGTATCACTATTGGCAGATATGATAGTATACATGAGTGACCCCAAAAATTCTACCAGAGAACTCCTTTAGCTGTTAAACACCTTCAGCAATGTGGATGGATACAAAATTAACTCAAAAACCAAAAACCAAAAACAAAAAACAAACAAACAAACAAAAAGAAGCCCTCCTGTATACAAAAGACAAATGGGCTAAGAAAGAAATTAGAGAAACAACAACCTTCACAATAGCCACAAATAACATAAAGTACCTTGGTGTAACTCTAACCAAGCAATTGAAAGACCTGTATGTATGAAAAACTTCAGGTGTCTGAAGAAAGAAATTGAAGAAGATATCAGAAGATGGAAAGATCTCCCATGCTCATGGATTGGTAGAAATAACGTAGTGAAAACGGCCATCCTACCGAAAGCAATCTGCAGATTCAATGCAATTCCCATCAAAATACCAACACAATTTTTTTTACAGACCTTGAAAGAACAATTCTCAATTTCATATGGAAAAACAAAAAAACTCAGAATAGCTAAAACAATCCTGTTCAATAAAAGATCTTATGGAGGTATCTCCATCCCAGATCTCAAGCTATATTATAGAGAAACAGTAATAAAAATGGCATGGTACTACATAGAAACAGACTGGTGGATCAATGGAATCGAATTGAAGACCCATAAATAAAACCACACAACTATGGAAACTTAATTTTTTACTAAAAAACCAAAGCCATGCAATGGAAAAAAGGAGCATCTTCAATAAATGGTGCTGGTTTAACTGAATGTCTTCACATAGAAAAATGCAAATAGACTCACATTTATCACCCTGCACAAAGTTAGAGTCCAACTGGATCAAAGACCTCAACATAAAACCAGACACACTAAATTGGTTAGAAGAAAAAGTGGGGAAGAACCTAGAGCTCATTGGCACAGGAGACAGCTTCCTGAACAGAACACCAACAGCACAGACTCTAAGATCAACAATTAATAAATGGGACCTTATGAAACTGAAAAGCTTCTGTAAAGCAAAGGACACTGTTGTCAGAACAAAACGACAGGCTACAGCCTGGGAAAGGATCTTCACCAACCCTGTATCTGACAGAGGGCTAATACCCAGAATATATAAAGAACTGAAGAAGTTAAACACCACAAAAAAAGTAATCCAATTAAAAAATGGGGTGCAGAAATAAACAGAGAATTATCCACCAAGGAATATAGAATGGGAGAAACATTTGAAGAAATACTCAAAGTCCTTAGTCATCAGGGAAATACAAATCAAAATGACCCTGAGGTCATTATAACTCACACCTATCAGAATGGCTAAGATAAAAAACTCAAGGGATGATGCATCCTGGAGAGGTTGTGAAGAAAGTGGAATACACCTCCATCGCTGGTGGAGTGCAAACTTGTACAACCACTTTGGAAATCAATCTGGCACTTTCTCAGAAAATTAGGAATAGCGCTACCTAAAGACCCAGCTATACCACTCCAGAGCATATGCCTAAAAGATGCCCCACCATTCAGCAAGGACTTTTGCTCAGCTATGTTCATAGCAGCTTTATTTGTAATAGTCAGAATCTGGAAACAACCCAGATGTCCCTCAACAGAGGAATGGATACAGAAACTGTGGTACCTCTACACAGTGAAATACTACCCAGCAATTAAAAACAAGGACATCATGAAATTTGTAGGCAAACGGTGGGAACTAGAAAAGATCATCCTGAGTGAAAAAACCCAGAAGCAGAAAGACACATATGGTATTTACTCACTCGTAAATAGTTATTAGATATATAATACAGGATAAACATACTAAAATCTATAGTCCTAAAGAAGCTAAACAACAAGGAAGACCCTAGGAAAGATGTTTAAATCCTCATCCAGAAGGGCAAACAGGATAGACATCAGAAGTAGGAGAAGACAAGTAAGAGGACAGGAGCCTTCCACAGAGAACCTCTGAAAGCCTCTACCCACCGGGGTATCAAAGGAGATACTGAGACTCATAGCCAAACTCTGGGCAGAGTGCCAGAAACTTTATGGAAGAAGAGGGAGATAGAAAGACCTGGAGGGGACAGGAACTCCACAAGGAGAAAAATGGAGTCAAAAAACCTGGGCCTAGGGGTTTCTGCAGAGACTCATACTCCAACCAAGGACACATGGAGAGCACCTAGACCCCCTGTTCAGAGGAAGCCCATAGGCTGCTCAGTTTTCAAGTGTATTCCCTAGTAAAGGGAACAGGGACTATCTCTGACATGAACTCAGTGGCAGGCTTTCTGATCACCTCCCCCTGGAGGGGGCAACCTTGCCAGGCCGAAGAAGAAGAGGATGCAGCCAGTCCTCATGAGACTTGATAGGGTAGGGTCAGATAGAAAAGGAGGAGGGCCTCCCCTATCAGGGGACTAGGGAAAAGGCATAGGGGGAGAAGAGGGAGGGTGGGTGGTACTGGGAGGAGACAAGGGAGGGAGCTGCAGTAGGGATACAAAGTGAATAAATTAGAATAAATAAATAAATAAATAAATAAATAAATAAATAAATAAATAAATAAATAAATAAAATTAAAATAAAATTTTAAAATGTGAATAAATACATAAATAAACTGTCATATGCCAGATCCTCTCAAGGAAGCAGTCAACTACTCACTCAGGGAAACATTAATATGCTTTCATAGCAAGACTTTCCCCGAAGGCAAAATACCATGACCGATCATTTTCCTTTATAGTGAGCTCAACACATAACACTCTCTATTCCAGACACAGTAAAGATGAGAAACTGAACAGAAAGAAAATGAGAGAGAGAGAGAACTGTGTGACACCTGAATGTGAAAAATCCACAGTGTTTCAGCTGCCTCGACAGCACGGTCTTAGCTTCCCTCAGCTGCTCCCCCTGAATGCCTCCCATGCTTCCCTCAGCTGCTCCAAGGGAATGCTATGTTCTAGCTTATTTTCTGTTTTTTGTTTGTTTGGTTGGTTGGTTTTGGTTTCTCAAGACAGGGTTTCTCTGTGTAGCCTTGGCTGTCCTGGACTCATTTTGTAGACCAGGCTGGCCTTGAACTCTATTCACCAGCCTTTGCCTCCCAGAGTCTTGGGGTTACAGGCTGCCTCTTTTCTGTTGCTGTGGTAAAATACCCTGACAAAAGCAACATAATGAAGGGTTTGCTTTGCTTAAGTTCTAGGTACAGTCCATCGTGTCAGGGAAGTCAAGGCAGCAAGAGCTTGAAGTTGCTGGCCACATCACATCAGCAGACAGCAGTGAATGCACGCTGCTGCTCAGCCCACTGTCCCCTCCCCACTCCTTCCATGATCCCAGTCCAGGAAATGATCCTGCTCATAATCATGAAGGAATTTCCAATATTAATTAGTATGACAAGATAATCCCTGACAGGCATCTTCGGAGGCTAATCTTGCTTCTCATAATCCTTCACAGTGTGTGCAAGGCACACACTGTCTCCAAGGCAATTCTGCACTGCCCAAGTTGACGGTTACACTAGTTGTCACGGTCTGTCTAGCCACTTATTTTCATATTCACAGTCTAATATGTAACTGTGAATAACCTGATCCTTGCTGTCCTCTTCCTACGTAAACACATGAAAGCCAGGCTGATAGTGTCCTTGAGAAGCTCTATGAGTGGGTGTGCATGACCCCGTGCTGGAACTGCCAACACTTGTTGCTACACCACAGAGACCAGGTCACAAATAGTAGCTGAGGTGATTCCAGACCTTGTTGGCACACACACAGCCAGGGAAGAAGTCTGTTGGCCTTGCCATTGGGCCATGTTTATACCAACTTTCCACCCATCCCAGGGTGGCCAAGGTCTTGCAGGGAGCACCCTTTATCCTGCGGTGCTCCTACATGAAACTAAAGCAGAAAGAGACATAAATGAGACCAGCAGCTGTACAACCACTGTATCTCCAAGGATGGCAATACTATCTGTCCTCCGGCACAAGAGCAGCAAATACTTGTTGAGGGAAAGGGGAAACTAAACTAGTGAGGGGCTGGGCAAAGGTCTCAGTGGGTAAAGTGCTGGCCATGTTAGCACTGTATTCAGCACCTGTATTCAGCCACCAGAACTCTCTCTCTCTCTCTCTCTCTCTCTCTCTCTCTCACACACACACACACACACACATACAAGCCAGGAGTGATAGCATGTCTATAGTCCCCAAAATATGGAGCCAGTCAGGAGGACCCCTGGGGACTTGCTGGCCACCCAGCCTAACCCTGTCAGCCAGCTCCAGGATCCATGAAAGACCCTGTGTAGACAGACTTTTAGCTACTTTATTGGGTTCTCTTTCCTACCTCCCTATACTACCCCTATCCCTTCCAACCCCCAAACACTAAGCAGGACAAAAAGAAGGTTAGAGGGTAAAGGGCTGTTGGTATTGCTAGACTACCTCCTGCTAATTGAGGTGTTGAGTTACTTGGGGCAAGTTTGATCTTTGTCATCAGGATATCTTTAACCATCAACCAGAAGTCCAGCAACCGGCAACAAACAGCAATTGGCGATAGAAGGAAACAAGAATCCCCAATCCAGCAACGGCAGCAGGAGCAGCAGGAGCAGTGGGAGCAGGGGGGAGCAGGGGGGAGCAGCAGCCATGCCACTTTTGGGACTCTGGAATCTGTTATCCTCTGAAGAGTCCCCAGAATCCCAAACATAAACTATCCTCAGCTGGATAAAATCATGCTGCTGCTAGACCACGAGGCAAATCATAGCCAGTTGCTGTGGACAATGTGAAACAGCTCTATATCCCACACCTAGAACTGAAACGCATAACATTTCTGTCTTTTCAAAGAAACCAAAAATTGGCACTGTTAGGAAACGTGCCAATGTTAGGAAACCTGCGAATGTGAAGGTTACACGCGGGTTCACAAATCACGCCATGAGATCGGTTCCACGTGGGAGGTTTATTAGGGGAAGGGGGGAGAAGGGAGCAGAGACAGAAAAAGAAAGAGAGAGAGAGGAGAAGAGAGGAAGAGGAAGAAGAGAGAGAGTCAGGGAGAGAAGAGAAAGAAGAGAGAGAATCAGGGAGCAGAAGAGGAAGAAGAGAGAGAGGGAGAAGAGGAGAAGAGAGAGAGGGAGCAGAAGAGGGAGAAGAGAGAGAGGGAGCAGAAGAGGAAGAAGAGAGAGGGAGAAGAGGAGGGAGAAGAGAGGGAGCAGAAGAGGGAGAAGAGAGGGAGCAGAAGAGGGAGAAGTGAGGGAGCAGAAGAGGAAGAAGAGAGAGGGAGCAGAAGAGGGAGAAGAGAGAGAGGGAGAAAAGGGAGAAGAGAGTGAGGGAGCAGAAGAGGGAGAAGA
>NW_026585504.1:64218456-64225128 GCF_907164565.1 Psammomys obesus | reverse complement strand
GGGAGAAGAGAGTGAGGGAGCAGAAGAGGGAGAAGAGAGTGAGGGAGCAGAAGAGGTAGAAGAGAGAGAGGGAGCAGGGTTCCAGTTCTCTTATAGGGTGATCAAGGGCATGCGCATGTAATTCCAGGTGGTCAGGGTGTCTTTACAAATGCCTGATAACTGGTCTATCAGGTCCCTTGGAGCTGGCCATAGAAGTGCCTGCTTACTGATCCCAACAGGCACTACAACCCTGTCTTAAAAAAACAAGGTAGAAGGAGATTCTGAGGATCAGCAGCTGAGTGTGTCTTTCAGCCTCTACATGTGTGTGTACAGCACACACATGCACACACACACACACACACACACACACACACACACACCATGAAGGAGTATGATAAATTCATGAGTTCATGCCAAGCATATCAGAGTCAATTTGGCCTTGAACACAGCAACAGATTGTTATTGAAGTGGTGTATTCCAGCTCTGTCTAGATAGTGAAGAAAGATGTGTGGAATTAGAGGCTTTCAGAGAGTAACAAGAGGCTGAACAACTAGAGGAGATTGAATTCATGTAGGAAAGCTGTCAATAACGAGCCAGAGAAGCTATAAGAATCTTTCAGTATCACAGAACATGAAGAGTGCTTCCAAAGAAACCATACAAGTGCCAAAGAAATACACTGTCATAAGTTCTTTGAAAATCCAATTTGATCTCCCGAGAGGGCATTTCCAGGAATACTTGATGGTATTCTTGGTGGCTAACTTAACTCTCACTTTATTCAAAAGGAGAAAAAAGTATATAAAGCCATCCATACTTCTACTTGAATATATCATTGTTAAGCAGAGGTTAACAGCAGAGGTCTTTCAGCAGAGGGTACAGGAAACAGAACCTATTAAATCTCAGGCCCACGCCCACAGTTAGGTCAGCAGGTGGACAGTTAACACCAAGGCTGATGACCTGCACTGAACCCCTGCGGCCCACAGAGTGGAAGGAGAGAATGGGCTCCCACAATGGTCCACTGGCCTCCACACATCTACCACCACACCACCATAAGTATGATTTAAAAAACACACAAAACAGCAGAGCACAGTGGCATATGCCTTTAATCCCTGCACTCCCAAGGTAGAGGCAGCTAGATTTTCGTAAGTTTGAGATCATCCAGGTCTACCCAGCAAGTTCCGGGGCTACATAGAGAGACCTGGCTCAAAGCGAAACAAAGGGTGTGTTTACAGAGTCAGCCTTCCTCACTGACAATTTCACTTAGCTGAACATTAGTCTCAGCTCTGCAGCAGACAGACGTAGAGAAAATTGTCAATGAGGTTATGATCTGTATCTGATCAACCTCTCAGAGGCATTCAGCATCTTCATTATGAGATAGATGCACTAGCACTATACTTAAAATCTTACGATGTGATGTTGAATACGGAAGCTTCCTCAAGCAACACAAAACCTATGTTACGTTAACAAATATTCAAGTGGAGAGTCATTTAAAAATGCATTTATGTATTTGTATGAGTATCTAATATCCACCGTCCTCTAAAAGGAAAAAAAAAAGAGTGGAAGAAAATACACTAAAGATTGCCAGCATTTCTGGCTAGATAATATGATTAAAGGTCATTTTGAGTTCTGGGTGTATCTTTAAATGTTCTATTTAATATGTATTTTTGTTATATAATATGTAGTTAATATGTGTGTTCATATGCATAACTGACAGGAAAAGATGATGTTCTGGTACCACAGGCTTTCTCCCATAACAGAAAACAAAGACAGCAGGCTCTCTGGTGGTAGCAGAGAAATGTGGAAAGGAAATAGTTGCTGGAGAGTTGGAAAGGAATGAAAGCACACCAGCAGAACCCGTTCCCATGCTGGGCTGTGTCTGAGGAGAACTGCAGGGGGCACTAAGAGAACACTGAGCCTTTTGAAGGAGCAGGTTTTAAGTGAGTTCCCAAAGACTTAATACCTGCATGAGCCGTTCCTATTCTAAACAGCATTTCACAGCCCCAATGAGCCATTCCTGTGCATCCAGTTACAAAGGTCATCATTGTTGCAAGCATAGAAATTTTGTTTGGGTAGCCCTCTAATTCCTGCTTTTTTTTTTCCTTCCTGTTCTTTGTGGTTTTCTCTTATTTTATAACCATCCTTCCTAAATCCTTACTGGCTTGACCTCGTCAAATTGGACCTGTGGTCATGAGGAAACCCTTGTGCTCCTGTGGCCTTATTTTCATTTCCTTTTGAAGGAACCAGTTCCAGGTCTCCTCCTACACCAAGGACCAGAGATGCTGTGGCAATGAATTACCACAGGAAACTGAGAATTTACTCAAGTCATTTTTCCAAACTTCTAGAAAGTCTCCAATAAAAAGAACCAACCTCCATCCTCCTTCTTCCTTCTTTCTATCCCCAAACACAGAAGAATTTTGAGATGTCTGTTTAGATATTTTGACCAACTTTTTTCTTTTTATTATTAAATTCTGAGTTCTTTATATATTCTAGATATATATCCCTCATTTGATAGAAGTTATGTTTTCACTATTCCTTATGGAGTCCTTCAAAGCACAAAACTTTTACACTTTTATTGTCAAATAACTCTGTTTTTTTCTCTTGTTGTTTGTAGTTTATGAGACTGAAGTGCTACCTATTGTGCTAATGAATCACCTCGTGTTTGCAGTTTAGATGCCTTAGCTAAGAAAGTTTTGCCTGTTAAAAATAAAACAAAAACATAAAAATGTATGTTTATTTTTTCCTGTTTTTTTAGGGGCTGGGAATTGAATGCCTGACCTTGTACATGCTAGGAAAGCTATATGTCTTATTTACTTATGTCTATGTTTTCTCCTAAAGATCTTACAATGATGACTTTAAGAATTTTCACTTATTTTTAAAATATTTTCTCTTGCACTTGGATACCGAGTTGGCCCAGATATCCATTTGTTGAAAGGCCTGGTGTTCTTTTTATTATTGTTATTCTTTTAATTCAGCTTCTTGGGTTTTCTTTTTAGTATCATATAGGTATGATGCTCCCCATGCAGGGAGCACAATTCCTTCATACCCCTGTCTCCCAATACTCCTCTTTGCTTCTCTATATACTTTCAGTTTACTTTCATGTTATAGATACATAGGATTTTATGATTGTATGTAAAAGCTGAGACCCACAAGTGAGAGAAAACAATGTTTGCGTTCCTGAGACTATCTTCATCTACTTAATGTAACCATCCTCAGTCACATACAATTTCTGGTAAATATCACTCTTCTACTTTATGGCTGAAATTTTTTGTTGCATACATAAACCACATCTTCCCTACCCGTTCCTCTGCTGATGGACATCTAGGCTGCTTCCAGAACTTAGCTCTTGTGATGACAGTGCGGTCAACACGAGTGTGCAAGGATTGCTGGGATGCGTTAGCTTACTGCCCTTTGCTGAATACCCAGGAGTGGCACGCTGGGTCACGAGTAGATCTCTGTTTAGGTTTTGAGGACACTTTGTACCGATTTTCACAGTGCTTGGAGTAGCTTACATTCCACTATGTATGTGTAAGGGTTCCTTTTGTCCACATCTTCACCAGCATTTGTTCTTGGCTTTCTTAATAAAGTTTGGATTTCTAATAATAATTTAGGATGGGTGCCCAGTGGTTCTCTCTTCCTGGGGCCCAAATCCTAGAACCTGTATCAGGAGGCTGGCAATCACCTGTAACTCCATCTTTTGCCCATAACTCCAGCTTTATGTCCTACCAATGTCCACAGATACCTGCACACACATGGAATGTGCACATACATACACATAAGTGAAACAAGAAAGTTAAAAGAAAGAAATAGAAAGAATTCTGTGGCCCATGTGCTCTTACTATTGGCCAGTGGAATCTCCTGAAACCGTCCATACTAGTGGTTGCTCTGTTTTGCCTTCAAACCACTAGAACAGATTATGAAACCAAAAGAGTGACTCACAAGCAACAAACTATGAAGTGGAATGAACAATCCTGCTTGATTAACCAGAGTTGAACTAGATATTATGCTAAGACATTGATTTCAGTTATGTATGAACGACTATGTGCACTTATATGCATGCGTGGAATGAGTTAACATGGAAAGTATATTTCTGACATTTTATACTTTTCAAACTTACAAATAAATTTGGTATAAAAAATAATTTATCTGAAGTATCATGTCCCCCCCCCCAATAGATGATCATTTGATGGGTTAAATGAACCAGCCAAGCCTGACTTCTCTTTCCCATTCTGGAAATGCAGTTACTGGACATATAGAACTGGAGTTCCAAATGCCAAGTGTCTCATTTATCTAAACTTTGCGATGGTTCATACTGACAGTCAAGCTGACAGAGTCTAGAATCAGAAAGGAGATAAAGCCCCTACACATGTCTGTGAGAAATGTCTAAACTAAGATAAGTGAAGTGGGAAAACCCACCCCCGCTATGGCAGCTCCGTTACCTGGGCTGGGTGGGGACATTGACTACAAAAAGTCAGAAGGTGGGCTGAGCACCCGCTTCATCTCTCTTCTTCCTGACAGTCGGTGCAGAGCAGCCAGCGGCTTCCCGCTCCTGCAATCATGCCCTCCCACCACAGCAGACTATACCTGTGAAGTGTGAGCCTGAATTAAAACGTCCTTCGTCAATATGCTTTTGGAATGAGAAAAGTAACTAATAAAAAAATAAACACTCTTAAAGCTCTCTGCAAGCGGGCTTCAACCCGCCCTTCATCTCTAGCACCTTTAAGTGATAATGAAGGTTACAGGCAGGCTCTCAATAGGGGCTTTGTCTCTCCCCTGGCTGATCAACTAAAGTAATTCTGATTTCAAATCCAACTACAGTCTGAGTCACAGACTTGGAATCTTTGTTTTTCATGGTGAATCTTATCAGCTCATGCCATTCCAAAAATAATAACCCTCCCTTAGAAAAGCAGCTGTTAATTATAGTAAGTGAATGATGTGAGATTAATTAATGTATGTATACAGGTATAAGAATAATGCAAGAAGGCCCCCAGGAAATATTCAGCGCGCGCGCACACACACACACACACACACACACACACACGCTGTCATTTAACAAGTAGTGTTTTACAGAGCATAAGCCAGAACTGGAATGGTTACTAATATTAGGAAAAAATATACACTAACATATAATCTGTAGTGTTGTATGACTTTTCTGAGGAGATACGATAGAGAACAAACAACAGGCCAAAGAAATGTCTCCTCCACCCAGGTCTAGTGAACCAGTGAGTTTGCTGGGGTTACTTACAGGAGTGAAGGGTTACTCACAGGAGCATGGGGACTCAAAGGCAGCTGCATCCAACCCCAGCATGGGTGATGGTTCATAAAAGCTGTATCTCTGGAACTAACTGTATAACTTGCTACAGGCATCTCAGCAAATGAGAGAGCCATCTCCCCTGCAATTCTATTGTTTATGTAACCCTTGGAAGGAACCTTGAGAATCTTGTAGGTTTAAGAAACATCCTGAGCCATGCAGGTTGTTTACTTCCTCAGCCTTGTAAGGGTTGTTTATTTCCATGGAGATGTAATGTTTCAGTTCAAAGGAAATTGCTACCAGACATTACAGTTTAGATGCCATATTTTAGCATTCCATCAACTAAGTTTGCAAGAACCTGGAATCCAAACTAATTGCAAAGGAAGACAAAGCATAAGCCATTGACCAAGGACTTTAACCATAACATAAACTCAGACAATATTTTAGATTAGTAAGAACTCTCCCGACATTACCCACTTCATCCATCAAGGGTGAAACTAAAAGTAAAAGCCTCCAGACTTCTCTCCCAACACTCCCTTCTTACTACTCTCCACTTCTTTCCTTAGATTCTTCTGTAAGTGAGAACTCAACTATTAATTCATAGTGCATTCACCAAAAACCCATTCAATGGAGCAGGGGGTGTGGCTTGATAAGAAAATGCTTACTCTAGCATGCACCAAGCCCTGGACTAGCAATGCAGAAAATGGATATAGTAGCACACACTTGTAACCTCAGCACTCCGGAGGTAGAGCAAGAAGGATCAGAAGTGATAACCATTTGGAAGCCAGCCTGGGACACCTGAGAGACCCTCCATGGAGAAAGAGAGAAGAAGGGAGAGAGAAAGGGAAGAAGAGGAAGAAAAAATCCAACAACATTGAATTCTTACTATTTGTGAGGTTGTTTTCTGTGGAGAAGTCCTGCCTTCATGAAATTCACTTTCGTTGTGGGGCATGGTAACAGGAAGAATGAGGCAACAGGAATAGCTGAGCGTCATTGCACCCTTCTAAGCAGGCAATGCACATGTGTGAAGTATGAAAGTCCCAGTTCCAACCAGAACCTCCTCCTTCCCTTCAGGTATTTAAGCACACTGGAAAAGCAGAAAACATTAAGAAGACTTAGTTTCTGCCTTCTCTGGATTTGTTCCAACTCCATGAATGGAAGGACTTAACGGTGGAAACGACATCACAGGCCAAGGAATGTCATCAATGTTCTGGAGCCACAATTACCTTCATGATTAGATTTACTGTTTTAAAACTTCAAATAAGAAAGGGATTTGCAAAACAAATACCTTATAACACTTCACCCATATACGTTACATTCTGTTTTCATTTTGCAATCAACAGTAGCAACCTTTCCTAAAAAGAGGCAAAATACTATTTGTAAGTACTGTATTTAGTTCTATCTATCTATCTATCTATCTATCTATCTATCTATCTATCTATCTATCT
>NW_026585504.1:64206560-64218446 GCF_907164565.1 Psammomys obesus | reverse complement strand
TCTATCTATCTATCTATCTATCTATCTATCTATCTATCTATCTATCTGTTATGAGACAGCCAGCAGCTGGCCTCCACCTCGATAAGCAGCTGAGGATGATCTTGAACTTCTGATCTTCCTGTCTCCCTCTCCCAAATACTGGAATTACATATATAAAACCCAATGCCTGGCTTATGTGGTGCAGGGGATGAAACCCAGAGATTTATTTATGCTAGGCAAGCAGTCTACAAACTGAGCAACATCTCCAGCCCCAAAGAAATTATGATGTGGGATAATTTGTCTTATTTCAACCTGTGTGCATAAAGGCAGACCTTAATAACATTTTTCATCTCTTCGTGTTTTAAACTTACTACTTCAAACTAGGATGCAGCATATCTGTATTGTTTACTCAAAACCCCTTCTACATGAAGAAGGAGCTACCATAAGAAGTAATACAAGGCAAGGTGCATATATTTCAAAGTAAGCACTAAGAAGAAAGTGGGAAGAACTATGAAACCTGAAATGCACCAGTTTACATTATCAGCATTTCTTTTACAACCCTGAAGCCAGAAAAAGCTCAGTTTTCTCTCCAAAGAAAACCACAGGGGGGGGGGGATGCAAAATGATGAAAAACTAGCTTTCTTTTCCCTGCACTCCCAAGACCTTTGCTGTGATGAGCAACAAGACAAAAGTACGCTGGAAAACTCTTACCAGCCTAGGCAAAAGCCAAATTACTAATAAGGATTTCTGAGTGTGCCTGCAGGATCTGCAGTTTATGCTTCTGGTTCACAGAGGAGGACAGAAATCTCAGGTTAGTGACCTTGACTTCAGACTCCACAGTCAAAGGTTCATCTCTAAGGATCCACCTGTCCAAAGATCACCTGGAACAATGAGCTTTTACAGCTCGTGATTCCACTATCAGGAGTCTGCAAGGAGCACTGAATTTGGGGAGGTGGAGGTAGCTGGAAATAGGGATTTCCTTTAGTTTGATTCAAGCTTAGATCTCTGGTTATTCCTACTTCTGTTTTCAGAGGCAGTCACGCAGCTGAGGAGGTGAGAGGGATTCAGTCCCCAGAACTTGTGTGAGGGTGGGAAGAAAAAGCCCTCCTGCAACGATGACCTCTGACCTCTGCATGTATTTGTTGCAAGCATGTGCTTTCACACAGCTCTCTCCCTCTCTTTCTATCTCTCTCCCTCCCTCTCTTTCTCTCTGTTTCTCTTACACACACACATGCACACACACACACACAATAATAAACTTTAGAAACAGGGCATAAATGTGTAATTGATGTATAGTTTATTTTAATAGTTCTATTGAGTTTATCCCTCCAGGAGAGTAAAGAAAATAGAAGTAGCAACCTTAGAACACACACTCACATAATATTGTACAGCATTTCTAGGGTCTTAGGAAGGTTTAGGTTTGTTTGAATGTGAGACTGGGACTCATGTAGCCAGGCCTTGCACCAAACTCACTCAGTAGCTGAAATGACCTAGAAATTATGGTTCTCCTGCCTCCTCCTCTCCAATGTTAGGACTGTAGGCATATACCAGAATACCCAGTTTAGGCAACAGAAGGGATGGACCCTAGGGTTGCATGCAGGCTGGGCGAGCACTCTAGCAACTCGATACCATCCTCCGCCCCTTGTATATGAAGGTAAAATAGTAACTTCTGTAGTTCACATATAGGTTGAACTGACCAAAAGGCACAGTGAGACTTGTTGCCTCGCATGGTGGTGTTAGGCGTCAATGAGACCCTTAAGGGAATTACCCTCCAATGAGTTCTCATTTTGATGGAGCTGAAACAGTCACCGCTGTAGTGGGTTATTATAGAGACCACCCCTGGACTTGGTCTCCTTCCACTTGGGGATAGATTTATGGGATAGTTACAAAGATTGAACTTGGACTTTCACACCCAATATCCCCTGTTGCTGACATCACATAGTACCAAAGTAATTTGTCAAAATTAAGAACCTGGCATTGGTGGGCTGGGGAGCAGCTGGGTTGGTAGAGAGCTTGCCTGGCAGGCCCAGAGCACAAAGCTCCCTTTCTTTTTGTACCCTTAGCATCAGCATCACAATAAATGGGTGTGAGTGAGGGGTACAAGCTTGTAATCTGAGTACTCAGGAGATGGGGACAGGAGAACCATGAGTTCAAGGTCAGCTCACAGGTAGCTGGAGGTTAGCTTGGGATATCTGAGTTGAAGAAAGGATAGAAGGAGGGAATGAACAAACGAACAAATGATTGAATGAATGAACAAGCTGCCATTTGTCAATTACTATTAACTGACCTCCAGACTTTTTTGAGTTTCATTAGCTTTTGTTTTTTTGGATGGGATCGAATCCCATCCAATTAAGTTTTTTTTTTTAATTTGGGTAAGTATGCAAAATTATAAGTTTTTAATTGCATGTTATTTCAAATTTAGAAAATTATAATTGATGTGAAATTTAAGTGACTGTAGACGCCAATAATTCCCATAGGTTCCAACACGAATGTGACTGAACCCTGATTCTGTGACAGTCGCCTAAAGCACCGCTGAGCCAGTGGGGCTCAAAGCTGAAAGGTGGAGAAGTTGGGGGAGTGTATTTTGTGCAAGTTGTCAGCTGAATATGTCATTTCAAGAAAAGCAGAATAGGGAAATATCCAGGGAAAAGTATTTAGAATAATTTAAAAAATATTAAAGACTGAAAAATTGAATTTGATCTAGTTCACTAAAAAAAAAAAAAAAAGCCCAATGATGCACTACATTTTATATGAGCAGTTCCAAACTTTTCCTCAGGATTTGTTTGGTTCTATGGTTTCATGATGCTCCTGAAAGTGCGGGTGTGATGTGTAGGCGTGTGCACAGGAGCACTAGCGCCTGAGGAGGGAGAAGAGGTGTCAGGTCTGAAGTACAGGCAATTGGGAGCTTGGGTTTGGGGAAATAATTGGAGCCTCTGCAAGAACAGCAAGTGCCTAGGTCCCAGTTCCAAATATGTCACTGCAGAAAACACGCAAGTCAACAACATAGTCACATTTTCTTATAAAACATTCCCAATCTACTAATGTTTACTATTACTATTGTGACATTGTAAAAAAAAAAAAAAAAAAAGACCTTCCAAATCATTAGAAAGGTTGATGGGGCATACAGTTAATTTATGGCTAATAAGAATATTTTTAAAATTTACTTAAAAAGAGGCCATTGTGGTAGTTCAGTGGGAAAAGCACTTTAAGAACACAGTGACCTGAGCTGAATTCCCAGTATCCCAATTTGGAGGTCCTCTGACTTCCTGTGACTTCCAAAAACCCACAGTACACGCGCGCGCGCACGCACACACACACACACTTACACACATCATATACACATAAATCACATACATTATGTACAAAGACACAAACATCACATCCCCCTCTCCCTCTCTCTCTCACACCCACCTACCTCTCACACAACTGTGCTTAGCCTTTTTCAAGTTCTTTTAAAGAGACACAAGTTAGAACTGTAGCACTATAAACCAGTGCTAGACTAATATTCAAGGCGAGCAGGCCTACGTGTGTCCTCTTCCGTTGAAGCCAAACAAGGCAGCCCAGTTAGGGGAACGTGACCCAGAAGCAGGCAACAGAGTCCATGTCAGAGACAATCCCCACTCAACTTGCTAGGGGGTTTGTATGGGGTGGGCTCCCCTTTTCTGAGGAGAAGGGGAGGGGGGAAAGATTGGAATCGGGTGGCGAGGAGGAAGAGGCTGTGATCGGGATGTAAAATGAACAAATAAGTAAATTTAATAAGAATAAAAAAGAGTAAGCATGTTCCTAGTGTGTGATCTGGGTCAGGTGTTTCCAGGTTCTTGGCTACTTAGCTGAAGAACTGAAAACAAAAGCTTACACAAATTCACAAGAGAATCAAGCTAACTTTAAGTGGTAGAGCAGGTTGGAGAGGAGGACATTGTCAGGATTGACAGCTGGACCCGTGTGAGGATTCTCAGGGCCCAGGCTGCAGTGCGAGTCTAAAGCGAGTGGGGGCCAATTATAAAGTGGCATCATTTGGGTGGTTCTCTACTTTGATGGATACATTAGGTGACATATTCTTTTTTTTTAAGCTCATGACCCTTCCCATGATTATCTGGTTTTAATCACACGCACACCAGTGCCGTTTTGCCTTGGTGTTCATATATCCATAACCAGTTTAGGTCAGATAGGTCCTTCAATTCTTCAGATCTGGATATACTAGGACTATACTTGAATATATGAATTCTGCAAATTTGATTGTTTTCAGGTATGGGGCAGCCTACACCATTGTTCAAATATGAGAGTGTGTGGGAGTGGGTCGAAGGATTCTAGGATTGCTGCCTGCCTTGTTTGGAGAGGGGTGTGTGTGCATGGTCCATAAGAGCTAGGCTGCCAGCGGCATTTTTACAAGGTCGGGAGTGCTGCATAACTGTGATCAGATGTGTGTCCCGGAGCGTAAAACTGCTTCCTATGCTTGACTGGGTCGGCTGCTACCAAGTCTTGCAGTGGCAGTGAAACAGGACATTTTAAGCAATGGCCTGGCAAGTTACGCGCCGTCAGCTATTGCTAATGAACGAGTCACTCAACATGTGGTGGACCCCAGCCGCAGCGACTGGGGCTTTCTCAGTTCTTCTGAGTCGGCGAGAGAGTCATTGTTCCGCGCAGTGCTGCCGTACTCACAGGTGTGCTCGGCTGGGTCCAGCTGCGGGTGGATCTGCGTGGGTTTCCTTTTTCCTCCTCACAGTCTATTTTTTTCCCCTTCAGCCTCCTATCATTCAGGAACCATACCTAAGAATGCTTCAGCTTGACTAGGTGTCAAGAAAGCAAAGCTGGTCTGAAGGCAACGAGAGGGCGGGGCTCACTTGCGCAGGCTCATGAGAGACAACTGTGCCTGTCTCTTCCCAACTCCATGGTCAGGGATATTATATGTATGGCTTGAAGTCAATTCTGGTGGAGTATTTACACCATAGATATTGGTTGGTGTTACAAACCTGTGTTTAAAAAAAAAAAAAAAAAGAAGGAAAGCTGTTGAGATGGCTCAGTGGTTAAAAGCAAACACTGTTTTCCCAGGCACTGATTCCCAGCAGCTGCCTACAGGAGGCACACATTCGCAGACACGCCCACACGCGTGGGTACTACAGCTTTCTGATGGACAGTTGGGTCGTTTCTCCTGCTTTTCTGTTTCAAACCCAGCGCAGCACACAGGCCATCTTCACCCAAACAACTGTTTTCGCAGAGGAAGCAGAGGTAGAGAGTGATGAAGCCGGGGAGGAGCTTTGAGTACTGCTCTGCCGTGAGACCTGCTGCACTTGTTCGCACTAGCAGTGTGCGGAGTTTATGGATCACTTTCTTTTAGACTTATTTGACTTTTAATCATACGTTTGTGGGGGAGGAACATATCTGAGCATGAGGTCAGAAAAGGGCATTGGATCTCCTGGAGCTGGAGTTACAGGTAGTTGTGATCTGTTCAGCTTTGGTGCTAGGAACTGAACTTGTGTCTTTTGCAAGAACATTAGGTACCCTAACCTGTGGACCCATTTTCCCCAGTAAATCTTTTCAAAAGAAAAAAGTTGCGGCATGACAGTGACTCATATAACATAGGTTGATCACAAAAGATGACCATGAAGTACTGGTCCTACTGTCTCTATCTCCCCAGTGCTTCGATTACAGGTGTGTGCCACCATACTCAATTTATATGGCTCTAGGGATCCGACCTAGGACATCTGCATGCTTGGCAGATTCTCTAAACCCCATCCCCAACCCTAAAATCATCACCATTGCCACCACTGTCATCATCATCACATCATCATCATCGTCATCATCATCATTGTCATAACTAGGAACCAATGTGGGTACACTAATAGCTGGGCACCAAGGACCCATCTGTTTCCACCCTGCCTGCTCTGGGACTACTGGTGCATGCTATTGTGCCAGATTTTTGCATAGGTACTGGGATCTGAATTCAAGTCCTCATGCTTGCATGACAAGCACTTACCAACTGAGCCATCTCCCCAGGCCCTAAATAGCTTTGATCTTTGTAAAACTGTATCCCCTTTTTTGTTGCTCTCTCTACTTTTTTTTTGTCAGTTTGACACAGCTAAAGTCATCTGAGAAGAGGGAACCTCAATAAAGATAATGTCTCCATCAGATTGTCCTCTAAGCAAGTGTGTGGGGGCATGTTCTTCTCTAATGGTTGGTGTGGGAGGGTCCAGACCATTGTACGTGGTGCCACTCCTGGGAGGGTGATCCTGGGTTGTAAGAAATAAGCAAGCTTGTAAATTTTTGTGTATGGTTAGGGCCTATGAGCTTTCCCCTGTTCATGTTAGCATGCCTAACTGTTGTTCTTCAGCTCGCATTTAGGGCTCATGTTCATAAGACATTACATTTATAGATTCTGAGATTCTCATAGCAAACTCTATGTCCCTCTGGACTTTATAGTCTTTCCACTCTCTCTTCTGAATGATCTCTAAGCCTTAGGTGTGGTGGTTATATTGTAGATTTATTCATTTAGCTGGAGAAATAGTCTTTTGCAAAGAACACACCACTTGATTATCCAATACAAAATGGTAAGCACTGAAAACATTCATACAAGCAACATTATACAGACTGAGCAGTTTACTTACGCATTTAAGAATCTATAGTTGTTGTTGGTGGTGCGTGTCTTTAATCCCTGCACTCAAGAGGTATAGACAGGTAGATCTCTGATATCAAGACCATCCTGGTCTGCAGAGCAAGTTTCAGGACAGCCAGAGGTACACAGAGAAACTCTCTTTTGAAAAAACAAACAAACAAAAAAATCTATAAATATATATATAATGACAATTAATGAAAAATATGTATATAAGTGTGTAATAACAATTAATGAAAAAGAGGCATAAATTTGAAAGAAGGAAAGAAAGAAAGGGTGTAAGAGAGGATTTGGAGAGAGAAAAGGGGGGGACGGTATTAAAATTTCAAAAATATAATTAATTAAACAAAAAGAATAAAAGATATGGCTGTTATTGTAATAAAAATTGAAATACAAATAAAAAAGCAAGCTTCGCAAGCATCCAAACAAACCTGTAAGTTTCTCCATGGCCTCTGGTTCTTGCCTCAGGTTTTCTTCTGTGGCTTCTCTTGATGGTTGGCTGTAACCTTAAAGTGTTGTGGTGTACTCATCAGAGAAGACTGAAGCCAATCAACAGAAAGTCTTTATTAGCTGGCCAGTGACTACACTGGGTGTTCAGGATCCCATTGTAGCCCCAAGACTTTCTCAGCATGAGGCTTCAAGCACAAAACCATGTCCTGGGTTGACATACTTCGTTTAACAAGAACAGTTAGGCAGAGAAGAATTACATAAGCAAAAAAAGTTTAGAGACTTTCCCAGACCTATGGACTTGATGGATTAGGTCTTTGCTGGTGGTGCTCTCTACGTGCTGAGTTTTACAGCCTGAATGGCACTTCCATCATGGAGTCAGTTGTGCTCAGGTCTGCTAAGGTCCGGGGCCCTGTTACATAAGCTAAATAAACCCTTTCTTCCCAGATTGCTTTTGGTCATATTGTTTATCACAGAAACAGAAAACCAGACAGTCTGTGATGGATAATCTTGGTTGTCAAATTGCATACATCTGCAATTATCTAAAACCCAAGCAGCTGGAATGCCCGTGAGGCATTTTTTTGGATTGGATTATTTGAGGTGGGAAGACCCACTCAAAATCTGGGCCACACCTCCATATAAAAGGACAGAGAATGAAGAAGCTTTGCTTTTTACCTGCTAGCCATTGCTCTTGCTGCTAAGTTCATCTACCCCACTGCTCAGGCATTCCTTTGCTGGTATTAGAACTTCTTCAGAATTCCACGTGGACTAAAGACCAGTAGCTCTCTAGAAATTCCCTGTCAGCACCAGATTGGGGCTGCTGAGACGTCTAGTCTCCTGCACTGAACAACTGCTGTCTTCGTGTCTTTTCCATTGGGAGACAGACATTATTAGACTGCCAGACCACAGCCTGTATACTACTCTAATAACACACACACACACACACACACACACACACACACACACACACACACTATGCAGATGCACATGCAAACACACACACATTTTTTCAGTTGTGTTCTTTAGAGAACCATAACTAATACAATCTCTCATTCAAATTTAATGGATTAAAGGAATGACTACTGTTTATCAACACTAATCACATATTCCTGAGACCAAACATGAAGGATTTCATTTCCTGTGAAATTAATTCTCTAATTCTCACAAGACCAACTGGTTGTCTAGAATTAATACAAACCCTACTGGTGGGCTCAGTTACACGCAACTGTTCAAGTGTCTGACTTGGCTCACAAATCTGAGATTTTCATCTTCCTTTCCTCAGGTTAAGAATTTGTTAGAAAGGGTTGCAAACCCAAGGGAAGTTTACTTCACATTACCAATTTATTATGAAGAAAAATATAAAGGATGCAAGTGAAGTTTGAGAGGGAAAAGATTTGCAGGGCAAGGTGTAAGAATAGGGACACAGGCCTCCCTGCTTCCTCCAGGATCATCATTGTCTCAGCACTTGAATGTATTCCCAGTTAATATCTGACTCAGGCTCCCTCCCTTCCTCCCTCCCTTCTTCCCTCCCTCCATTCCTCCCTTCCTCTCTTTTTTCTGGTATTGGTTTGAAACAGGCTCTCATGACTCTGTTAGCCTCAAATTCATTAGATCACCTGTGGGTGATACTGAACTTCTGATCCTCCTGTCTCTACTTCCTGGATGCTGGAATTACAGACATGCATCACCATGATTGCTGAATGCAGTGTTGTTGAGTGAACTCAGGGCTTTGTACAGTTAGGCAAGCCCTCTGTCAACTGAGCTCTACCCCCAACCTCTCCTAGGGTTTATGTAAACTTGTGTGATATAGAGAGACTTACTAATCAAATCATTGACTGTTGGTGGATGGATTTATCCTCTAGCTCCTCCTCTCTCCCTGGAGGTCAGGGATGGGACCAAAGTTCCAACCTTTTAATCACATGCTTCATTTTCTTGACAGCTGACTCCATCCTTAGGGACTTTCCAAGAGTTATATCAACAATATAAATTCAGTTTTGAGTGAAAAGAATTGTTATAGATCACAAAATAGGATCCTTTCATCTCTGTAACTCAAGATTTTCCAAAAGTGTTAAGAGCAGAAAGAGTTGCAAAAATCATACACACACACAGCACAACTGAACATTTCATTTTTTTAATCTGATGATTCTACTTCTATACATTCTAAAGGTCAAAGCCAATCAGCCATTCCAAGATAAAGAAGTCACATTACCTTTAAAGAAATAAGTGTCTTGTATTTAAAGGAAGAAGGGGAGTTCCCAGTGACTGAGAGAGGCACAGTAAAACAAAAGCCTTATGTGTAAGTTGCTTTTCTGTGCACCTGCCAAAAAAGAGATTTAAGAGAAAAAGGGCCTGTGTTGGCTCACTGCTTAAGAAGGCATACACCCCATTATAACAGGGAAGGCATGCTGGCAAGAGCAGGCTATAGCTGGTCTCTTCCTTTCCACAGTCAGGAAGCAGAATGTGAGCAGAAAGTGGTGCTGAGCTACAAAACTAAGGCAGCCAGGCTTGATATAGGACATGTGTAATCCCAGCACCTGAGAGGCAGAGGCAGGTGGGTATCAATGCGTTTAAAGTCAGCCTGGTCTATATAGTGATTTCCAGGCTAGCCAGGGCCACATAGTGAGATCCTCTCCCAAAGAAAACAAAACAAACAAACAACAACAAAAACTGATGGCCTGCCTTCTGCTTCCTCTGGAAATTCTCCACCTCACAAAGGTTCCACAGGCTTCCCAGTGCCTCTAACTAGGCACTGATTAGTCAAAAACCAGAGCTTATGGGGAACATTTAATATTTAGACTGCGACATCCTATATTAAATGGCTTATCTGCTAAAAGAATGTTCCGAGTGCTAGAATTAAAGACATGTGCCTCCATGCTAGGCCAGTTTGAATCTAAATTTACCCCCCAAAGCCATGTGCTAAAGGCTTGGTGGCTGCCAGCTGATGGGTTTTGGAGGGAGTAACTGAATCATGAAAGCTCTGATGTCATCAATGGATGAATCTAAGGACGGGTTATAATTTGATGGTCTACTGAGAAATGATAGAAACAGGAGGTAAAACCTAATTTAAAGGACCATGACCTGAGGATATATCCTCATGGTCTGTAACTTCTCAGTCCCTTGCTCTCTACTGTCTCTGCTTCCTGGCTGCTTCAAGACCATCACCTTTCTGATATCATCAGCTGTTGTCTATTAACACACGGGTGGGCTCTACAGGGGCAGGCCTGGGGTGGCTGCAGTGGCAGGGAGAATGGGAGATGGGGCAGAATATTGGTCTGCAGAGATAGCTGAGTGAAACACTATAACCAAAGGGAGCAGTGCACAAGAGCCATGACCATTGAGGCTATCGGAAAAGCAAGTCAGAGCAAGGGCCAAGGGTTATCTCCACTGGAACCTTGGCCCCACGCCCTAAGCCCCTACCCTTGCTGGCTGTTTCCTAGTTCCTGGAAGGGCTGAGAGTTCTGTGGTCAACACTTTCTACAGGAACAAAGTACACAGATATGTTGCTGCCCTCTTGTGATAAAGGGCTTCCAGGCCTACATTCCTCCTTCACTCCTTGTTCAGGGAGGTCCACAGGAGGCTGAGCCTGACTCTATTGTACGTTTAGAGGTATTCATTTCCCCTGATGTCCCAGTCCACTAGCACCACACTAAGGCCCAGAGTGAACTCTACAAGTGTTGCTGGCCCTGGGGATGAGATGAGAGGGCTCCAGGGGCCAGCACAGGCTTTCTACTCATGGTCTCCGTGAATCCGAGCCAGATACCACCAGGTCAAGAACAACGATGACACTGCCCTTCTTGAAGAGCCTGTCAATAGTCACGGCCAAGTTCCTGGACTCAAGCCAAAAGCAGCCCTCAGTGGAGTGAGACCTTTGAAATTGTGAGCTAACACAAATCTTTCCTCTTCTAGGTTTCACCTCAGGTATTTTGCCACAGCAATGGAAAGTTGACATATCTTAATAAAATGAACCCCTCTAAATACCCAGTGATTTCAGTTCTAGGGATACAAACTAAGTAAAGGCTCAGTTTGGCTGGGCTGGCTCAGTCAGTAGCATGAGGAACTGAGTTTGCTCAACAGACCCGAGAAGGAAGGAAGGAAGGAAGGAAGGAAGGAAGGAAGGAAGGAAGGAAGAGAATAAGAAAGAAAAAAAAAGAGAAAACCCAGGAGTGATGGTCTGTCTGGTATTCTTTTATTCCCAGAACTCATGCACAGAGACAGGTAGATTCCTGACATTAACTGCTCAGCCAGCCTAACATACTTCGGGTACTCCAGGCCATTAGGAGATTCTTTCTAAATAATAATAACAATGAAAACAACAACGATAAGGCAGATGGCACCTGAGATTGTTCTCTGGCCTCCACATGCACACACATGCATCTTGGACATGCGTGCACACACGTACACATGCCACAAGTATGTTCATTATAGAATCTCTTATACTCGTAAAACAGAAAAGTCTGGATATATAAAGATAAGACATGAAGACACTAAGTTATGCTTCACCCGTGTGGTGATGGTATGGGACAGCTACAGGAAGTACCATGTGGCTGGTGAGATGACTCAGCAGTTAAGCATACTTGCTGCAAAATCATGAAGACAAGAGTTTGGATCCCAGAACCCACCTAACAGGCCAGGCAGCTATGCACGTACCTGTAACTCTAGCTCCAGAGGAGGCAGAGACTGAAGGATGTTGGAGCTCACTGGCTTCCAGCCTAGCTGAGCAAAAGACTGCCTCAAAAGAAGAGGCCACAAGTGATAGAGATCATCTCTTAGCCTCCGTGTGTGTGCGTGCATGCATGCACATGTGCACCACACACACACACACACACACACACACACACACACACACACACACA
>NW_026585504.1:64204067-64206550 GCF_907164565.1 Psammomys obesus | reverse complement strand
CACACACACACACACACACACACACACACACACACACACACACACATTTGCACACATATAAATATAAATTCCCTTAAAATTATGTATTTGGGGTTGGAGAGATATTCAGCAGTTACAAGTGTTTATTGCTCTTGAAGAGGACCTGGTTTCACTTCCCAGAATTAATGGTGGGTTGCCTACAAAAGTCTATAACTTCAGATCCAAGGGATCTGCCTCCCTCTACTGGTCTCCACAGACAACTGCATCCACAGGCCCAAGCACAGCCACACAAACATATAACTAAATAAAAACAAGTCATTTTAAAATGACTCAGATTCTGTATTTCTAGTCTGGTGTGCTGGTACACGCCTTTAATTCTAGCACTTAGGTGGCAGAGACAGGTAGCTATCTGTGAGTTCAAGCCAGCCTGGCCTACAAAGAAAGTTCTGGACCAGTCAGGTCTCTATTACACAGAAAAACTTTGTCGCAAAAAAAAAAGATATATGAATATATATATATATATATATATATATATATATATATATATATATATATTTCTTTGTTTTTTCTTCTTTGAAAATTACTTATTAAATTCCAGAATGTACAAAGCAATCACTTGGAACCTGAGGCTCTTAAAAACAGCACAGTTAATCCCTGTCCTCAAGGATCTTAGACATCAAATGAGCAAGAACAACATTAAACAGATAATCATATGTCTGACTGATTGACTCTCAGTCAAATAGTTACTATGGAGGAAAGTTACTGGATGGCATTAAATCATTGAGGGGCTTAGTCTGCTGGAGGGTGGTTTATGGGAAGGAGGAGGATTATCAGAAAAAGTGAATAGCAAAGGGATTCTAAGCACATATTCTTTTTCTTGGAAAATGACACTCTCTAATCCATGGTTAGGTGTTTGTTGCTGATTAGCCTGTTTGGAGACTTGGTGTAGGACATACAGGTTGGGAGCTTGAGAGAGGATGGCTTTGGACATGTATGCTTGGGAGTCTCCAGCCAAAGCAAGAAAATAGACAGTGAAATAAGAAAACCAGAATCGTAGAGTGTCATGGGGTCCCACAGAGTTATAAGGCAGAGAGTGAGGACTGGGAAGGTGGCTTAGTGGTTAAGAGCACATCCCACGGAGTCATGAGAATCAGTGTTTGAATCCCAGAACCCATGTGACAAGCCAGGTGTCCCATGTCCCCATGAAACTCCAGCTCCCAGGGGAGTGGAGACAGGAGGGTTTTTCTGGCTTCCACTGTAGCTGAGAACACACAATCCCTGAGTTTAAGGAAAGACACACGAATAGGAGAATGATACAGGAGGACACCTGACATCGTGATAGAAGGATACCTAGCACGAGCCTTAAAACCTGAGTTCAATCCCTCGAACTCAGGTAAAGGCAGGAGAGACTTGACTTTACAAGTTTTTCTCTGACCTCCACATGTGCACCACAGCACATGCGCAACCTCCCACACGCACGTCAGATACACAAACAATAATAATAATAAAAACATGCATCCTAGGATTAACAGGGCCTGTCAACCTTAGTGAGCTATCCAGTGCTTTTAAAGTGCTTATCTCCCTGCGGAGGACCTGCGTTCAGTTTCAAGCACCCATGTTTGGATCTTAAAACCTCCCTCTCTAGGGGACCTGACTCCACCTTCTGGGCTCCCATGGGCGCCTGCACTCACATATGACCAGACCCACAGACAGATGCATGCATATGTGCATCATTTAAAAAATAAAAAGAATATTTAAAAAAGAAAACAGCTTATCTTGATGCTGGAACAATTCCTAACAGACTACTGAATGATAACCACAGCAGAGTAGACACAAAGGCTCCCATAAGATGAGAGCAGTGTACTTATGGGATGAGAGCCACACACTGCTGTAATGCATAAACCGCCTGAATCAACACCGAGAGCTCATACTCTTGGCAGTATCTCCTTCAGGAGCTATTAGAAGTTAAATTTGAGTAGAGATTTTGGGTCACTGGAATTTCTGCATTTAGTTTTCAAATAACCACAGATATCTCAGTATTTTGTTACCAATAGAAAAAAAAATGAAATAGGGTTGCCTACTCTTATCACTGTCCTCATCTCCCTCTTTCCCATTGAACATACCAGAAGTTTTCATGAAGGGACAGATCCCCCTCTATGGCTTAAGGACAGATGTCATCTCCAGAAAAGATCAAAATATATCGGTGGTAATACTTTAATAAATAGGGGCCGAGAGAAGGTTGAATCAGCACTGTGCTAGGCATGTAAGTGTGTGAAGCTGTGTGCGATCTTCAGAACCCAGGCATGGTGGCACTCACCCAATAGCCCAGCTCGGAGGGCAAAGACAGGTGGATTCCTGGAGTTTGCTGGCCAGTGAGTCTTGCTGAATTGTCAGTGCTAAAGTTCAGTGAGTGTTTTAGTCAGTGTTTTTTAAAGAAATAGAAGGAATAGAACTGGATGAATGTGTGTGTGTGTGTGTGTGTGTGTGTGTGTGTGTGTGTGTGT
>NW_026585504.1:64185451-64204057 GCF_907164565.1 Psammomys obesus | reverse complement strand
TGTGTGTGTGTGTGTGTGTGTGTGTGTGTGTGTGTGTGTGTGTGTGTATTAAGACAGGATTTATTGGCTGGCTTACAGGCTGTGGTCTGGGTAATCCAACAATGGTTGTCATACACTGGAGGGTCTCTGGTAGTTGCTCATCCCATGAGGTTGGATACCTCAGCAGTCCCAATCTGGGGCTGAAGACTGGAGGATTCCTGGAGAGCTACTGGTTTTCAGTTCATGAATCCTGGAGAAGCTGGTTCTACTATTAATGAAGAAATGCTACAACAATGGGCTAGATGAAGTTCCCAGGAGGAACGAGGACAGACAGGCAAAAGCAAACCGTCTTCTTCCCTGTTCTTTTAAGTTGCAGTGCCTGTGTTTGTATCTGGTGTAGATATGGGTATGAGTGCTCCTCTGTGGAGATCAGAGGTCGGGGTCAGGTGTCTTTCCCAGCTCCTCTCCACCTTATGCTTTGAGAGATGGCCTCTCACTGTGGTGGCTAATATTGGTTGCCAATTTGACCAGACACATTTTTCAAACAGCAAACATTTATTAGTCACTCACACAATAAGCATCATCCTTGCTTGCATGGCTCTTTTTATAAATGTAGTCTTCCAAGTGTACAAAAGATTTTTATGAGATGAGAACTGTAACTGTTTATACTGGGAAGAAGAAGAAACTGTAGCTGGCTAGGCAGATCTAATTTAACAAAACTCCATTCTTATAAAAAGTATTGCATAGCCTTCAGTACCGAGCCAGTTACTTTGTTCAGAAGGTAAGTGAGGTCCCAGGTAAAATGGATTGTACCCAACTTGAAAGCTTTTAAAGTATCTTATTTTTCACGGTGGAATATGTTCACAGCACACAGGACTAAGTCTCACAAGAACATTTCACTCAAGTGTATAATTCCCCTCCCTACTCCATACCCTCCCTTTGTCTCCATGCCTGTAACTCCCCACCCTAGACAGTTCTGCTCATGTTTTCATGCACGTGTACACAGATGAGTGCGTCTAGATGAAATCTAGTAATCCCAAGTGAAAGTCTGTGATCATTTTGAGTCTGAATTCACTCACTTAATATGACTATCACCAGCTGCGTCCATTTTCCTACAAATGACATGACCTCATTCTTCATCGATGAAAATCACATTCCTTATCCATTCCTCTTTTGTTAGACCCCTAGCTTGGTACCTTAACTTAGGTGTTGTAACTAGGACTGTAACAAACGCTGATGTGTCGGCATCTCTGTGGTGTGTTGGCTTGAAGTCTTTGGGGTAAACACTCAGGAGTAGCAGAGCTGGGTCATTTGGAAAAATCTATTGTTAGGGTTTTAGAAACCTCCACACTGATTTCCACAGTGGCTGGACTGGTTTATACCCATGTCAGCTATGTTTCAGGGTCCCTTCTGCCCACATCCTCAGCACCATTGGTAATTTCCTGACTGGGGTGAGGTGGAATCTTATTATTGGTTTGATTTGCTTTTTCCTGAGGGCTGGTGAGGTTGAACAGTTTTTCATGTATTCATTGGCCATTTATATTTCATCTATTTATTTGGTTTATTTATTGCTCAAATTTTGTTAGTTCTTTGAACTATTCGAAAATATCTATTTCCAGAAATATCTATAACTATTTCTAGATATTAATCTGCTGTCCAATGTAAAGTCAGTAAAGACTTCTCTCCCATTCTGTAAGCTGTCTCTCCTTTGGATTGATTGTAGGTTACAGCCACTGTGGGGTTGACAACAATCACAAATATGCCACCAAGTTTATGATGTATTCTGCTACCAGAGGTATTTAAAAATGTAGCCAGATGTGGGTGGTGAGGCATGCCTTCAGTCCCAGCTCTGCAGAGCTGAAAATCAAGAGTTCAAGGCCATCTTCAGCTGCACAGTAAGTTCAAAGGTTCAACACCTTCCCGAGCAATGTAAACTCCTGTCTCAAAAAAAAAAAAAAGAAAGAAAGAAAGAAAGAAAACAGAAACAAATAAACAGTTACAGTTGGAAATGTGAAGGAATTGGGGGAAAGGTGTGCTTAGAATGAGTGAAAGAGAATAGACACACATTAAAAATGGATCCCAGAGCCAGTGGGATGGCTTAGCGGGGCTTAGCGGGTAAAGGGTGCAGCTACTAACTGACAAACTGAGCTCCATCTCTGGGATCCACATGGTAAAAGGAAAGAACCGTTTCTATGCTCTGGTCTCCACAGGTGCACCATGGCCTGGACACACACAAGCATGTGTGCATGCACATACATAAATAAGTCAGTAAATAGATGGAACAAACTTCATATATATACACACATGTGGAAATATATATAATAATTATATAATATATATGTAATATAATGTGTGTCTGTGTATGTGTATTGTTTTTTGGATTTTTGTTTGTTTGTTTTTGAGACAGGGTTTCTCTGCATAGCACTGGATGTCCCGAAACTCATTCTGTAAACCAAGCTGGCCTTGACCTCACTGAGATCTGCCTGCCTCTGCCTCCTGAGTGCTTGGATTAAAGGAGTACACTACCACCTCCCTGATCAAATAACATATTTTTTAATGTACCTCAGATGTCACTCCTGCTCTCCCCTCCGTCCTTCCTTCCTGGACCCAGCTAGCAGCCTCTCCTTTGCCATTGCCACTGCAGAGGAGCTTTCTCCAACACGCCACGCAGGCTCACCACTGGCAAGCCTGTCCCTGGGGTTGCTGCAAGGCCAGCTTTTCTCCTAGCAACCTCCAGGGCTCAATTCCCTGACCCTACTGAAGGAGTCTGGCAATTGGAATTCTGCCTCCTGGCCTTGGCAGATGCGGGTCTTATCCATAGTTCCATTTCTCAGAGACTGTTCTTGGTGGTCTCTGCAGATGGGGTGCTCTGAGCCTGAGAAGTAGAGAGCAAGCTCCCTGCAACCTTGGGAACCAGACAGCAGACTTTGTGTAACCTTGAGTGAATTCCTGCATGCCATGCCAGGTGGCACAGATGTGTTTTTACTGTGAAAAAATTTGCTTGTACCCTTTGCTTTATAAGTGTTGTTTGCACCTTCAGTAAACTGAGACTTGATCAGGAATCTGTCTTGTCTCCATTCTTCGTGTCTCTGTCCCCCAATTTCCACTCCCTCTTTCAGGTGGACCCTGTTCGACTAGCCCAAGGGACGGGTCACCCCACCTTTCCAGCAGAGCCACCTTTGCCTGCCTTTGGCCACAGTTGCTGCCACACCCAAACTCTCATTCCCTCCCTTCCCTTATTTCTTGCTCGCTGGCACTGTCTGATAGGGCATGTGTTTCACCTACATATATAGTGCCCATAACGTTAGTGAGTACTGCCTGGTTCACACCTGTGTGGAGTCTTTCTTGGACAATTATAAGAGCTTGCCTGGGGCTCAGGAGATGGCCCAGACAGTAAAGGCATTTGCCATTAAGCCCGATGACCTGAGTTCAATCCCTGGGACTCGCAAGGTTGAAGGAGAGAATTCATTCCTTCAAGTTGTCCTCGAACCTCTTGCACATACCTATAAACATGCATATGTACAGTTGTACACACGTGCAAATAAGCAAAATGTCATAAGGGGTGGTGTCGAGAAAAAGCTCACAAGGCCAGCTGCTCTCCACACACTGGGCTTGGACAGACTGGGCTCCGCAGCTCCCCTCTGGTCATCCTGTCTTCCTGCATACACTCCTAGCCCCAGGCCATAGTGCCTAGATTTCCATCTGCTGTGCAGAGGCCCTTTCAGGCTTCTTTCTGGTCCTCAGCTCCCCTCTGGTCATCCTGTCTTCCTGCTCACCCTCCTGGCCCCACATCTTCTTGCCTAGATTCCCATCTGCTGGGCCCTTCAGGCATCTCTGCTGCCATGTCTTCAAGGAGCAGGAAGAACACTGGAGACCCATGTCCCCTCAGGATGACTCAGCACCAAGAACTGCTACACCCATTCCTCTCCTCTCTTCTTCCGAATCTCGGACCTTTCTGGTCAAGAACCCCTTGTTAGTCTCTGTTTCTCTGTGTGTTTCAGTCTGTCTCTTTCTCCCTGTGTCTCTGACTCTCCCTACCCCACTGCCCCTCTCAGATCAGCTGGGTTTTTAGCCCTTGACCTCAAGCAAGGCAGGGTTTGACTTTTATTCTTCTTCACGTCCACCTCTCCATGATAAACACATTCAGGCAAAACACACATACACATAATGTAAAAATCAATAAATCTCAAAAAGTTAACATCCCTGACATGTTTGTGGGACAAATACAATCTTCATTTTAAAATTGCGTTGTAGTTCGTTAGAACACAGTTTGTGTAAAATTCCAAAGGAATTATTATCACAGGTTAAAGTTTTGGATAAGTCTAAGGTTTTGTTTGTTGTGCTTTTTGGGTGGTTCTTTGTTGAGACAGTGTCCATGAAGGCGCAGGATGCCTGCTGTGTGGTTAAGGGTAAACTTGAACTTCTGGTCCCTCCTGCCTTCACCTCCTGGAACCACCATGCATTTTATATGGTTCTGGAGTAGAACCCAGTGCTTCATACTGGTTAGGCCAGCACTCAACCAGCTGACCTACATCCCTCGCTCTTGGACCTGAAATTTAAAGTATTGACAGCAAGTATTCACTAAAAAGGGAAGCTTTCAAAACTCTGGGTGCTTCTCTGGCCAAAAGATTTTCTAGATGCTTAGTCATGGCTCTTTAAAAAAAAAAAATCATTTCATAAAATTTTAATTTATACCTAAATGCAAAGCTGCCGCTCAACTCTTCTCATCTCTCTTTTTCCTCCTACTGGGACCAATCTCGGGGGCCCCTGCATTCAGTCCTAACTACAAAGAGATAACATTCTATGTAGAGAGACTCTGTCTCCAAAGAAATTTCATCCATTCAAAGCCATCTAGGAGTGTTTACTAGAACAGCACATGCTTCCCTTTGTGATACAAGCAGAGTATCTTGAGCTTGAAACACCGCAGGAAAACAAACAATTGTCTAGATAGGCCCCAATGCCAGGCGCTTGAGCAGGGCGCACTGCTGCGCTGTTTAAGGACGGCGTGTCAGGGGTGGAGGCAGACAGAGCTCTTTGAGTTCCGGGCTAGCCAGAACTATGTACTGAGGAGATTTTGTCTTGAAAAACATAAAAATAGAAATATCCAAGCATGTTGGTGGTGCACATTTCCAGACAGGCAGATCTCTGGACTTCCGGGCCAGTCAGCCTCCTTGGTGAGTTCCACAGAGGGGAGAGAGCATGTCTTAAAAAAAAGAAAAAGTGGATGGCCCCTGATGGGCTTGAGATTTCCCTCTGGCCTCTACACACACACACACACACACACACACACACGTCCAGGGTAGGGAGGTGTAAAGACAAGGAACAAGTAGTAGCAGAGAAACATTACAGAACTAAAGTCCTTTTCAGTAGTATGTGTCCTATGCAGCTACCCCAGCCTTTCCTCCTGAGAGCTCCTTCCAGCGATGGCTCAGGGTCAGCTGCAACAGACCGGGCACCCAAAAATAAATAATTACAAACACCTTTTCTCCAAGATTCATGAAAAGGGCACAGCTACAACTAAAGCTATAACATCAGACTCTCCCTCTCTCATGCTGAGCTAGTGGCTCCTAGGTGTCACGCATCAAAACAGGCATATGACCAGAAGTGACTCCGCTGTGTAGCTTATAAATCTGTTAAAGGGAGATGCATCTCTTTCTGCCTGCGTCCCTGCTCACGTATCTACGTGTCCTGGGTTTCTTTCTATAAGTGTGTCCGTGCCTTTATGTATCTGTGTGTCTCTGTGTGTGTCTGTGTATGCACCTGTATCTGTGTTGGTGTGTGTCTTTGTATCTACGTGTGTGTTTCTATATGTATGTCTGTGTATCTGTGTGTATGTGAGTGTCTTTGTGTGCATGTCTGTATGTGGCTCTGTGTCTGTGTTCCTGTTTTACTGTGGGCAGAAACCAAATGCATCTTACAGCTTTGGAAGTCAAACACATGCCTGTTGCTCATCTCCTCAATCCCACACGACAGTCACAAGGTCAGCTGGTATTTTTCCTAAGATGTCACTAATAATGCTTCTCCTCTTCCAACTGCTCAACCTTAGTGGAACCTCATTTCCTCAGCTGGTTAGCTCTCTCTTCATCATGAGTTTCCATCTAATTCTATTCCATGTCTACACTAAAATCTGTATGAAGTTCAGTGACTCGTGTTACACATCCTGCACATGGTACATCCCCTGCCCTCCAGCATCTCATTCTTAAAACACACACACAGACGTGGGGGGGGGGGTCAACAAGAAAAACTGTGTGTGTGTGTGTGTGTGTGTGTGTGTGTGTGTGTGTGTTCCCTTGTGTGAGCACAAGGAAAGCCCACAGGCATGGCACAGGATGCTTGTGGGGGTCAGTGGACAGCTTTTAGAAGTTGGTTCTCTTCTTTCGTCATGTGTGTCCTGGAGAATCAAGCACAAATCAGCAGGCTTGACAGCAGCATCTCTACCAGCTGAGCCACCTCACCGGTTCTATGTACCTTATTCCTTTTTTAAATTAACCTATTTATTCACTTTACAGCTCAGTCGTTGCCCCCTTCCCACTCCTCATGCCACCCTCCTTCTCCGTTCCTGTATCCCCCTCCCCATCCCTCAGAAAAGGGAGCCCTCCCACCTAACCCATCCTAGCACTTCATGTCACATCAGGACTGAGTGCATCCGCCTTCATGGCTGCCTGGCAAGACAGCCCCACTAGGAGGAAGTGACAGAAAAGCATGCAACAGTAAGATCTGGAGAGGACAGGAACTCCACAAGGAGAGCAACAGAACCAAAAAATCTGAGCACAGGAGTCTTTCCTGAGACTGATACTCCAACCAAGGACCATGCATGGAGATAACCTAAGACCCCTGCACAGATGTAGCCCATGGCAGTTCAGTATCCAAGTGGGTAACATAGTAATAGGAACAGGGACTGTCTCTGACATGAACTGATTGGCCTGCTCTTTAATTACCTCCCCCTGAGGAGGAAGCAGCATTACCAGGCCACAGAAGAAGACAATGCAGCCAGTCCTGATGAGACCTAATTGTCTAGGATAAGAAGGAAGGAAAAGAAGACTTCCCCTATCAGTGGACTTGGGGAAGGGCATGCTTGCAGAGGGTGGAGGAAGGGAGGGATTGGGACGGGAGGAGGGAGAGAACCACAGGGGGGATACAAAGTGAATAAAGTGTAATTAATAAAGAAAAAAAGAAAGAAAAGCATGCAACAGAGTCCTTGTCAGAGACAGCTCCCACTCTCCTTACTAGGGAACACACAGGGAAGATGAGGTACATATGTGTAGAGATAGAACAGAGATTGAGGGAATGTCCAACCAATGCCTGGCCCAACCTGAGACCCACACATGAGAAAGAGCCAACCCCTGGCACTATTAATGACACTCTCCTATGTTTGCAGATGGAAGCCTAGCATTGCTATCCTCTGAGAGGCTTCATCCAGCAATGGACAGAAACATGCTGAGACTCACAACCAAACATTGGGCAGAGTGCAGAGAGCCTTGTGGAAGAGTAGGAGGTAGGATAGAAAGATGGGGAGGAAGCTCCATGAAAAGACTAACAGAGCCAACTAATCTGGGCCCAAGGGGGCTGTGGAGACTGAAGCAACCACCAAGGACCATGCATGGACTGGACTTTGGCCCCTACACCTTATTTCTTTACTGAGATCTACCAAAAACATTACTTTTCTTGCTACATCTTATATAGTTTTTAGATAAGTCCTCTTACTGAACCTGAAACTTGCCAGTTGGCAGACTTCCTGGCTAGCGAGTCCTAAGGATCCTCCTGTCTCCACTCTCCAACACTGGGGTTTTGGGCAGGCCTCTGAACCCAGCCTTTTCTGTGAGTGTTGGGGATATAAACTCAGATCATCATGTTTGTGTTGGAAACACTTTACCCACTGAGGCATCTTTGAAGTCCTGAAATGTGCCTAAGCATCCTCTGTGTCAATTCAGGCACAGCATGTGGTACTCAACCAAACCCCCAAAAACTGAATGACATTTGTGGTCCTGGCCAGTAGGGTTTAGGAATATATTAGTCCTTCTTATAGTACTATAACAAAATATCTGAGACATGCTAAATATGAGGAAAAGATATTCCAAATAAAACAAAAAGAACACTCACCTCTGTCCAGACTGATAAGAAAACGTAAATTTGCTGTATCAGTGCGTTAGTAATGAGAAATTTCACCTAGTGTGCATTTCCAAATGTGATTTTAATTAACAACATCTGTCTGCTGTGCACACACAGATATTGATTTGCGTGAAATAACTGAAGAAGCTTCTGGAGGGAGCCACTTCCGGCAACTTCCAGTGGTTGAATCTGGAAGAATAAACGGATTTTTTTAATACATTAGTACATTCTTTTAAAATGAGTGTTAGTGTTTAGACAGCCTGCTTCTGGGTTGACTTGTAACCTATGATGTCATCATGTGTCACCCACCAGGTAGCCACACCTGGCATGCACGGTTAAGTTGCTGCATGAAAGGACCAACCCGCCACTTTGTTGCTCTCTTGCCTCCTTACTCTGCTGCTCTCCTGCTCTCTCCCCTTTCTCTGTCCAGGCATCCTCTCCCTTCCCCCATCACCTCTCACTCTCCCCTTCTCTCCCTCTCTTCATCTCCATCCAATAAACCTCTTTCACATAAAAGCTGTGTGCATCATCATTTCATTGGTCCTAACAATGAGAAAGTATTATGGAGTGATTTTAACTAAGCATCTTAATTTGTCTATACTTTTTAAAATCAAAAGGGTAATAAAATTACATGGCCAAAATAAATAAATTTTAAGTCCAGCATTGGGCAGCCCCATTGATTCAGCTTCTAACAAGGTCATGATAGCCTCACAGTAGAAGCATAAGCCTAAGAAAGAGATCCACTGAAAATGAGAAACTAGAGGTTGTAGCTGTTGGGGGTCAGATGTGCTTGATAATAGTTCACTCTTTTAAAAGCACAAGAGATAGCTAGAGTGATGTGAATCTCTTCTGAAGACAGTTCCACTAATGGCCTGCAGACTTTCCAGTACATTCTACCTTCTCAAGTTCCCACTGTCTCTCCCCACTATGCCAAAGACAACACTTTCAATATGGGAAACCTTAGGGTGTTCCCAAACACTGTATCTGAATCTTGGCAGTGGGGCCATGTTACTACATGATCCTGTGGTTCTGAGTTCAAAACCACTTAGGAAGTGCACAGGAGAATCAGACAGGTTACGCTAGTGAGATGGCTCAGTAAGTGGGTAAAGGTACTTACTGCCAAACCTGATGACATGAGTTTAATCCCTTTGGTCCTCATGGTGGAAAGAGGGAAATGACCCCTGAAGGCTGTCATTGACTTCAACTAGTGTGCCACGGCATGCATGTCCTTCCATACCCCCACACACAAATAATTAAAAAAGTTAACACAAAACAATAATGAAAGGCAGATAGAGGAAATCAAGGCAGAGCCCCAGCATCACCCTTTGGCTTACACACAAACATAAACATGCCACACACAAGAAATCAATTCAACTCTTCACATTTCTAAATAGGATTCATTTTCTCTAAAAAGTATAACTGAGAGCAATTTTCAGATGCAAATGCTAGCCTGTAATTACAGGGACTGTGCTAGAGAGGTGTGCTCAGGCTCCACTCTTCCCATGGGGGAGCAAAGTCATAATAAAGAGAAGAAAGTTCCTCTAAAACTCAATAGCCCTTTTCATGTCCGCTACTTTGCTGAGAACTATTTTGAGGACTACTTAATTCCAAGCTTTTCTTTCTGGGTGTTGGCACTTTCCCTTTTGGGTTATGAGTTATATTATACCACTCTCTATTATTTCTGGATTACATGTCAGTGCTGGAAAATGAATTGAGTGCTTTGAGGAAAGGGAAAAAAAATCATCACCAGCAAGATGAATAGAGCAACTGTACTGGGTTAAGAAAAGGGCTCTGGAAAGATCACTGGTTTGATATTCTGGGAATTATATCTTCTTGGACACTCTTCAGAGCCATGATAAATGCCTGAAGCAGTAGGTGGAGGAAGGTCTATTGATACCGTATTTCCTCCCCGGGGTGGGCTTTTTTGACTGACAGATTCACATTGACTTTGAAAGAGGCCTTTTTCTGCTATGTGGTCTTCAAACATTAGAAGTGCTTTGAGCTCTCAGATTTTAGGCATTTGAGGAAAAGTCAACAGCCAGACAAATTTAAATACTTTTTTCTTTTAATAGAGGAAGCTGCTCATGTTATAGGATTCCAGAAGCAGGGAGAGTGGGGGAGAGCAGAGCAGATACGCTTTTTAAAGGCATGATTGCAGCTGCTTGTCTCCTCCAACCCAGCTTCTGCTTCCTACGTTTCTACCCTCCTCAATAATGGCATTAAAATTTGACTTTATCAAATCATTGATCAGTAAAGTCTGTTCTGATGACATAAATTCTGTGATAAAATACTCCAACAAAAAGCAACTTATGGGAGAAAGGACTCATTGTAGCCCATAATTCCAGGTTATAGTCCATTACTGAAGGGAAGTCAAGGTGATGAGCCCAAACCATAAATTTGTTTTCAGTGCTACTTCATACCTGTAATTGTGCTACAGTTGTGAACCCTAATGTAATTATCTGTGTTTTCTGAGGATATGGTGGGTACTGTCTGTGATTCACTCACATACATCCCTTTGACCAAACTATTGAAGTTACCCACAGATTGTCCACGTGAAAAGTACCTTCCCCTGCTCTCTGACCAAGGTCACTCTTCAGCCTCTAGAGTGAACCTGGCTTTATGTATGGAATTGAACAACAGTAACCCCAAGAATGCCAGTCAACATTGTGGTATCAGAACTGATCTATATGCTCAGTAACCTGACATTAACTCACTCTCTTCAGGTTTTCCTTTCTTTTGCTTTTCATCCCCTTAGAACACTTACTGTTGTAGACCGTTTGCCCTTGGATTGTAATATTGGAGGCCAAGACAAAGGTGTTTATGAAACCATGAACTGAAACTTCTCAAAAAATGTAAAAGTCCGATATTCAGAGCAAAGACATTTGGGCTGGAAGAACAGATGTGGAACTCATCAATACATTCCTATCTCTTTGAAGTTGTGGTAGTAGATGATATTTCAACAGTGTATGGAAAAGGAAGAAAAGGGTTCAGACAGTAGTTTTCAACCTTCCTAATGCTATGAACCTTTAATACATATCCTACTGTTGGGATGACCCCACAATCTTAAGATTATTTTTTTGCTATTTCACAACTATAGATTTGCTACTGTTATGAATTATAATACAAATATTTGATATATAGGATATCTGATCTGTGATCCCTGAAGAGGTAGAAACATTCAGGTTGGGAACTGCTAGGTTAAGAAGATAGATCAATGAGTAATGAGTGCTTGAATAACAAGCATAAGGACGCAAGTTCAAACCCCCACACTGGAATAAAAAGATGAGCTTGACTGTGCACACACCTGTGACCCCAGCCCTATGAGGAGTGGGAGGCAGGAGGCTTGTTGGAGCTTGCTGGCTTCAGGGTAGCTCCATACTTAATGAGAGAGCCTATCTAAAAGCAATAAGGCAGATAACGACAGAGAGGGACACCCGAAGACCATGTGCACAGGGGCACACATACGTGTGCTCACACCTCACATATATGCACTGCACACAGGGAGAGAGAGGCCCCATTCGGGGATCTCAGGTGAGGAAGTGATAGGACAGAGGGAGAAACAGCATCCGTGTTGCATTCTGGAAGGCTTGTAAGTAAAGCTCTTAGATGCAGCTGTTTGATTCAGCTGGCTACAAGGAAGTCTTTGATAAACTTGGGGACCACGATTCCCATAGAACATGAAGGGAAAAGAGCCGGGATGGACTAAGTTATGACTGAGGAAGTGCAGGCAAGAGAAACAGACAACATTCACAAGAAGATACATTACAGCCATAAATGGTGCATCTATATCGCCCCTCCATGGCCCAAGGAACACCACAGAAGAGGGTGCAGAAAGACTATAGAGGCAGGAGATGGGGAGTGGTGCTGTGAAATGCTGTCTTATGGATATGACATGGCTGCTCATCTCAAGTACTCTGCAGCAGCTGTGGCTATCTGTCCAAGACAGGCAAGAAAAGACATGAAAGTGGAAAATGGAGAAGAGGAGAGTCATTAGGAGTAGAAAGGGGTGAGAGGTGGGTAGGGACACAAAAACAACCACAACACATTGCACATGTGTATAAAATTATTAAGAGAAATTGCAGCTGGCACAGTGGCTCAGTAGGTGAAGGCACTTGCTGCTAAACCTGAATTCAAACCCTGGGACCCACAAAGTGGAAGGAGAAAGCCACTTCCTGAAAGTTGTCCCCTGGCCCCCACACACACACCAGGCCATATGTGCATACCCAAACCAAACACACACAGAATAAGTAAATGAAATGTTTAAATCAAAAAACAAAGGCCCAACTTACCCTACTTTAGTCACAAAACTTACCTGAAATCTGCCCTCTGAACGAAATACTCAGTATCCCTTCCCCGGATACTAACTTTTTTTTTTTTTTTTTTGCATTTGTGTATAGAAGAAAGTATTGCCTCATAACTAAAAACCATAGGTTATTGGTCCAAGTCAAAGCCTAGTTTGGTCCATTTGTTATAGGGCTGTGAGCAACTATCTGAACTGTTTGCCCCTCTGTATTCACTGCTTTTGTGTTGGGTCCGAGGCTGGGAGGCATCGGAATGCTACATGTACACGCTACCTCTGAACATGCCCTTGTTCATTCCTCCATAAACTGAGGTAGTAATTGCTGCATGATGTGAGTATATTAGATACTGTGTAATGACATTCATTCCAAAACCGATGCAAAGCCACCCAGCAGCAGCTACACCGTGCAACCATGCTCCTACCTTGTTCCTGAGCACTCAGTGCTCACACTGACAATCGCAGATATCTTCATATGTACTTTTCCATACTCTCTTCTCTTGATTTATCCACTTTTCTCCTCTCTTCCTCCCTTCCTCCCTTTTCTCCTTTCTTTCTTCTTTCTGTGCTCCCTCCTTTTCTTCCTTCCCTCCTTCCTATCATTTCTTTCTCCTTTTCCTGCCCTTCCCTTATCCATCCTTTCTTCCATACTTTCTCCCTCTCTCCTTCCTTTCTTCTTTCAGATGGAGTCTTATGTAGACCAGGCTGGCTTCAAACTCTGTGTGTAGCCAAGACTGGCCTTGAACTCATGATCCTCTTGCCATCCCTAGGCCATCTTCTTTTCTTTTTTGTTGTTGTTTTTTATTTTAATTTTTATTTTTATATTAATTACAGTTTATTCACTTTGTATCCCAGCTGTAACCCCCTCCCTTTTTCCCTTCCAATCCCACCTTCCCTCCCTCATCTCATCCCATGCCCCTCTCCAAGTCCACTGATAGGGGAGGTCCTCCTCCCCTTCCATCTGACCCTAGCCTATTAGGCTTCACAAGGACTGGTTGCATTGTCTTCCTCTGTGGGCTGGCAAGGGGGAAGTGATCAAAGAGCAGGCCAGTCAGTTCCTGTCAGAGGCAGCCCCTGTTCCCCTTACTAGGGAACCCACTTGGACTGAGCTGCCATGGCATCTTCTTCTCTTAAAGTCAGCTTTTTAGAAAATTTTAATCTCGTTAGAAAGTGTAATCCCCTCTTTCTTTGAAACACAGCATATTTATAGGTTCTGATGACTTAAGAAGCCCCCCCCCATAGTTCTATTTTTGTTTGTTTGTTTTGCTTTGTTCTTGTGGCATTGAGGATTGAACTTCGGGCCTTATGAATGCTCAGCAAGTGCTCTGCCACTAAGACACACTCAAGACCCTACAGCTCCATGTTTAATTCTATGTTGTTCCTGTGCTGTATCAGACTCTTCTAAGACAAACAGTGCTGACTTTTATGATAATCTTCTTCATAATGCATGAACTATGTCTGGCCAGAAAGCAAGAAGAGAAGATTTTTTTAAATTCATAATTTATATAAGAAACACAAAGCTCAAACTTTCAAGCCAAATAATAAATATATTATATGGTAAGACAAATAAATATTCATAGGATTTTTGCGAAGTCTTCCTAAAAATGACAAGACTATACTTGGAGTACAAAGAAGCAATGAATATTAAATACCAGCCACAACTGCCTGAAGGTTCCAGCACATAGATCTTTACAGATGTTTCTTCTTCAGATAAAATCTAGCTCTGGAGGGTTTTTCCTGGAGTTGTGCCTATAAAGCTTTAATAAGCTCTTGTCCACTCTGATTGGCAAGAAAACAGCTAAAGAGTGGGAGCAGCCAGGTAGATACACTCACTGTGCCCAAGGACTTCACACCCACCATGAGAAATGCAGGCTCAGGGAGTGGGTTGGGGTGGGGGTGGACGCAGGGGCACTGAGATGGTGCAGCGAGTAAGTGTGCTAGCCGAACAAATATCCAAATCCCAGGCACCCACAGAAACAGCCAGGCATAGCCAAACGTATCTGTAACCTCAGCCCCAAAGCTGTAAAGGGCCAGAACGTGAGGAGAATTGGGCCTTGATGGCTCCATTTTCAGTTGGAGACCTTGTTTCAAGACAATACGGTAGAGTTAGGATGGTTAGTTTTAATTAAGTTGACACAATGTAGACTGGCCTGGGAAGGGAAAGGAGACCTAATGACGATGCTCTAGATTAGGTCGGCCTTGTGAGCATGTCTGTGAGGGATTGTCCTGATTAGTGGGAAGGCTCACTTCCTTGAAGTGGTTCCGTTCCCTAGGCAGGAGACCAGGAACTGTATGAGGGAGAAAGCCAACTGAGTGCAGGCAAACAGGTAGTCACTGTTCTCTTTTCCTGATTATTACGTCAGACGACCAGCTCCTCCAGCTCCTGCCACTGTGACTTCTTGGCCGAAATGGACTGTAGCCTGGAACTGTGAAATAAAATAAACTTATTCTTTCCCAAGTTGCTTAGAATATGCTATCATAACCATAAGAAACACACTCGGATAATAGTAATAGAGCAGGATACACAGTCTTCCTCTGACCTCTGCACATGTACTAACCCCCATACACGTACACACGAGCACATTCACCACATATACACAAACACACCACATACTCTCATACTCAGAGTAAGATTGTAAACCAAATGGAGAAAGTCAGACTCGGCAATTCACCAGCCACTGATAAAGCCTTCCGCCAGGCCACCGAAAGGCTGCTGAGAACACTACCCACTACCTCTAGCCTGAAGTACACTTCTGAAGCCAATGTCTCCAAGCGAACTATCAGATAAGTCATCAACATCTCCATGGTAATTAGCCTGTCAGATTAATTGGCACATGACAGAAGAACTAAAGAGCATGGACACTGGTAGGACAGCAAACAGCGCTTTCCAAAGCTAGAACAAAAATGCGGGGGACATCTTTAGAGCATCAGACATGTCCAACCTTCTGAGATTGTAAAATGGTATCATCTACAAAGCTCACACTTGAGAACCAGATAATCCAGCTACACACACACACACACACACACACACACACACACTAGTTGAAGTAAGTTTCTGATTTGGTATGGGGACACAGTTACAGCTATCCAAGAAATGTGGCACACAGATCAGGCATAGCTGGATCACTCCACTTTTTCTTGTTCAAATAAAGGAGCACTGCAAAAATGACCTCTTAAATGAAAATATCTTCCATTTCCTATACAGATATATTAATCATTAACCAAGATCTAGGTGCATTAGATAGTGTCCTCGGCTTGCTTTCTACTGCTATGATAAAACACTGACCAAAACTAACTTGGAGAGGAAAGGGACTATCTGGTTTACAGGTTACAACTTGTCATCGAGGGAAGCCGAGACAGGACTTGAATGCAGGAGCTGAAAGCAGAAACCTCGGCGGTACCTGGCTTACTGGCTTGCTCCCTGGCTCACACTGTGCTCTCCAGGCATCTCAAGTCCACTTGCCTAGGGATGGTACTGCCCACAGTCAGCTGGGCCCTCCTACATCAATTGGCAGTCAATAAAATGCCCCACAGACACTCCATAAGCCAATCCAACACAGCAACTCCTCAAATGAGGTTTCCTCTTTCGAGGTTTCTCAAGTTGACAACTATGACAGACGAGCCCCTGCACATAAAGCCATCAAAGAAGCTTCTGGGGCCAGAGAGGTTTAGCTGCCATCTTAGGGTTACTGCTGCTGTGATGAAACACCATGACTAAAGCAAGCTAAGGAAGAAGACTTTACTCTGTTACACTTCTATTCTGCCATTCATCTTCGAAGTAGTGACAGAAATTCAAACAGGATAGGAACTGGAGGCAGGAGCTGAGGCAGAGGCCATGGAGGGGTGCTGCTTACTGGCTTGCTCCCCATGACTTGCTCAGTCTGATTTCTTATAGAATCCAGAACTGCCAACCCATGACACCTCCCATAATGGGCTGAGCCCTCCTCGTTAATCGCTAATTAAGAAAATGCCTTACAGCTGGATTTTACAGAGGCATTTTTCTCAAATGAGGTTCCCTCCTTTAAGGTAACTCTAGATTGTGTCCAATTGGCATAAAAACTAGCCAGCATAGTTATCAATGTAAGGTCACACTGCTGATATATTTTAATCTGGGATTTATAACAGCAGAGCTTATCTATTTGGTGTGCACATATATGTGGAGATCAGAGGACAGGCTGCAGGAGTCTGTTCTCTCTACTTCATGGGTTCTGAGGCTCTAACACAGGTTATCAGGTTCAGATGTGAACACCTTTGCCTATTGAGAGATCTGGCTGGCCCCAAGCTATACTCAAACTCCATACTTCTGACTCCAGAGCCTTTCCCTCTCAGCAGGGGTATATCACAACACTCTTCTTCCATTTTGAAACAAGGCCACTGCAACTCTGGCTAGCCTTCGACTGAGTGTGTAGATCAGGCTGGCCTTGAACTTGTAACAGTTGACTTGGATGTGCTGAGACTGTGGCACTCTCAACCCCAGATTACTCCATACAGACTTTTCTGATGGCTTGCTCCTCAGATCACCAACCCACTTGACTCCATGGCAAATGGCTTTTTCTTAGGGTTATTTGAGATAGTCTAATACAGACAAATGCCTCCTCCTCCTCATCATTACCACCGTCATCATCAGACTATTCAGGAATACCATAGAGAAAATAAATGAATAGGTAATAGGTTTATTACTTTCCAAGTCTCAGGGATACACTTAACTTCTGATTCTTTAGAGAAGACATAAGAAGAATGAAAGAAGTCAAGTCAAGTTGGTTTATCCAGCAACTCATATAGCTCAGATTGGCCTCTAATTTGATATGTAGCCAAAGGTGACCTAATCCTCCTGCCTCCACTTCCCAAATGCAAAGAGTACAGGTGTGGGCTGCTGTTCCCAGTTCCTGTGGCTTAGGATGGAATCCATAGCTTTCAGTATGGCAGGCAGCATTCTGTCTTACAGCCCCAGCCTAAGCTATTTATATAATGTCATCATCGGGCATGAAAATGTCATGCTGTTCCACCCCTGTCTCCAAGAAGTCCTGTTGGACCTGATTTTCCTCTTTGACTTGGAAAGCCATGCAGCTGCTATACTGCCATGGGAAGCAGCTTGGACTGAAATTGCTTTTCTGGGTCCCAGGCTGCCTTAGGATCCCAGGTCTCCTCTACCTACACCCCATCCTCATAGCAATGCATACGCTGTGCTGTGAAAACAACTCTGAAGGAGTTTCACCGGGTGTGTCAGGACCATGCTCTGGCATCTAGCTAGCTTGTTCCTTCTAGCACATGACAGATGCTCACTGGGTGTCACCACTCTTCTCCTTCAAGAATGAAACTAGAGTTAGCTCCCCTTCCCCTCTTTTCTTTCTTTCTCTCCTTTCCTTCTTTTCTTCTCCCATGCCAGCCTTGAATGAAAGTCTATCTTTGTGCATCAGCCCCTGAGTGCCAGAATGACAGGCATGCTCTGCCGCACCCAGGAGACGCTCCTTGCTATTTTGGAGGAAGTTGTGGAGGGTATGGACTTATGTCACTCATCTTCTTGATAACTACTTTTCAAATTAAGATACAACTAATATATGTTAGAGTTTGAATATGGTTTAATCTCTTCTCAAGGGAAATTTGAAATTCAGTCCCCACTGTGAGATACACAGAGGTAAAGTCATTTAAAAGATGATGAAGAGCAAAGCCCCGGGATAATAGTGATCCTCTTCCTCATTCCTGCCTCCTTCTGGTTTTCTTTTCAGGCAATGAAATTTATATGTGAGGTTGTAGAGATGGCTGTTGGTATTGAAAACCTTTCTATATTCCAATGCTTCCTTTGTGATGAATCTCAGAAGTTCCTCCCTTATTTACACACCCAAGTTAGATAATAATCTAGACTCCATTAAGTAGGGCGTGAATATATTGGCCTATCCATGCATCAGTGAGTGGTGTATGAGATAGAGTTTGCTAGGTTTCGTTCACGCTGCCTGTCCTTGGCCACATTGGCCCTAACCTACCTAAGACTCTGTCCTAAAGTGGGTCATCACTAGATAAAGCCCCACCCATATATTTATTATTCCAAATATTCTGATGGCTTCTCCTCAGAACACTAACCCATTTCACTCCATGGCAAATGGCTTTCTCTTAGGATTATTTGAGATAGTCTAATGAAGACAAATGCATCATCATCAGAAGAAGAAGAAGAAGAAAAAGAAGAAGAAGAAGAAGAAGAAGAAGAAGAAGAAGAAGAAGAAGAA
>NW_026585504.1:64082042-64185441 GCF_907164565.1 Psammomys obesus | reverse complement strand
AAGAAGAAGAAGAAGAAGAAGAAGAAGAAGAAGAAGAAGAAGAAGAAGAAGAAGAAGGAGAGACCAAGTCAAATTTAAGAGGATCACATTCCCAAGTTTTACCAAAGGAAGAAATTAATGTTAGCCTTGCCCTCACTCCGCAGAAAGATAACCTTGGGATGGTGAGATGTCTCAAAGGCAAAGGCGCTTACCACAGAACCTGACAATCTGAGCTCAAACCTCAGGCCCCACAAGGTGGAAGGAGAAAAACAACTCCCACAAGCAGATCTCAATGTAAGTGCCTCAGCATATGCCCTGCCTCCATACAAATAATTACATGGGTCAAAGACCTCAAAATAAAACCAGACACACTAAACCTGTTAGAAGAAAAAGTGGGGAAGAGCCTAGAACTCATTGGCACAGGAGACAACTTCCTGAGCAGAACACCAACAGCACAGGCTCTAAGAGCAACAATCAGTAAATGGGACCTCATGAAACTGAAAAGCTTCTGTAAAGCAAAGGACACTGTTATCAGAACAAAACGACTGCCTACGGATTGGGAAAGGATCTTCACCAACCCTATATCTGACAGAGGACTAATATTCAGTATATATAAAGAACTCAAGAAGTTAAACAGCAACAAATCAAGTAATCCAATTTAAAAATGGGGTACAGAGATTAACAGAGAATTCTAAATAGAGGAATATCGAATGGCAGAGAAACACTTAAAGAAATGCTCAATGTCCTTAGTCATCAGGGAAATGCAAATCACAAGGACCCTGAGATTTCACCTTATACCCATCAGAATGGCTAAGATAAAAAACTCAAGTGACAACACATGCTGGAGAGGATGTGGAGAAAGGGGAATCCTACTCCACTGCTGGTGGGAATGTAAACTTGTATAACCACTTTTGAAATCAATCTGGTGCTTTCTCAGCAATTAGAAATAGTGCTACCTCAAGATCCAGCTATACCACTCCTAGGCATATATCTAAAATATGCTCAAGTATACAACAAGAACATTTGCTCAACCATGTTTGTAGCAGCTTTAATTGTAATAGCCAGAAGCTGGAAACAATCCAGATGACCCTCAGTTGAGAAATGGATACAGAAATTGTGGTATATCTACACAATGGAATATTACTCAGTGATGAAAAACAAGAAAATCGTGAAATTAGCAAGTAAATGGTGGGAACTGGAAAAGATCATCCTCAGTGAGGTATCCCAGAAGCAGAAAGACACACAGGGTATAAACTCACTCATAAGTGGATATTAGATATATAATATAGGATAAATACACTAAAACCTGTACACCTAAGGTAACTAATCAAGGAGAACTCTTGCTAAGATGCTCAATCCTCATTGGGAAAGGCAAAGAAGATGGACATAGGAGGAGAAAACAGGAAACAGGACAAAAGCCTACCACAGAGGGCCTCTGAAAGGCTCTACCCTGCAGGGTATCAAGGCAGATACTGAGAATCATAGCCAAACTTAGGGCAGAGTGCAGGGAATCTTATGAAAGAAGTGAGAGGATAGTAAGATCTGGAGGAGACAGGAGCTCCACAAGGAGAGCAACAGATCCAAAAAGTCTGGACACAGGGGTCTTTTCTGAGACTGATACTCCAGCCAAGGACCATTCATGGAGATGGCCTGGAACCCCTGTACAGATGTAGCCCATGGCAGTTCAGTATCCAAGTGGGTTCATAGTAATGGGAACAGGGACTGTCTGACAGGAACTGATTGGCCTGCTCTTTGATCACCTCCTTCTGAGGGGGGAGCAGCCTTACCAGGCTACAAAGGAAGACAATGCAGCCAGTCCTGATGAGACCTGATAGACTAGGATCAGAGGGAAGGAAAGGAACACCTCCCCTATCAGTGGACTGGGAGAGGGGCATAGGTGGGGAAGAGGGAGGGAGGGTTGAGTTGGGAGAGGAGGAGAGAGGGAGGCACAGGGGGGATCAAAGTGAATAAACTGTAATTAATAAAGTAAAAATAATTTTTAAAAACCAAATAATTACATGTCATTAAAAATTATAAAAGACAACTTTTAAGACATACATGTGCAAATCTCTAACCCCTACACATGGGAGGCAGAGGCAGGAGGATGATGAGTTTGAGGTCAGCCTGGGATTTACAGGGAGACACTGACTCTGAAAAAGATAAAAGATGGAAACAGATTTCTGAACAGTTCACATTTGCCTGATTTTCTTCAGTTTTCTGCCCCATGGTTCTGCCTTTGGAAGAATTTTTAAAAATCACATTATATCTCTATTTGGGGAATTGTTCAGCACAAGTTTCCTCTCCATCTGCTTGCACTCCTGTTATGAACAAATGTTCACTTTTCCTACTGATTTCGATAGTCTTTCTAACTCACTTCATTGTCTTGAATTGTATTGACTTTTTAGATAGGAAACACCTGTGTGATATACAACACACACACATAAACATATATACACATATGTGCATGCATGTACACACACAGACTTCTATACACAAATACACATTCCACACACACACATAACCGTACACACCATGCACAGGCATAAAGGCATTCACAAAGTTACTACACATACCACCACATACACATACAACACACAAACATACTACACAAACATACATATAAGCACACGCACCTAAGTCACAAAATATATCAAGGAAAGGCCCTGTCTCCCAGCAACTTAATCTTTTCTCTAAAGCCACAGTTTTTTCAACATTCTTCAGAGCTTATCTATACTTGAAAAAATGTATACATCACTACATAACACTATATATATATATAAACATCTACAAGTATATACCTATGTACCTACAAAATAAAAAGTAGATGCATTAAAAGTAAGTGCATATACAAGCACACTTAAGCATCGCCATTGTGTGCATATATGCGTGGCTGCTCAGGGGTATGTAGACATGAAGGTATGTGTGCACATTTGTTGGGGGAGGCCAGATGCTGATTGACATTGGGTGTTTTTCTCGATTGCCCTCCAGTTTTTTAAAGATAGGGCCTCTCACTGAACTGGGGCTTGGCAATTCTGCCAGGCTGTCTGGCCAGGAAGGGCCAGGGATCCTCCTGTCTCCACCTTTCCAGTGCTGGGATTACAAGTGTGTGCCACCATGCCTGACTTTATTTTATGAAGATACCAGGAATTGATGTCAGGTCTTCATGCTTGAGTGCCAAGCCCTTTACCGACTGAGGGGTAAATGTTCCCAGGGCTGGGAACATTTCTCTGAGAAAATATGCAAAACTATGAATAAAAGTTGAATCTACAGTTTGGGGGAAAAAACTGTTTAAATAAGAATTGAAATGCAAGCCTCCTTAGTTTTCTGGAAAACCATGTGGACCCAGTGTCCTTGTGCTTAAAGAAAGCCAGAGGAAGGAATCTGAGAGAGCTAGGAAATTCCAGTGTAAAATGGGACTTATGAAGGAAGAGGGACTCTGAGAAGAACTCTGATCTAGGTGTCCTACTGCAAAGCCTGGTGCATGGGTAGCAAGCATGAACAGAACCATAAATAAATAAATAATACATACATACATACATAAAAAGCAGAGAACACCCCTGACTGAGCCCTATAGACAGACTCCCCAAGGCGGGGTTGGCGGCCCAGGGAATTCAGAAGTGTTGCCTTTGTTAAGTACCAGGACAGAAGAGGCACTGGGACTGTCTTTAAAACTTTTAAAATTTAAAAATTATTATGAGTATGAGTCTTTTACCCATATGTATGTATATGCACCCCGTGTGTGCATTCCTAGAGTGTGCGAAGGCCAGGAAAGGGCACCAGATACCCTGGAACTGTGTTTACAGATGGTTGTAAGTTGCCTTGTGGGGATTAGGAACTGAACCAGGTCCCCTGAAAGAGCAGTACACTCTCTTAGCCACTGAGCTGCCTTTTCACCCCTAAAAATTTAAACTTCATTTATTTATTTGTTCATTCACTCATTTATGAATGGGGAGGGGTGCACATGTGAAAGTCAGAGGACAATTATCTCCAACCACTAAATGGTGCACAACAGTATTGACAACCTACCATGGGCCACACCCTTGTAGAAAACGACCTCTCCCCACCCCCAGAAGCCATCAACTATCAGTAGCTCCTTAGCGGTGGGCCAACTTCTCCTTCAAAGCCGGAACATCAACTACTTTGATTTTGTGCAGGCAACCCCAGCACCTTTTTGTCTACAAGTGCTGCAATTGTGTGCCATGTCCCGAAGTCACTGTTTCACTCTGGTCCTTCCTGACCTCTGGCTCTTCTCCTCTTTCCTCCCCTCTTCAGCGATGCCCCCGGAGCCTCAGCAATAGGAGCTGTGATAGAGATGGCCCATACACTCCATAGACATTTTTTTTTCCTGGCACTGTCACTAGTTGTGAGATTCTGTGCTAACCGGCATCCACTACACACACACACACACACACACACACACACACACACACACACACACATCCTCAGATTGGCTGTGAGAACTGCATTAATCTATGGGTATAAGGACACAAATTTAGACCTTCTGCTAGTAGAGTCTTAGCCAGATTTATCGCTGGCACCACTGTGTTTTTTATAACGGCATATTGTCTTCGTTCTGGCTTAAAGCAGTATATCTAGCCAACAGTATTTACACACGTTCCTCTTGATACAGAGTTGCCACCCTGTATTATTAGCATTGTCACTACCCAGAATAACTGATTTCCTTCCCCTGTGTCTTTCCCTATCAAACTAGAAAAGGATAGAAGTGCTCCACTGGTAGGTGGAGCTTTGCCAGGAGGCCTGGTTCAGGGTTGTTCCTGTCTCTATATGAGATCAAGTCAAGCCGTGTATACTTTTGTCCTAACCCATATGTTACCCCTCTTTTTGGCTCAATTGTGGGGTATAATTGGTCTTCTTGGTTCTTAAGAACACCCTTTAATCAGAAAGTCCCTTAATAAATTGTACTACACATACACACACACACACACACACACACACACACACACTAACATGGTAACCTGCCTCTTTGTTCTTGTGCACTGGAAAGTATTTGACCTCTCATACAGGTTGCTGCACACCTTCATGGGATTAGTTACAGTTTAACTATGAAACCCACGGGCCTCCTGCTGCTGCTCCAGGTGAGAAGCCAAAAGAATTAGTCACATCAGAAACAGCAGGAGGTCAATGGATTCCGAGAATGTTACAGAGCTAAGCAGGGCTGTGGGCTAAGAGGATGAAGTTGTACAATCATTCAGGAAGTCTTCTATGAGTGCCCCTTCCTCCTGTCAACTGCACACCTGGTCCTCCTCAGGCTCTGTGATCAGAGCAAAGGCTACTGCTGGGAAGGAAACGGTCACCTTCTAGAGGGTCTGAGTTTTCAAGGATCAGTGTTTGAGAAACCGATCTTGTAGACATAAGGTAGGAGCAGCAGACTCTACTGAGCAGAGGGAGGGATGGAAAATTTAGCTTTGGGCCACAATAACATTGGTATGCTAAAATGTGGAAAACCTAGGAACGGAGGTCAAGAGGGACATCAAAGCCAGACAGGGTTATTTACTGAAAAAAAGCTAAGGAGGCACATAGGATTACTGGGGCAGCAGAGAGGGCCTAGTGAAGCTATGGGTAATTAAAAAATCAAGGAATAATACAGAATTCATGAAAAGGAAAAGTCAAACTATTGAACATATATATGACATATTTTATATAATGCATAATATATATTATATAAAATTATATATAAAAATATAACAGCATATATGTATTTTATATATATGCTGTTATATATATATATATACATATATATATATATACATATATATATATAAAATACAAGGTATTTAAGCCAGAAGAGGCTAAAAAAAAATTAGAGTTCAGTTTTGTCTTACAAATTTCTCAGTGAGAAGGGGTTGTGGGTTAAGGGATTGTTGCTAAGCTTGAGTTTGGTCCTAAGGACCCACATGGTGGAAGGAGAGAACCGACTCCTTCAGGTGTCCTCTGACTTTCTCACACATGCCACACACATCATCATCAATCAAATTAAAATTGTTTGTAAGAAATATTCCTCCCAAAATGTTGATACATAGCTTGTGTTTTCCTTATTTCTCAATATTGATCCTTGAAATTTTATTAAAAATTTCTAAATGAATGAGGTGATATCAATAATAGTATACATATATTTGTATGCATATTTGTGCACATGCAAAAATGTGTACATATGTTCATGTGTCTGGAGGATTTTGTCTGTGCAGTTATTCACATGGTGGAGATGAATATCTCTTATTGACACAGCTACTTTGCCTGTGTGGAGTCAGTCTTTGTAGGTGGTTGATGGGGAAAGGGAGAGGTGGCTAAGCAGGGTTATTGGGACCACAGAAAGAGTTAATAACGTATAAAGTATGTAGGGCAATAGCTAAATAATCATTCAATAAATGCTGTTATCAGGACCAGGAGCAGGTAGGGTGTAGTTCAAGAGGGCATGTTGAGGTTTGGGGTGAGAAACAAGCCTTCCTGTTGAGGCTCATTATGTGTGAATTGTTTTGTAAGTTATCTTTTTTTTTTTTTTTTTTTTTTTTGGCTTTTCAAGACAAGGTTTCTCTGTGTAGCCTTGGCTGTCCTGGACTTGCTTTGTAGACCAGGCTCACCTCATACTCAGAGATCCACCTGTCTCTGCCCCAGAGTGCTTAGGATTACAAGATGTACACAGCTTATAAGTTATCTTAAGTCCAGGAAGTCCCAGGAATCTTTCTAGCTTTAACAAAGGATGTCTTTCTCCTGCTCCTTCCCCTCCTCCTTCTTCGCTGCTTCCTCTTGCTGTTGTTGTTGTCAGTATCTTATGATGTAGCCCTGGCTAACCTAGAATCCATTATGCAACCTATGCTGTCTTTGAAATTGAAATCTCCAGTCAGCCTCCCAAATGCTTGGATTTATAAGGAAGAGTTTCCACATCTGTCTTTTTTTTTTTTTTTATCATACTTTCTACTGTGGACTGGTTGATAAGTACTGGTTGATAACTTAGTTGATAAGCACTTTTGAGGCTCTATGTTCAATCCACAGGTATCTGAGTTAGGGTTACTGTGGCTATGATGAAACACTATGAGCAGAAGTAACTTGAGGAGGAAAGAGTTTATATGGCTTACACATACACAGAGGGAGGCCAAGGCAGGAGCTCAGACTGAGTGGGAACCTGGGGGCAGAAAAGGATGCAGAAGCTGGGGAGGGATGCTATGCTGTTCACTGGCTTGCTCCCCAGTGCTTGCTCAGCTGCTTTCTTATGAGATTCAGAACCACCTGCCAGGGATGGCACTACCCACAATGGGCTGGGCCTCCCCCTATCAATAATTAATTAAGAAAATACCTTCCAGGCCTGCCAACAGAGCAGTCTAATAGAGGTATTTTCTCAGCTGACCTTCTCTCCTCTCAGATGACCCTAGCTTGCGTGAAGTTGACATAAACTAGCCAGCACACCAGGCAGGGTGACACACACATGTAATCCCAGCACTCAGGAGATAGCGGCATAGCAAGTTCGAGGCCAGCCTGGGCTACATGAAATCCTGTCTCAAAAGAAAGAAAATGTGTGTATTTAAGGGACAGAGCACAATATTAAGGCGTGAACAGTCAGAGTAATCTGCAGGGAAGCAAGTGGACACACCCGCCATAGGCAGCTGCCTTTCCTTCCTTTGTCTTTGTGTCAAGAGCAGCTGAATCTACTCACACGGCATGACTTCCAGAGGGAATTGACCTTCAGGAAGTCTTGAAGCAGTGCATTTGCTCTCTGGACTTTTTGTCCTCCATACCTCCTTCCGTAGATCACTGACCTACACCTCTCCCTCCCTCCTTGTTATGGATCACAAATGCAGACAGAGCACAAGGAGAGCCTTCAGATGGAGCTAAAGATGCTGACAACATGCACCTCCCTCATTATTTTTCCTTGGCAGCATCACAGTGCACCCTTGTTACGGTTCCTTCTGGAACCATAAAATGGCTACAGAAGAGTGGAACTCTGGGAAAACACAGCTGCTTTACAGAGTAACATTGATTTACAAAATGATCAGCACCTACCTGAGATGTGATTTCATCTAGTTAGTAAACAGATTGCTAGGGTAATGGACTTTCAGAAGCCCACAGGATACTTTTGGTGCAATGGAAAAGAGTAATTAACTTAGCAATTTGTGAGCACCTGTGTTTCCAGCTTTGTGCCACTGTATGGAATTAAAACAGTAATCAGTGCGTGCTGGGGTGTTCCTCGCCTTGGAGGATCTGAGTGTGAGATTATGTGTGACTAAGCCTCTCCCACAAGTCTGTGCAGGCTGAAGAATTTTCTTATTAAGGCTGGTATGCAATCTGCATTTTAGCAAGAACACACAGATGTTTGCAAGGGATCTTCCCAGGCATGTTAATCCTATGATTATGTGTCCCTCTCGATGGGGTCAGTATTAAATTGGCCCTCTCCCTTGTGTGTAGTGTGTGTGTATGTGTGTGTGTGTGGCATGTGTGTCTGTGTGGTGTGTGTGCACTTGCAAAAAATAAGGAAGGTGGTGTGGTATTTTTTAAAGATTAACATAAGAATAAGACTTTAAGAATAAATAAGATTTATTTATTTGTGTGGCTGGTGAGCATCTGTGGTGGGTGCATCCATTGCGTGTGTTCAGAACTCAGTGGGGGCATAAGGTGCCCTTTTTCACTCCTTTTTGCCTATTCCTCTGAGGTGGAGTCTCTCCCTAAACCTGGGCTCACATTGTCTCTGAAGGGCTGGAAGCCAGTTCCAGTGAGGCTACTGCCTCTGCCCCGAGGCGCTGGGGCTCCAGGCATGTACCGAACATCTGGCATGGTCTGTGGCTGTGGGGTCTGGACTCCAGTGCTCATCATTGCACAACGAGCATCCTCAACCACTGAGCGATCTCTCCAGCTCTGGAAGGTGTTATTTTAAGACCATTGTAAATGCAGCCATCTGCCAGTTTTAGATATATCACAAATAAATTATAAGTAAGACTCAATTATGAAGCCATCGACACACTTCACATAAATAGAAAATGAAAAGCAGTGCTGTGTGAAAATAGGAGCTTTGATAGGCACTTCCATCTTCTTGCCTTCCAGAAACTCCACTTAAACTATTCAATGGGGGAAGATTTAGGGATTCAATGCCATAAATATAGAAAGCTATCTGAAGGCTGGAAAACCTGATTGTAAAGGGATGGAAGAAGCAGATCAGGGAGGACTGGATGCCACCAGGCTGCAGAAAAAAATAAGAACTAACTTGACTTACAGAATGACCACCGGCTTAGAAACTTCATAATTCAGGTCTCCATGACTGCAGGGAAAGCAGGTATGGATTACAGAAGAAGGGTGTGAGAGGCTTCTGATGGGGGTTCCAGAGGGACCCTAAGACAGAATACTGCTGGGGGTTGGGGAGCAAGGAAGCTGTTTGAGAAATTATTAACACTGTGGAACAGATAAGTGACAACGTGGCATGGCTCCAAGACAAGTCAGTCACCAGCGTCAGCGGCAGGAGAGGGGTTAGGGAGCGAGGTGTGTGGCCACAAATGTCCCCCTTCATGTAAACTCACACCCCCACGTGAGAAATCCTGGCACCTGGGACTCTGTTAGCTACAGACTCCGAGGGTGTCACTGTGCCAGCACTTCAGTGGGCATAAAGATCCTGTCACCTACAGATCACTTGGGAAACCGGGAATGTTAAATACATGGAGGCCTTTCCTTGATGGAGGAGATAAAATACTTGTTTCCCCACCCAAAAGGCTGGGAGTGAATTTTACTAACAATCTACTGACATTTTTACTGTCTATGGGGTCAGACCTCACTTACCTTTGGCTGTAGAGGCAGACCTTGCCCAAATTCCCCAGAATGATTATCCAAGACTGTTCCCTCCCTAGACTGTTCCCCACCCTCGAGGGAGATGTCCCATGAGCTGTATGGCTTGCTGGCTTGTATGCCACCTTGGTCAGAGACCGAGCTACAGAACCCACACTCCTGGGCACATGTACTTTGTATATGAGTTTCTGTGTGCTCACCCCTTAGGCTTCGTTGTGCACCTGGAATTGGGATGGTTGTTGCCTGGAGACCTTTCCCCAAAATGTATTGTGTACAATGAGCCTCTTGGCACTAGACTCCCCGAAGTCCAATCCAGGTTGATGAGGTCAATCCGAACTGGATTTTCATTCTCATCTCTTCAAGATTCACTGCCTGTACTGACACCTGCAGGGTCCTTCTCAGGGTCCTGTTCATGTCGCTGGGTGGGAGAGGGCTGTCTACCAAGCCTGGGCTGCCTCTGGATTCTGCCACTCACCTTTAAGGGGCCTTCTGTAGGAAGAGTCAGAGGCCTGGATGCCTCTCCTTATCCGTCTGACACCTAGGGGAGCGCCTCTTTCTTAATTGGGCAAAAGTCATGGTTTGTTTTCAGAATTGGAGAAAAGTGATAACTGGACACTAGAAGACCATTGAAAATGGGAGAACTGTGCTAATAGATGAAAATGATTTGCACACATTCACTCCTGAGAGCGCCCAGGCCCAAATTCGGACCCCTCTGCCTTTCCCATCTGTGGGTTCAGGACACCTCTGGCCTCCAGGTGGGGCACTGAATTACCCACTCTGGAAACACGAGTGTATGTGGTAAAAGATTCTGACATTGGATGCTTCTCTGTTCACCCTGATTCTTCTACTGAGCTCACAGCTGACAGGCCTGGCTCATAAATCAACACTTCCTGTCTTAGTTCTAAGAACTCATTCTTTGTAAATTTTTCCACATGTATTGTCTATCGAGGCCAGAAGAAGACATCAGACTGCAGTTACCGATGGTTGCAAACTACTATGTGAGTTCTGGAATCGAACTTAGCTCCTTTAGAAGAGCAGCCAGAGAATCTTAGCCAGTAATCTTAACTGTTAAGCCATTTCTCCAATCCCTAGGAAATCACTCTTAAATATTAAATATAATACTACAAGATACCTTCCCAAAGCCTTTACCTGAAAAATAATAAAGTTTTTAAAAAAAATGTTAGGGCCTCAGAATCAGCTCAGTTGGTGAAGTGCTTGCCTCACCATGAGGATCTGAATTCAATCCCCAGGGCCCATGAACAAAGCCAGATTCAGTGGCACATGCCTGTAAGCCCAGTGCTACAAGATAATTGGCACATATCAGCCGGTCCCTGGAAGCTAGAGGGTCAGCTAATCCTCCCAGTGTGGTAGAACTCCAGGCCAATGAAAGAGCCAGTCTCAAGCAAAAGTCACAAGCGCCAGAGGACTGATTCATGCAGTTATCCTCTGAACGCACCACATGCTTTTATACGCACATCTCCCGCACCCACAGAAACATACACGCTTGTAAATGTTAAATGAAATGGAGCTGGGAATGTGGCTACGTTGGCAGAGTGCTTGTTTAGCATAAAGCCCTGGGTTTCATCCTCAGCACTGCAGGAATCAGGGGTGGTACCTCATGCTAGCACTGGGGAAATGGAGGCAGGAGCATAGTTCAAGGTCATCCTCAGCTGCACAGTGAGAAGAGGCCAGCCTTGGCTATAAAAACCTTGCTTTTAAAAAAAAAAATGTATTAAGTAGTAAGAAATATGCACCATTACGAAAGTAATGGCAAGGGAGGAAATAGCCTATAATTTTTTTCACAGAAAAAGAAAGACTGAACTATTTATAGCAGCTGATTTGAGAGCTTGAGTGTCAGGGGTGAGCAGGCATGAAGGCTGATGTTCTCTGTTCTCTACTCGCAGTCTCCCTGCCTTGAGCCTCCACTTACAGCTCACCTATGGTTTTTGTCCCAGGGAAATGGGGGACATCCAGTCACAGTTCCTAAAGGAAGATACACAGGTTTTGAGTATATGTGCGAAATTTATAAATTACCTTCCAGATTGTACATTCAGAGTTTTTTCAGCGAGGGCATGCATTCAAGGAAATTTGATTCGAAATAGTTTGATCATTACCTGTTGGCCTAAAAGGTCTTGTACATGGTGAATGTATGATTGTCTTATACTGTTCTGAATTTGTTTGAGTCCATATTAAAGTCCAGAAACTTCACATAGGACTGGAGAGATGACTCAGCAAGTAGAAGCTCTTTCAGAGGACCCCTGTTTGGTTCCCAACACCCACAAAGGTTCACTGCTAACTGTAATTTCAGCTCCAGGGGTTCTGATGTCTTCTTCTGGCCTCCATGGACACACACACTCTTATGCACATACCCAGACACCTGAAAATAATTTAAGATGAAATGAACCATAGAAGGAGGAAGCGGACAAGGGAGAAAACAACAACAAACAGAGACTTCACATAGAACTCCAGACTTCCGGCTATCTTTAGATAATCTGCAGGAGCTGGCTATCTAGTCCTGTGTTTTGCCTGACCCAGTGAGAATGTGGATGTTTGGAAGTGTGCAGGCCAGTGGGGGAAGGTATTTCTGTGGCCCAGGTGTTTCTCACTTCTTCCTGTGGATCCTTGGTTCAGCTCATCCTGGTCAAGCTTACCCTGAGGGCACCTTAGTTACAGTCTTCAGTTTGAAGGTCTTTTCTGAACCCACCTGAGCCAAAGCAATCATACCTAGTCACAGTAGCCATTCCGATGTCTACTTCCTGGAACATCCCTGCCCCAGCACTCCTTTCACGCTCTGTCCACGCTCCTGAGTAACAGAGGACTGTTACTGAATAACAGAGGACTAGGGATTTCTGGCTGGGCCGGAAAGTGAGATGTGTCCCCAGGAATCATCATTCTTGTGTGTGTCCTGGCTGACAGTAAGTGATCTCTAGTCCAGCTTTGTGGGTTGATATTCTGACTGTGTACAACTTTGTTTCTGTGTGGCTCCTGCTCTATATATGCTTCCTTCATGGACAGTATTTGAAAGCCAAAGAGTACCCAGCAACACAATGTAACAGGCTCGTTGACAGCGTCACCAATGTAGAAAACCCTGGGAGGGTGTATCTGTATTAACTGTTCTTTTGTAGCCTCAGTTCTGGGGAAGCCAACACCCTCTTTGACCTCTGCATGTACTGCAAACACGTGGTGCACACACAGACAAGCAAGCGCACAATCACATAAATGAAGGTAAATTTTAAAACATTTTAAAAGATAGTTCCAGCTACAAACCAGTAGCTGGTTATTGAAAGTGAACTATAAAAGCAGCTTGGTATTATAACAGTGAGTGGGAAAACAAATGAAGTCTCGACTCAGATTAATAGAGAACAAAAGTCTGCAGGGTGCAATTCAGCACAAGGTTAAGTACGTAAGTTAAATTAATAGAGAAACAAAAGTCTCTGAGGTACATACAGTTCAGCACAAAGTTAAGTGCTTGGCCAGGGAAGTTAGAACCCCAACACTTCAGACCTTGATCAGAGGTTAGACCCTTGAAAAAGAGCCATCAACTGGAGACTTGTTACAAAAAAGGGAAACTTGCTTCTTAGCCACAACTTATTTTATTGTAGACAAATAGTGGAGGCTGAAAAAAAAATGGGGAGCTTGATGAGTTTACGTGTGTGTTTGTATGTTGTGTGCAGCGTGTCATGTGCAGGCAGAGGCTGACTGCACTTCTCTTTCTATCTTACTTTTGGAAACAGCCTTTCACTGAATTTGGAGAGATTCGTAGATCATTTAGCTTCAGCCTTTTCTGAGCTGGAGTTACAGATGCTGACAGCCAAATCTGACTTTTACCTGTATGCTGGGGATCTGAACTCCGTGCTTGTGTAGCAAGTCCATTAAGCACTAAGCCATCTCCCAAGACCCAGGCAGAGGACTGGTAGCTCTCAAAAGGCAGCAAAGAGTTAAAAAGCTACTGTCCAGATGCAGACGACACAGACACAGCACTTGGTGTGTGCAGGACTTAGAAAGGAGGCGTAGTAACCAGAGCCTCTCCCAGTGAGATAAGATAAAGAGCTTAAATAAATTAATCACTGTGGCTCTGCACAAGACAACAGGTTTGGATGACAGAGGGTGAGGCAGCTGCCGAAGAAGACAAGACATACAGAAATTTCTACAAGAGAAGTGGGCTGCACTCAGAACATTGTGCTTCATGGAAAGGAAAGCACATCAGTTAGACAGGAAACTGGACAGTGTTAGAAGTGCATGCAGTGGGGAGAGAGCATTTAGACATAAAGCATCAAAACAAACCTCCATTCTGGTAGAAGAATCATGGGTGTGTAGTGAAGCTTTCAGTTACCACCAAAAACGTGTCTCGATTTGAACAACTAGCACGTGAATATGCTTTCCTGGCAAGAACTATAATATGTGTAGGGCAAAATAAAGTCCTCTCAACTGTTCCCTACCCAAATCTTTTTAAACGAGCTATTTATTTACTCTGTGTGTATGCGTGTGTGTGCTTGTCTGTCTGTCTGTGTGAAGGTCAGAGACAATGCTTCAGGAGTTGGTTCCTTCCTTCCACGTTGTTTTGAGTCAGTGTCCTTTTGAGTCAGTGTCCTTCTTGTTTCTCCTGCTGCACTGCATACTTGAACTACTTCTGGCTGACTGTTCTATCACTGCCTCTCATCTCACAGTAGAAGTGAACACCGAGGCTGGCTCCAAACATCACCCTCGGGTCCCCATAGTGGCGCAGGGGTCAATTTTACCAGCTGATTCATCATCTATCTCACCAGTCAGTCCCCTCCCTAACCCAATTTTAGCCATCCTCCCATGTCTATGTCTTTCTGAATGCTGAAATACAAGGATCACAGTTAAGCCTGAAGATAAAATCAGAAAAGAAAGCTTGGGAAAACAATGAGGGTCACTTCCTTTGACTAAGCGTGTGCTGTGCTCTGTGGTTTCCACAGAAGGTATTAGCTCAGCAACATGTCGGGAGTAACTACTAACTCCTGCTGAGAACGTAGCGATGGCCTCAAGGGCATTAGCACCTTCAGCCTTGGCACCATTTTCTGCCATAGACTGATAAGGAAAGGGAGGCTCAGAAAAATTGCACAGCTCAACCAAGGTTACTTTCAGTCAAAAGGAAGCACTGGGTTTGAGATCCAGACAAGCCTTCAAAACTGAGTTCTCCTTCTACAACTACCCAGTGGTTTTCAAGCCATTATTTTCAAAGCAGAAGTGTTCAAAGTATATGGCTATATGAAATGTCCTTACACTAAAATGCTTGTGTGACCATGTCCTTATGGCCTACTACCACATGCAATGAATATGTGCCAATGAAAATGCGAAAATTAATAAATGAATAAATATATGTTTGCATAATAGAAGTGTTGGTTTCTTTGTAAACTCAGTTATATAAATATGTTTTTGTTGTAATCCTAAATTTGGGATTTTAGTTGGGCTATAGTTAGTCCACACCGGTTGGTTGTCTTGTGTGGGTATGGAGAGGAGGGGGCTTTGGCTAGCTAGTAACAGCCTTCATTGTGGGGCACAGAGAGGGGTGTGGTCTCTGGCTCTGAGAGTATGAATAAGAGCTGAGAAAGAGATGGTGGTGGCATTTGGTGTTGAAGTATGGTGTGTAGCAGTTTGGAGAAACCAGAGAGATGGACAGTGTGGCAGTTTGGAGCAGACAGATGGAGAGAAATAATTCTGGGTAGTGTCTTGTATCAGACTGCTGGCTGCATCTGCAGTTGACAGAGATTGGTATATAGCCCTAAAATGCCCATTGACCCTAACAGTCTTCAAGAGGAGGAGCTATCTAGCAAGAAGCTGAGGGTGATTTCCTGGGCTGAAACAATCCCTGCTGAGAGTTGGCAGCAGAGCAAAGACCTTGGCCATTGATCTTCAGACTAGATTGGGCACAGTAACAACATACCTTAGACCTAATAATTTATTAAACAACACCAACGAATTACTCACAGTTCTTAGCTGGGAAGTGCAGGAATTACACCTACACGAGCCAGCCTAGCTATGAGATCTGTGATCTACATGCCATGATCTCTCCTGGCCTTTCTTTATCCCTCAATACCTAGTTTCTTCATGTCAACTGACTGACATACAAGAGCATACAGGTGACCTAGGGGTGACCAATTTTTAGATGGGTAAGGTGGCTTAGCATAGAACCTCTATACAGATAAATATGCTACAGAGACGAGTAGGTACTGTATCCCAGAGACATGGTGTAGAACTTATTATGTATAATGTGAAATTTTGAGTTAGGAAAAGGCAAGTACTAATGGATATAAGTGAACAGAAGCCTCTGGTGAGCTGAGATCAGAGGTATGCGCAGGAGAGTAAAATAGTCATTAAGAGTGAAATGGAGGCCACAAACTGACAGGCCAGTAATGAGATCTCTGAAGTCAATAAGGAAGGAAGCCTGTGACTCAGAGCACTAACTCTTCTCTGAATGCCTCTAGTTCCTCTGCATCTTTTAGTGTCCAAGAGGCCTGACTCATTCATTTTCCAGATTTCCCAGGAGTGTTCTACAATCTTTATTTTCATGAATGTCTTCACACTACTGCTATCCCAACAACTAAATAAACTACTAATTTTAATTTTGTAGTCAACTTTTTATTGTTTTTTTTTTTTGTTTGTTTGTTTGTTTGTTTTTTAGATAAGGTCTCACTCCGTAGCCCTGTCCTGGCCTTGACAATCCTTCTGCCTCTGACTCCTGAGTGCTGAGATCCCAGGTATGTGCCATCATGCTCAGGTCAAACAACCTTAATAAATATCTCAGCAGTAACATTGATTTATTTCATATATATGTAACTGTGAAATACTGAGTTACTAATGTTACATGTTATAGTTCTTTTAATTTTTCAAGACCGGTGAAATGAGTTGCTACAATTTGAATCTTTCTTCCTTCTTTCCTTCCTTCCTTTCTTTCTTTTTGTCCTTTCACTCTCACATCTCTAAACTAGACTGGCCTCCAACTCACTATGTAGTCTGAGGATGACCTTAAACTTCTGGTTCTCCTGCCTGCACCTCCAGAATGGTTGCATTACAGGTGTGAGCCACCACCCCTGTTTTATGCGGCACTGGGGCTTAAACTTATGTTTTTGTGCAGGCTAGGCAAGTGCTGTCCCAGGTGAGCTGTATTCTCATCCCTCAGTCTGAATCTTTTGTCGGCTCCAATTTCATGTGTTGACTGCTTAATCTCTGAAAGGTAGGACCTCAAAGAAGGTGTACATCTCATGAACAGAATGCTGTTGCTAGAAGAGGGCTTGCTGGAGTGGGTCTTCTGTGCCAGTTACTCCACTCCTTAAGGAACAGCACCGCTTCCCCTCTGGAGAAGCAGCATCTAGATTTCACCTTGAAAAAGATCCAGTCCTTTCCCCGATGCCAAACCTAAGGGCACCTTGATCTTGGACATCTCCATCTCAGAACTGTGAGAAGTAAGTTTCTGTCCCCACTCTGTGGGGCTCTTTGACAGCACTGTGAAATGGACAAAGCCACCGATTCTAATTTATCCTCACAGATTGACAATGGAGAAACCAAGTTTTGAGCATTGTCTTTGCTGGCTCAAGATCACACATTCTTCAAGGGTGAGAGCTGAACTAGACATCTACTTTTGTGCTTCCCTTTGGAGGCTACTGAGACAATGATCACCAAGAAATTGAAATTTCCTAGGGAATCTCATGCCGGGAGAATGCAAAGGCCTGGTGCCAGCTGGAGGAGAAATTTGTCTCCTGGAAAGAGATTTCATGCTGTTTTGACAATTTGCCAGACCATCTTGCAAACAAAAAGCAAGTGGAGCTGAGATGATGATGGGTCAGTGGTGACAAGGAAGGACTACACCTTGTCCAGGACTGCTTAGCTATGCATACCCTTTTCCCTCTATTTAAAACTAAACCTATACATTTACACAATGGAATACCACTCAGCAATCAAAAACAAGGAAATCATGAAATGTGCAGGCAAATGGTGGGATCTAGAAAAGATCATCCAGAGTGAGGTATCCCAGAAGCAGAAAGACACACATGGTATATACTCACTTATAAGTGGATATTAGACCTATAAGATAGGATAACATACTAAAATCTGTACACCTAAAGAATCTAAACAAGAAGGAAGACCCAGGGTAGAAAGACAAATGGGATGGACATTGGAAGTAGGAGAAAACAAGAAACAGGACAGGAGCCTACCATAGAGGGCCTCTGAAAGACTCTACCTAGCAGTATATCAAAGCAGATGCTGAGACTCATAACCAAACCTTGGGCAGAGTGCAGGGAATCATATGAAAGAAGGGGGAGTTAGCAAGATCTGGAGAGGACAGGAGCTCCAGAAGGACCTAATATATCTGGGCACAAGGGTCCTTTCTGAGACTGATTTTCCGACCAAGGACCATGTATGGATATAACCTAGAACCCCAGTTCAGATGTAACCCATGGCAGCTCAGTATCCAAGTGGATACCCTAGTAAGGGGAACAGGGACTGTCTCTGACATGAACTCAGTGGCTAGCTCTTTGACCTCGCCCTCACACCTGAGGGAGGAACAGCCTTGCTAGGATACAGAGGAGCCAATCCTGATGAGACCTGATAAGCTAGGGTCAGATGGAAGGGGAGGAGGACCTCCCCTATCAGTGAACTTAGAGAGGGGCATGGGAGGAGATGAAGAATGGAGGATGGGATTGGGAGGGGGCTATAGCTGGAATACAAAGTAAATAAACTGTAATTAATATAAAAAAAATAAAAATTAAAACCAGTTAAAAAATCTAAACCTATAACAACTGGGCATCTTTTTAATCTTACCAGTGTGGCTACATTGAGTAAATCCCCTTACTCTGCTTTTCACTAACACATATCCACTTAATTGGCCTCTTGAGAATGGGTAGTAAGTTGATCTAGCTTGTTAGGGCTGGGAGGGGCCATGCTCTGACCTTAAGACCACCAGTGACAATTTTGGCAAGATAACCCTATCTCTTGGAATTATATTGAGAGCAGATAGTAGAAGGCAACTACCCTTGGGTCATAAAATCAATAATATAGTGATAATGATGAGCAGGGAGAAAACATGTGTCATGAATAGTATGTGTCAAAATAAAAGTCAATATGCTTCTAGCTGAAACTCAAAAAGCAGAAGTTCTAGTAAGTTCCTCCAAAGAAAGGAATGCTAAGTGGATATTATTTATTAATTTTAGTAGCAAAATATAAAACTGATATTTTAACATATGTCTGAAGAAAATGTGTTTTTTTTTCTAGTTTAATGACCTTGATTTTCATGAACTAGTTGTGTTCATAGAGTCCTAAGTTCCTTAGTAAGGAATTCTCTCACAAAGGAGTTTTTAGAAGATGAATGTGGGAGAAGTTGGGAAAAGGCTTTGCATAAAAAAAGAGAAACAAAACTGTAAGCTTTTTTAATGTGCAAGAAAAGGAAACTGTGAGTATAGAAAACTCTAATTTTGAGTATGTTGAAATAAAACGTAGCGCTTACTCCTTGGTTCAAGCAGAGCTACGTTGAGCCATGTGTTTGGAAAGGAATAACGGGGCAGCGGAGGAGACGGCGCAGCGCACCAAGTGCCTGCCTTGAAAGCACAAAGACCATTTCTCCTGAAAATCTGTTTTATTTATTTTCTATAAAATTGAAGGAGGGCCACAGGGAGAGGGACACATTTGTGTGGAAGTCAGAATATAACTTACTGAGTCTGTTCTCTCTTACTATGTGGCTCCCAGGATTTGAACTCAGGTCACTAGGCTTGGCAACAGGTGCTTTTGCCTAGGGAGCCATCTCCCTGGCCCATAGAGACTTTATCTCCACTCCTAGAAACTATGTGCATATTCACACACATGTGCACACACACACATAAACCCACCCCCCCACACACACACACCCTCCCGCCCCCACACCTGGATGTGGTGGTGTGTGCTCATTATCTCAGCACTAGGAAGGTAGAAACAGGAGGACCCTAGGGCTTGCTCTGAGCCAGCCTAGCTGACTTGGCAACTTCAGGCTGGTGAAAGACCCACACACACTAAAATGAACCATGTTAAGTGGGTGTCAGCTCTTCAGGGACATAAGCCTTTCTGCCTTTCTTTCTTTCTTTCTTTCTTTCTTTCTTTCTTTCTTTCTTTCTTCCTTCCTTCCTTCCTTCCTTCCTTCCTTTCTTTCTTTCTTTCTTTCTTTTTTTTTTTGAGACAGGGTTTCTTTGTGTATCCTTGGCTGTCCTGGAAATTGCTCTGTAGACCAGGCTGGCCTTGAACTCACAGAGATCTGCCTGCCTCTGCCTCCCGGAGTGCTGGGATTAAAGCTATGTACCACCCAGGGATACAGACTTTTTACATTTCTCTGGCTGCTGGGGGCTGAGAAAGTAGGACCATCTCTGGCATATACCTCCTTCTCAATAAAATTCTGTTAAATGAAATGACTAAGCAATCAAACTTAAAAGACGGGAGCCTTCTCCAGATTTAACTATTATATGCATTTAAGCAAATCACTTAGCTTTTGTTCATTAATTATTTAAAAGGTCTTGCAAGTGCTTTGCCAGATACAAAAGCCAAAAGCAGAGTACTTTTTAGAAGTAGACGATAAATCATCAGGGCAGACTGGCTTGCTAGAGAGATGAGCATACACACCCACGTGTGTTTCATATCCGACCATGCTTTCATAGTAAATCATGAAATAAAATCAATTTTCACAACAACTTGATTACCATAGGCATACAAAAGTTAAGAAACATCAAACATTTGAACTTATGTACTTATTTAGCAGCAAGTTCTCTCTAAAACTCACTATGGAGATTAAGCTGTTTTTTAATTTAAGATCCTCCTGCCTCAGCCTCCCAGATTATAGGCAAGTGACACTCTAACAGGCAGCATAAACATCTTATTTGAAATTTTCTTTTTCAGTCTTCTTATTTTCTTTTGAGATAGCATCTCGCTCTGATGTCCAATCTAGGACCTACTCTGTAGCCTATATTAACTTTGGACCCAGGACAATCCTCCTGCCTCAGCCTTCAAAGGGCTGAAATTACAAGTATGAACCAAGAGTGCTAAAGTGTGTACATTTACCTGCCTACATAAGGTCCTGGGTTTGATGGACAGCCAGCACAAGAGTCAAAAACAAAAGGCAAATGGAAGGGTCATCAGAAGAAGGGAAAACAGGGAACAGGACAGGAGCCTACCACAGAGGGCCTCTAAAAGACTGTACCCAGCAGGGCATTAAAGCAGATGCTGAGACTCACATCCAAACTTTGGGCAGAGTGCAGGGAATCTTATGAAAAAAAGAGGAAATAGAAAGACCTGGTGGGGACAGGAGCTCCACAAGGAGAGCAACAGAACCAAAAAATCTGGGCCCAGGGGTCTTTTCTGAGACTGATACTCCAACCAAGGACCATGCATAGAGATAACCTAGAAGTCCTGCACAGATGTAGCCCATGGTAGCTCAGTGTCCAAGTGGGTTCCCTAGTAATGGGAACAGGGACTGTCTCTGACATGAACTCAGTAGCTGGCTCTTTGATCACCTACCCCTGGGGATTCAGCCTTATCAGGCCACAGAGAAGGACAATGCAGCCAGTCCAGATGAGACCTGATAGGCTAGGGTCAGATGGAAGGGGAGGAAGACCTTCCCTATCAGTGGATTGGGGGAGGGGCATGGAAGGAGAAAAGGGAGAGAGAGATTGGGAGGGGATGAGGGAGGGGGCTACAGCTGGGATACAAAGTGAATAAATTGTAATAAATAAAAAAAATAAAAGAAAAACAAATTACAAAAACTACTAAGGAGAAAATTCACAGAAATGCAGGCATGTGTGTGCATGCCTACGTGGGTGCCTGTGTGTTTGCATGTTTGTGTATGAGTCTGGTTGCTATGGAGGTCAGAGGATAACCTCAGGTGTCAGTCCTCAACTCCCACTTTGTTTGAGACAGGGTTTCTTTTTGCTTGCTTATATACATGCCAAGCGTGGGTGGCTGGAGAACTCCTTGGAATTCACCCGTCTCTCCTTCCCAGTTTGCTGTAGGAGTGCTGGGATTATTGTCCTGAAACACTGGCCCAGCTATTCTGTGGACTCTGGGGATCCGAATGCTGGTCCTTGTGCTTGTGTGGCAAGCACTTTGCCCAGTGAAGTCCCCCAGGACTCAGCATGGTGATGGCCTGTCTAACAGTAACACAAAACCCAAATTATAAAGAAAACAGATCCAACTGTGAACAATTCTACTGTTCAGGGTATGTGAGAAAGAGTGTTGTTTGGGAATTGAGAGGACAAACTGGAGTTGGAGATGCAGCTCAGTGAGAAAGAGCTTACCTAGCCACGCCCAAGGTGTGGGTCTGAGCCCCACCGTCATAATAAACAGGAATGAATGAATGAATGAATTAAATAAGTGAGGAAGACTACACATGCTTCAAGACGGCTCAGTGTGATACCCAGAACCCACATACTAGGAGGAAAGAGCTGACTGCCACACGCTGCCATCTCCCAGTCAAACAGTGCTACCCTCCCCCCCAACAGGACAGGTACCCTCAGCTCCCAGTGTCCACGTCCATCTCTGTGTATTTATCTCAGGCATACTTCAAACCCAGTTGATTGTGGAAAACATCGTGTTTCACGAAACAGTCTATCAGAAAGACGGTCTTTACACATGACTGCATCATCTTCAAGTTTAAGGTAAATTCATTTCTACATGTCTACAAAGAATGAGAAGGAAAGTCTCTAGGTTAATTGCAGGATGTAGAAAAGATAAAGGTGTAAATTTATTAGTCAGCATGCAAGAAGGGAACAGTAACTTCATCACAATATTGCACACACGTAGTTCTTAGGCATGATGGTCTATTACAGTATAGGAAAAGAACATTCCCTTCTGTGGTGCTGGGGACTGAGCCAGATCTCATATGTGCTAGGCAAGTGCTCATCCTTACTCTTCTTCTTCCCTTTCCTCTTCTTCTTCTCACATATCTACTTGTGTGTGTGCACACGTGTGCACACGTAGAGGCCAGAGGCTGATGCTGAGGGGTCTTTCCCAGCTACTTTCCACCTTAGTTTTTGAAACAAGGACTTCAGTAGTTCAACAGTACTGGCTGGCCAGCAAGCCTCAGGGACCCTCTGACTCCACCTTCCCAGTGCCGGGATTGCCAGCGTGCACCATCTCACCTAGCCTTTCATCGCTGCATTTTTATTTATTTATTGTGTGAGGACATGTATATTCCACAGGGCACAAGAAGGTCAGAGAACAACTGGGAGGAACTGGTTCTTTCCTTCTTCCATGTGTGTCCTGGGGATAGAACTTGGGTCATCAAGCTCAGCAGCAAGTGTCAAGTGTCTTTAGTCTATCAATTGACCAATGCTGGCTTTTTTTTTTTTTTTTTTAACTTGTAGGTTCTAGGGGATCAACACATGCTGTGTTGCAAACACTACCTACTGATCCATATTTCTGGCCCTCTTTTTCCTTTTACAGGTTTTTGTTTTTTATCTTATAATTTTTTGCTTTACATTTTTACAATCTACATTTTTTTTGACAAGCCTGTATCAAAGTCATATGGACATGTAACTATAAGAATGTCCGTGACCAGGGGTGGTGGCACATGCCTTTGATCTCAGCACTGGCTACGCAGAGATAGGTACCTGTCTGTAAGCTCCAAGCCAGCCTGGTCTACATAGTGACATCCAGGCTAGCCAGGGCTTCACTGAGACCTTGCCTCACACACAGACAAAACCCAGGTGCTGAAGAGCTCACTGTGAAAGGTGGGATGCTGCTTCTCCCTCCTGTCTTCTGTCCACACTTTTCCTCTGCTAAAACCTTGGAGCAAGTCTGACTTTGTAACATCTGCAGTGTTTAATTCTTCTAAACGCTGGTGGCTGCTTCCCTATCGCCAGCAATACATCTACATTATTGCCGCTTCTTTTTTTATCAAGATGAGATGTTATCTGGTTAAGACTTCCTTCCTGGTCTGTTAGGGGAGCTCTCGGTTCACTGACACCCCTCCCCTTCACTTCGGATGGCTCATTACTTTTAGTTCCCCTATTGACAGTTTAGGAAACTCACTTCAGTTTTTGTAACTTCTGTAATAATTATCTTTGCTTCCTGTTCTGTTAAATGCAATCCGTATCGCTCAGTCCCACATTTTGTGTGACTTTCTTCTTTCACTTCCAAAATTGTTTAATTACTGTTTTTGTAAAATATCAATAGTTCAAGCAGAGATAGAAAAGGGGACAGAGAAACAGAGAGGGAGGAGGGAGAAAAAGAAAGAGAGAGACAGCGAGAAACAACAACACAAAACTATCAGAACCCCAGGCTGGGCATTATGATTCTTCCCTATAATCCCTGCCCTCTGAAGACTGAGACTGGAAGAGAGAGAGTTCGGGGCTATCACAGCTACATAGTAAGGTACAGTTACAAATATACAAACAAATAAAACGGCACAATGGAGCACATTTTAATAATGTTTTTTCTAACATTGTGAGAAGTTCAGAGTTGTAGCTTAGCAAGGTTTGCCTGACATAAATAAAGCCTCAAGTTCCACCCTGAGACTGCATAAACTGACCATGTAATGCATATCTATAATCCCAAAAATCAGAGGTAGTGGCATGATGATTATTAGTTCAAGATCATTCTTGGCTACATAGCAAGTTCAAGACCAGTTTGGGTCATAGAGACCTTGTCTAAAAGGAAAAGGCTTCTTTCACTTAGTACAGTATTCCTGAAATTTCATCCATGTTGTTGTTTGGAGTTTTAATTATCTGCTTTGTAACATTTCATCATAACATGTTTCTTATACACACCACCACGTTACACAGAAACCTTTCACAAACGTGCATATACTATATGTACATTCCTTCTGTACTTCCTTCTCCTCCCCCCTTTTCACACTTCCTCCTGCCCAGAGGCCCCTTTACTCCCCTACATAGTTTTAGTTCTAGGGAAAAGGCAAGAGCTTAGGGCAGGAGCCTAGAGGCAGGAACTAGAGCAGAAGCCATAGAAGACTGGTGCTTACTGGCTTGTTCCCCATGACTTTCTCACCCGGCTTTCTTATAGGACCCAGGAATGTTTGCCCAGGGTTGGCACTGTCCACAGTTAACAGTTCCTTCCCACATTATCAAGAAAATGACTGACTGATAGGCCCACACACCAATCTGTTAGAGGCAATTCCTCAAGTGAGCATCTCTTTTTCCAGGTAGCTAAGTTTGTTTCAAATTGACAAATATTTAACTATGACATGCTGTAAACTAACATTTTTGTTTCTTCATAATTTTTCTCAATTTTATACCCCCTATAAGCAAACATATGCTACAATATAATGTTTACCTCATTTTGTTCATGGTATAGTACACACGCTGCCACACCATATTTGGAAGCTCATACTTTCATTGACACAATTTCATCCGTTAGACTTAAGTGCTATTGTGTCAGAAGCCCACTCTTTGTATGCTTTTGTGTGTGAAGAAATTTACATGTGTGTACAGGCATGCAGAGGTCAACCTTGGATGCCATTTCTTGGGAGCTTTCTATCTTGTTGTTAGAGACAGGGCCTCTCATTTGTCTGGAGATCAGTGATGAGACTGGCTGTCCAGGGCCTGAGCTCTCTGCCTGTTTCTATTTCTGGACTGGAGGTATGTGCCACCATCCTCCACCATCCTCCAGCTCCTACATTTGTTCCACCTCTTCTGTAAGTTCCTTGAGCAGTGGTAATGGCTCCCAGATTCCTACTCTATAAATGGAGCCTTGGTCAACAGCAAGTAGGTCAAGCCACTGAAAGGTGCAGACTCTAACAGCTCTGACATCCTCAGTGCATTCATTCATCCATGGGTTCAAGTTTTCACGGCGGTTTTGGGAAGGGGTAGAAATGCTCATTGCCAGGGCTCTGGTGAGTAGCATCTTGTCCACGGCCCCTTCCTGCTCTGTGTCGTCCTTCTGGCCACTGTGAGGTGATCAACTGCTGAAGCTGTCAGCCGAATAATATCCCTCCTCCTTTTAAAGTGTTTCTCAGGTCTGTCACAGCAACTAAGAGTGTAACGAACATGGCTGCTGTAAGCGCAGTGGGTATTTGCGTCACTTGGGGGCACTAAGAAAAGCACTGTGCATATTTACTATAGTCTCACCCCGTAGCCCATGTCAGTTTTGAACTTGTAATCCTCCTGCCATAGCCTCTCAGATTCTGGAGTTACAGACATTTGCTGCCACACCCAGCCCATGTTTCTTTATAAATGAAGAAAAGAATATTCTTGAAATGTTGAAGTCTTGTCTCCCTCAGTGACATCAGTATTTAAAACAAAAGTTTAGTCAACTCGCAAATAATAACATCACCCAGCTTTGGTTTAAGGGAGCCACTTGATCAGTCCCAAACTTTATCCATCTTAGATAAAGATTTTTTCAGATTTATTTTATTTTATGTGTGTGAGTACCCTCCAGGGGTCAGAAAGTGGCACTAGTTCCCTTTAAACTGGAGCTGCCAACAGTTGCCAGCTTCTGTGTGGGTGCTGAGAACTGAACCTATGTCCTCTACAGGAGCAACAAGAGCTCTTAACTGATGACCATGTCTCCACCTCCTCAGTGAACTTCTGTACAGTCAAAATATCTGTGCTGAAGCTGTGGGGCTTTGCTCAGGGTCTTCCAGTTTCCCCAGCAGTTACATAGTTATTCTCATCCATGTGGGGTAGAACTATGGTGGAGTTGAAATTAGAACAAAGTAATAGCTTTATCCTCACCAGCTAATATTACCCTGTCTTGGTCCCTTCTAAATGTTACACATACGACACTTGGGCCTCTTTATATATCTTTATGCTTACAATATGAGCTAGAATCCATGTAAGAGAGAGAGAATGTGCTTTTGTTACTTCTCACCTACTACCCGGGTAGCTTCTTAACGACACTAGGGAACAAAGAGATGACTTCAGCCCAAAACTGACCATAGCTAAGTAGGACAGAGTGTATGTGAGCTACACAGGAACACTTGCTCCTTACCATGGGCTGCTGCTTCTAACCCAGTTGTGATGAGGCCCTACATACATAGGTATGATGTATCATAGTGCGCAAAGTGCTTTGGAGGCCTATAAATAAAGGCAACATGACTTAAGAGTCCATTAGTGCTACCTATCTAACCAGCAATGGGAATGACATGATGAACAGGGAAATCTCTGCTACTTAATTTCACCACCTGGTGGACGGGTTACTGGAACAGTGTAGTAAATAGCCCTTGGTTCAGTGAAGGAATCTTTGTTGGGTGAGACTACCACTAGCTCACTTCCTGTCTCTGTCTCATATTAGAAAGACAAATGTGATAGTGACAATCTGCTAGAGATGTCTGGATTTGTGGTTTCATGATTCTGTAGCTGACTGGGGTGGTCTTCTGTATACGATTAGATCATCTTGAGGTTACAGCATGCAAGCTGTGTGAGTTGCCCAAAAGGGAATTGTGTTATTAGCTGGAGTGCTGATAGGTGCTGATAGTTTCCCTGTTCCAGCAGGTGTCTGACGTGCTGGCATTTGGTGGCACTATTGGGGGGCATGGTGGTTCTCTGTGGGAGAGCTCCCATGGAAGAATTGGCTCTCTGTAGGCTGTTCGCAGTGTACACAGTTACCCTACTAACCCAACCTCAGCCCCGGCAGGGTCTCATGTAGCCCATCCCAGCCTTTAACTGTATGGCCTTGACCTTCAGATCCTGTTGCCTTCCCTTCTCAAGTGCTGGATGGCAGGTGGGGCCATGACACCCTGTTGATGCGGTGCCGGGGACTGAAGAGGCACCATGGACAGCACCCTACTCATCTCTGCATTTAGAAGGTTTTGATTTGTGTGTGTGTGTGCGAGAGAGACAGAGACAGACAGACAGATAGACAGAGTGCATGTGGAGGTGAGACAATAACCCAGAGGAGCCGGTTCTCTCCTTCCACCGGGCGAGTTCTGGGTACTGATCTCAGGACAGCAGGTTCGGTAGTAGCCAGCCTCACCTCCTGAGCCATCCTGTGTGCCTAGGTCAATCCATTTCTACTTCAGTCATTGCTGGCCTCTGTCTCCACATCTGTGGTGACTCCCCCTTCTGTGAGACATGAACACTCATCGGATGCCTACCATACAGAATGGGACACTACACAGTACATAGAAGGTTCAGAATCAAGTGTTGTCTGCCATTGCAGCTGTCTGGGCATCTGAGATGGCTCACTGGGTTGGGGCAGCTGCTTTGAAAGCCAGATGGCTTGAGTTGGATCCTCCGAACCCACAGAAAAATGGGAGAGAACTGACTCTACAGTGCTGTCATCTGACTTCCACATATGCACCCTGGCGTGTGTTCTCTCCAATAATAATAACAATAACAACAGCAACGATAAGAAATAAAAGCGGGCCCATGGGATATCCCAGCAGGTAAGGGCACATGCCACCAAGAATGACAACCTGATTTCAGTTCTTCAGACACACATGGTGGAAGAGAACTGGTTCCTACAAGTTCTCCTCTGTCTCCCGTGAATGAATTGCAGCAAATGCACACACCTGTAAACACACACACAATACATTAATTAATTTAATTAAGTTTAAAAACTGTTGATAGTCTTTGCTGCCCTTTAATAGGCTCAGCAGGCCATAGTGGGCCCCTAATACTAGTGAATGACCTGTGTATCTATCTGTGACCTAGAGGACCAGATAGGTATCCAAACTTGGGCTTTTTCTAGGTCTTAGGATGTTACCCTGTTAAATAATTTGAAGATTGAAAAAGCTAATGAGCTTGGCACACTGGTGCTCAGGTAACCTCACCACTCTGTAGGTTGGGGCAGGAGTTCAAGCTCATCCTCCCTAATGTGACACATACCAGAGCAGTCACAGATAGCTGAGACCTGGTCACAGAAAGGGAAAAAAAGAAAGAGGATGAAAGTGGAAAAAGGAAAAGGAAAAAAAAAAAAAAAAAGGAGGGGGAGGAGAAAGAGAAAAAAGAGGAGGAGGAACTAGCTAATCATATCCAATGTGTTACGGTTGTGATGCAGATGAAGCAGTAGATAAAGCTCCTGCTATAGAAGGTTCCCATGCTGGTAGTCACAGGAATCCAGGTGAGGCCTCGCATCTGAAATTACTTTAAGAAGCCAAAAGTGCCAGGCTGCTCAGAGGGAGAGAAAAAAAAAAAAAAAACATCCTGAAACTGATGTTTCCGCCTCCCTTTCAGGCTAGAGAGATTTTGAGAATGCTCTTTGTTGAAGAAGCAACCGCTTTTGTTTATCTTCTGTTGGGCAGGATCCAGGGAAAACAAAGTTAGCCTCAGGGAGGGGAGTTCTAGAGGCAGGAGACTATGCCGTTGTCTAGGCAGCTTTAGGAAAATGTATAGCAGCATGCTAAAGCCATATAATCCAAACCAAACACCCAGCATGCCTAGAGACTGCATGCCAGTGAAACATTTTTATCCAAAAAATCCATTTGTATGTTATCTTTGGTAGATATTTAAGCTGTTTTCACTTCAATTCTTTGTGCACTGGAAAATCTCTCTCCATATCCTCCCGAACTGTACTTTATCCTTCCCATGACATCAGTCACTGAGCCACTTCGAAGCATTATTTCACTATTCCTTTCACCTAGATCCTTTAAGGCATCTGCTGGAATGCCTTCCATACCTTCCCTGCATGTCTGTCCACACTGTGTCAGCTTCCTCTCCGCTTTTTTATTCTCCTATCCCAGCTCCACTACCTGAGATGTTCCCCCTGTGATTTCAAATGTAGACCCATTTGCCGTCTCTCCCACTAGCCAGCTTCAAATGTCTAATTGTACATGCTGTTCCATCGAAATTTAGATGGAAGGTACCAGTTTCTGACTTGACTCCAATATACTATGCCACTTTAAAATTTGCTTTGTCTTTTGAGACAAGGATTCCAAGTGTCAGCCCAGGCTGGCCTCAAACTTGCTGTATGTATCAAAAAGTCCTCCCATGTCTGTTCCTCCTGTCTCCATCTCTCTAGTGGGATTACAACTATGTATTGCCTGGTTTGTGCCAAGGGGGTGTGGAGCCCAGGGCTTTATGTATGCTAGGCAAGCACCCCCTCGGCTGAGCTAAACCTACAGGTCCTGCTCTGATGGTTTTTGTTATTGTTTGTTAGCACCTTTTTATTTCTAGGCAAAGTTTTGCTATAGAGGGTGACCTGGCCTCCTGGCTCAGGTGACCCTCCTGCCAAACTATAACTGTGCCCCAGACCCCACATGTTGGCGGACATTAAGTGTGGCCATCACCACATATGTGCCTAAAAGAACCACTCTATGTACAGGAACTGTGCCTAAGTCCTAAGAAAGATGGCAGGCAGGCTGGCCAAAATGACACAGATGGCACAAACTGACCCAAAGATCTGCTATGAAGTGGGTCACTGCCACTGATGGACGTTGTGTCTGATTTAACCTGTGATTAAAATATTTTAACTATTTATTTATTTATCGAGAGAGAGAGAGAGAGAGAGCATTCCAAAGTATGTATGTGGAGGTCAGAGGACAACTTTCAGGAACTGAGTCCTCATTCCACCCTGTGGGTCCTAGGGATCAAATTCAGTCACCAGGCTTGCAGGTCAAGTGCCTTTCCCCCACTGAGCCCTCACCAGCCTGAAACAGTTATGAGAGTCATTATTATAATAGCTGATTGTGTATCCATTACCCCACAGGGTCCTTCTCCCACCCTGGAAATTGCACGACTGATGATCGCCATGAAAATATGCAATGGTATGGTCACCATCACGGCGACCCCAGGTCTCTGCTGGCTGGTAAGCGGCAGGTGCTGCGCCCCTGGGCAGTGTTTTCTTTGCCTCGATTACTTTGGATTTTTGTGATACCTGTGGTAGACACAGTGACTATTCTTAGGCTTTATATGAGGACATTTCAGGTAGAAAAGAAAGCTTTGGGTCTGTCCACCTGTAAGTGGTGAAGCTGCTTCTGGAATCAGCCATGCCAGCCTGATCACTGCCATGCTCACATCAGTTTTTAAGAGGTAATTCTTAAATTATCATTTTTTTTTGCAAATCAATTGGTACGCATTAGCATTTATTGTTTTTCATAATTTATTTCTTTTTATTTTATGTGCATTGGTGTTGTGCCCACATGCATGTCTATGTGAGGGTATCAGATCTGCTTGAACTGAGACTTAAAGACTTGTGAGATGCCTGGTGGATTCTAGGAATTGAACCCAGGTCCTCTGGAAGAGCAGCCAGTGCTCTTAACCACTGGGCCATCTCTTCAGTCCAAGTACTACCACCATTAAAATCTAAGTAGCTAGAGAGATGCTCGATTAGCAAAGCACTTTCTGTGCCAGCATGAAAACCCAAGTTTTATTCCCAAATCACTTAAAAAAGCTTGGGCATGGAGCACACACTTGTAATCTCAGTGCTGAGGCAGCAGAGACAGGAGGAGCCCTGGGTTCACAGCCAGACTAGCCTAATGGCAGCTGAGAGATCCTCTCTCAAAAAAACAAGGTAGACAGCACTTGGGAAAATAAGCTTTGTCCTCTAGCCTCTACAGACATACAAATACATGTGGTGTGCATACATGTACTCACACACATACACGTACCTTCACAGATGGCTGGGGGTGGGGTGGGCAGTGGCATAACAAAAGTCCTGGGACTGAAGAGATGGCTCAGTGATTAAGAGCGCTTGCCGCTCTTGGGGAGGAACAGAGTGCAGGACCCAGATCCCATGCTGACTGGCTCACGACTGCCTGTACCTCCAGTTCCAGGGATCTGAGGCCTCTGACCTCTCAGGGAACCTACACTTACTGCATGAACCCACAAATACACACCATGCTGGTGAGTTTCTTGTCAACTTGATGGACTCTAGAATCATCTGAGAAGAGAGGAACTCTTAGGGTTTCCATTTCTGTGAAGAGACACCATGACCATGGCAACTCTTATAAAGCAAAGCATTTAATTGGGCTGGCTTACAGTTTCAGTGATTTAGCAGGGTGGAGGCAGACATGGTGCTGGAGGAAAGAAGAGTTCCACATCTTGGTCTGAAGGCGGCCAGGAGGAGACTATATGACTGGGTGTAGCTTGAGCATATATAATCTCTAAGCCCACCTCTACAGTGACACACTTCCTCCAAAAAGGCCCCACCTACTCCAACAAAGCCACACCTCCTAATAGTGCCAATCCCTATGGGCCAAATACATTCAAATACATGAGTCTGTGGGAACCATTCCCACTCAAACCACCACAGGTGGCCTGTGGGACATTTTCATGATTGATGATTGATATGGAAGAACCCAGCCTACTGTGGGGTGTGCCACTCCTGGGCAGGTGCTCCTGGGGTGTAGGAAGAGGAAGTTTCTGTACTCAGTTTAGTCATGTGATGTTTTGCTGTAGGTTGGCTTGTGAGAGGGTACATGATGCTTTGCTCTCTCATGTGAGGGGCTTGACTTTAGTCAGCTAACAACATCCAAGGGTGGAATCTGAGGAGAGGACATATACAGAGGCCCATGCAGAGTGAGACATTGCTTTTTGGATCAACATTGCTATGTAGATCTTTGTGCTTTGACACAGAGAGAAATGTTCCAGAGAGCTTCTCCAGGCAATCCAACTGAGTCTTGTGGCTTTCTCTGACTTCGTGTTGCTGCTTGGTGCTAGCCTTTGGACTGGACTGCTGGTATCCTGGTAACTGAGTTTGATAATCCCCTAAAGACCCATTGACCCTAAACAGCAGGAAGTAAATAAAAGAGGTCCACAGCCCTTTCCCTACTAATCTCCTACCTAAGGTTTCTGGGGGGAGGGGCTGGAAGGCAGGTAAACGTGCTTGAGAACCCTAAATAAAGTAGGTTTGGTGGAAAGTGTAGGCCTACAGGTCTATGAGAAAGCAAGCTGAGAAAGCCACAAGTAAGCCGCCAAGCAACACTCCCCTGTGGCCTCTGCTACAGTTCCTGCCTCCAGTTTCCTGTCCTGACTTCCCTTCATAATGGACTGTGATCAAAGTGTGTAAGTCAAATAAACCCTTTCCCACCAAATTGCTTGATATTTTATTAGCAGTAGAAAGCAGACTAGAAGATATGTATAATTTAAACAAATCTTTTAAAATACCTAAGTTACACTAACTTGCTATGTAATAAATTATTTTCATTAAAAGAAAGAAAAATAACTGCTTTAATTATGTGCATGGCACTGCACATCTACAAACCCAATACCCAGAAGGCTGAGACAGGGGGATGGCAAATCTCAATCCAGCCTGGATGTGACCCTGTCAGGAGATTTTAGTTTTTTTCAAATTTCCAGGTTGAAATTCAAATCCCAATGAAAAGATGAATTTCTTTTTGCATTCCTAAAACATTTCCAGTTTCTAAAAGCATAAATTCTTACCTCTGCTCGGACATGTTCAAAATGGCCAGTAACATAACCCTGAAGGTGTCCGTCAGTCAAGGGTAGGATTTTCACTCAGACCTAGTGGTGTCAGACTGTCATCCCAGCAGTTAGGATATGAGGGCAGAAGAATCAGATGTTGTGGGAGTCCTCTGGTTGAAGTCTGACATTTCCAGATAGCCTCTGTGCTCGGTCTACACGGTAGACTCTCTTTTCTCAGCAGGGGTCTCTCTCCACCTAATCTGGGAGCCCCAGATCTTGTAAGGAGCACCACCTGGCCCTCAGCAAAGATTACAGGGCGGACTCTTTCATGATAAGAAACCTGTTTAGCAAGCACCTGGGGATTCCTAGAGATATCCACCCTATGCTAATAAGATGTGTTAGTGTCTCAGCTTTCCACCAATGACTTCAATTGTACCTGGAGATTCTCCCCCACCCACAGGATAATTACGTACTATATTCTCCTTCTTTTGATAGGACCACACTACTGCATGTAAATGAGGTACTGAGCCACTACATGTAAATCGAGTATCCCTAGCACTTCTAGCCCCAGCAAATCAAACACATTCACCCTCAAAACCCCTCCCACTGCCCAAGGTTTATAAATTTCACATAAAATAAAGGTGCTGCCATCAGCTTTCCACCACGGCCTCCTGAGATTCATCATTTATTCTGGGGAAGGAAGGGCTTCCCTCTTCCCTGGACTTTTGCTGCTGAACTCCTGGATCTTGGCTTCCTGCTGGACTGCCACAAGCTTGCTGACTGACCAGGGAAACACTGGATGGGCCTGAACCCACCTCCCCCCACCCCACCCCAAGCTTGCATCTCACTGGACCTGCCTTCTGGCCAGTTTCAGGCACCCACCCAAATCCTTTGTAGAGCTTAGCACAACAGCTTTAACCAAGCCGCTGTAACACTTTGGAATCATCCCAGGCTTCTGGATCTCCTGAATTTCTACTGCCTCTGCTACCCACAATCTCATTTAAAAGAGCTAATTGTAACACCCAGAGGGAAAACTCTCTTCTACCCCACCCACCCCCAGTTCAAGGTCATCCCCAGCAACATAGTGAGATCCAGCCTGGGCTATGTAAGACTTAAATAGAGCAGTCTCTCTGGGTTCCAAGGAGCCTCCTTGGCGTTTTTGTAGGCACACTCAAGTTTGACGACAAGCTGAGGAACCCCGTGGTGAAAGAAGTGAATGTGTGTGGCAGGACAGTGCAGCAGACCCTGCTGAAGACTCCGGTCTGTTCTCTCTGGTCACGCCCACCCTCGCCCTTATTCTTCACACAGCTAGTTCCCTCCCTTTAATGCTTTAAGAACAAAAAGGAGAGAAAATGATTCTTCCCTGTGAGCACATGCACGTATGCATACAGATGCATGTGGACGACAGAGGACACATATCCTGCTCCCACACCTTCTGCCTTCTTCCCTGGGTACCAGGTCTCTCTCTGAAGCTGGTGCAACACTGGCAACTAGGGAGTCTGCTTTCAAAGCTTCTGTTAGGGGTTCTTGCTCAGCACCATGCTTGCACTCTCAAGGAACCACACCCCAGGTTGATTCTTGATTTCTTTTTTCTTTGCATGTAAAAAAAGACTTTGAAATCAGGAATAGAAAAGCATTTAAGAGACGCCTTTGCCACCCCCTTGCTTTCCTTCTCTCCCTCCTTCCTCTGCCCTCCCTTACATTTTGGTCAAACAGGTTATTATAATGTAGCCAGAGTTGGCCCAGAATTCTCAGCCCTCCTGCCTCAGATTCCTGGGTGCAGGGATACTAGCCACAACAACTGTGCCCAGCTGACAGAACTTTGGCTATTTCAAACACAAGGCCGTCTAGCCCCACCCCTCCCCAGGTGGTAGGATTACAGTATGTCAGGGCCAGACGTTTGAACTCCATGATACAAAAGAGTCAAATTCATGAAAGCCTTGGTGGCTTCAGAGAAGACAGTTAGACCAAGTGGGGAGCTTTGCTTCAAAGCTGAGGTAACAACAGTGTTGAGGCCAGGGATCCTACAGGCTTCCGGTGTGGAGGAGGAGAGGAAGGAATGGGCAGTACAGATCACAATTCCCAGCCCTGGGGCTCAGTGCTCAGAAATGGAGTAAGTGGGGAAGGGAGAGAATATCTTGACCTAAGGAATCCAAACTTTTACCTCCTGAAAGTATTTAGGGCACAGGGAGGAAGAGCAGCCCTGCATTCACTGTTAAGACCCTGATATTTGCCTCTGCTACTGATCAAAAATTTACACACATGCTCGGGTGCACACACACACACACACACACACGCCTCAAAGTCACTATGTAGGCAAGACTGACCTTGAACTTCGGATCCTCCTGCCTCTACCTCTAAAGTGCTGGGATCACACCTTCCGCCACACAGCTTTACGCAGTGCTGGGGACTGATCTCCGGCAGAGCATGCCACGTACTCTGCCGGCAACGCTGCATCCCCAGCAAGCTTTTATTTTATTTGCCCAACAAACAAATGTTTTCTTAAAAATCCACATTTTCTACATGTTCTTTTTGTTAGAAGAATGAATCCAACTCGTGACTTTTTAAAATTTGTTATTTTTAGAAGGGACAAAAAATTATGATTTTTTTTTCTTTCTTGCCATTACTTAATTTTCTTTTAGAGATTATAAATAGACAGAGACAGCCTCTGTCACTGACGTCTCAGAGGGAAGGAGCTGACCAGACATTTTTCTGACCACAGGTTCTGCCAAGGGACAGCTTGGGGGAGAAGTGTGTGGGCAGCTATGGAGAGCCAGGAGAGAAACAGATGGTGAGCTAATTTGTATAAATGGCTGGTGCGGAGACTTTAGTCCATCCACCTCCCAAAAAGATACACTAAAATGCTACCCCACTGACCAATACTGCCAAATGTGGCCTTACTCGAGGTTGTTTACAGTGGTGATTGTGTTTGAATGATCTAGTTATGTGGGTCTTAGCCTATCTGGACATTCTTTTATGAAGAGAAATTAAGAGAAACAACAACAAACAGGTGTTTCGTGATGTTCAGGCTACACCACCAACAGCTGGAATGCAAATGGTCCCTCTACAGAAGCCTCCTGAGTTGCTGGAACTATGGGCGAACACCATCTTGGAGGGCTTTAAAACTGGGAGGAGAGTCAGGTACCGGTATGACCACTCATAGATAGGAAGATGCCCGGTAATGATTTCGGATGAAAACTCCTGCAAGGAAGACACACAGGCTTGCCCCTAGACTGGTTAGAACTACAGTGATCATGGAGAGGTTGGAATGTTGCAAGTCCGTGGCCGATCTTCAGCTACTTTAATAGCCATTTATTGCATACCGCTGTGCTTGGCCTAAGATCTAGGTGGTTATTAGGTAAACAACGCTTTGAAATGTACAAACAGATCCCAAACAATCAAAAGGCTCAGGATGAAGTCAGTTAGTGTCTGAGGTCTACAGCAGAGACAGCCCCATTTTGCTGTAACCTCCCTAGCTGATATGTCCACCGATGTACTTGAAAAGTGTCATTACTCATGACTTCCTTTGTTCTGTTTCTTAATGAAATCATTGCCATTTTAGAACATGATATTTGGGGAAACCTGAATCTGTGTTCCAGGGCTGTGGCCATTCATACTTTGCTCTAGAGTAAACCATCTCTTATCCCTTTGAAGGTGAAACCTATGTCTTTAGATTGTCAAAAGGAAGGCAGGGGTCATGTGGCAGGGGTGAAACAGAAAAGAGAAGCACCAAGTTAAACCCTGGAAGAAACCAGTTGGTAGAAAGGCTGGAGACCCTCCAACCAGGGCTTCATTCACAGAACAGAACAGGCCCATACAAAGCCCTCGAGGCTCCAAATTCGGGAGAGGGCAGGGCTGGGAAGAATGACCGAAAAGCCTCAGGACATCCAGGGCTTTTGAGCCTCTTGACCTGTCCAAGCTCTCGGCCCACTTCCGTTCTGGGGACTGTTTTTTGTTGTTGTTGTTGTTGTTTTGTTTTGTTGTAATTGTCTGTTTCTAACACTGTCCATTGTGTCTCTGGTTCAATTATTTGTTTCTTTACACAAGAACCTAGAAATCAAGGGTCTGGGGAGATGGTTCAATGATTTAAGTATTTGTTGTGCAAACATAAGGTCCAGAATTCTGGTCCCCAGAACCCTTGTAAATGTTGAGTGGGTGTGGCAGCTCATCTGTGATTGCAGCCTTGGGAGGTAGCGACATTGGAGCCCCAGAGTGAGCTGGTTGGGGAGACTATCCAAATGGGGAGCCTTGACTTTGATTGAAACTGCTGCAAGGAATAAGGTGGGAGAGCAAGAGACAATGATTCCCAACCCCGGACCTCCACACACACACACATGCACCCACACATATAAACGCAAGCAGAAGATGAAGAAAGAACTAGGGAATCTCAGTGGGTGCCATGTGGACTTAGATCTCTGCCTGTACGGGCGGCACAGCAGCTGGCACAGACTATGACATACAGATGCCTGGTGAAGCCCAGGAATCAGAATCTGCCCCATGCCCCTCAAGAAGAATGAAGTCACCTGTGCCCAGATTCAGACTTCTGGACTCCCAAACTGAAGCAAGAAATTTCTGTCTTTTAAGCCATCCAGCTTGCAGTAGTTTGTCACAGCATCAAAGTAAACAAACACTTGGGGGTGATCAAGGTGTCTCAGCCAGTAAAGGTGTTTGCTGCCAAGGCTGATGACCCAAGTTCAATTGGTGGGACCTATGTACGAATCAGCTTTATAAGACACCCTCAAACCTACACAACCAAGTGAAACGACCCACAGCATGGTGTGCTGCTGGTGAAAGAACACAGCGAAGGTCGGCTCTGCATATTGCAGGGCGCATATCTAGACGGCATAAGGCCCTGGCTTATCATCAAAAACTAACCAAAGAACATCAGTACCATCAAAGAAACAGGAAATAACAGGTGTGGTGGCAACACCTGCCATCTCAGTACTCAAGAGGCTGAGTCAAGGGTATTGTGCGGTCAAGGCTAGCTAGGCCACATATCAAGACCCTGTCTTAAAAAAGCAAACCAAACAAAGCAAACACAAACAAAAAAAACCTCTAACTTTTATTTATGGCTTCTAGTTTTACTCTGTTTCTAAGAAACCAGAAAAGGATTTGCTGAGAAACTAGATATGGTAAACTCAATTCTGACCAGGGTTGTGAAACAACAGGCTCAATTTCCCACATAGCACAGGAGTTTGATTCTTCTTCTTCTTCTTCTTCTTCTTCTTCTTCTTCTTCTTCTTCTTCTTCTTCTTCTTCTTCTTCTTCTTAATTGTGTGTGTGTGTGTGTGTGTGTGTGTGCGCGCGTGCGCGCAGGTGTGCCATGGCACGTATGTAAAGGTCAGAGGACAACTCTGTGGAATCAGTTCTCTCCTTTCACCTTTAGGTGGGTTCCAGTATTGAACTCAGATCACCAGGGTTACAAAGCAAGTGCCTTTGCTTGATAAGCCAACTCTTGACTTCTGCTTTTTGTTTGTTTGGGATATATATTTGTTTGTTTGTTGGTTGGTTTGGGATATATGACAGGGTTTTGTGCAGCTCAGGCTAACCTTTTACTTGCTCCATAGCCAAAAGTGACCTTCAGCTTCTGACTCTATTGCCTCTGAGTTCTGGGATTGCAGGCTGGCACCACTGTGCCTGGATATCTGGTGCTGGGCATCAAATCCAGGGCTCTGTGCAAGCACTTTCCCAGTTTAGCTGCATTCCAGTACCAGTTTTGATTTGATTTGTTTGTTTTTTCAAAGCCTGTTTCCAAGAATGGCTGCTCAGAGGCCGTTTAGACTACTTCTGACTGACTGTCCTGGACTTCAACATAGAATAAGCTTAACTTGTGTGAATTATTATATTATCTGGCTTATTAAATGCTTTTTTATCAGTAAAGTTCCTATTATGGCAGAAAGAGCAAGTTTCCTAGGGAAAGCGGCAGGGGACTTCAGAGGGCCTGTGGTGTTAAATGATTCCTAACACTAACTCCTGTGATGATAGGCTTTTCTGTCTTCTGTGCAGGCAAAGCCACTTGGGGTTATTTTAGGCTCAGCGTGGGCATCAGTTCTTGTACATGTTCCTCCATCCCCTAGGCTCCCCCACTGAAGGGAGATCGCTAAAGAATTAAGATTAGAACTTAATGAATGAGGGTAAGGGAAAAATAAGTATCCCTTTGTACTCATTTCAATAGCATGTTCCTTAGTGACTCTTTATCTTGCAGTACCTGCCTAAGCCCTTCTGGGTCAAGGTAATTATTTTGCTCTTTGCCTACATCTTGCTAGGTATTGTCCCAGTGTGTGAGATGGGGCCTTTCTGAGGGAGGCTACAGAGGCTCCCATCTTTAAACAATAAGATAGTTGTCTCTACCCCTACTAAAAATTAAATTGAGACAGTTTCTATTCAAGTGTATTACCACCGTATCCAACATGAAGAAATCAACAACTGACCCAGCCTGAACTGGTTTTAGGTGATGTACAAGGTAAAACTGAGAGAACCTTTTAGGGAGAACCCCTCATTTACCATCTTTTGCCTATGCATAATTGGATATGCATATGATTAAAATCCAGATACTTCATGGGAAAGGATAATCAAGTAGGAAAATGTATGCATGATAAGACTTATCAACCAAAACAGAGACCTACCCAAATATCATCTCTTAGCTTGCAGTTCCTCCTTTTGTTGAACCTCAAAAAGGAAAGTACCTGGGACCCTTCAATACTCACTTGTGCGGCCCACTGAGTCAAAACAAACATCCCTCTTTGGTCTATACTACTTGTTTATGCTGAAAAAGTTATCTTGCTACTTTTGCAAATACATGTGAGTCCTCATTTTCAATCTTTTGCCTAACAGGCCAAGGACCTGGGAACACCTGATCCAGGCCCTGACCACTGGTAACACCATCAGAGATCAGAATCTCCCTCAGAAAGTTTGCTTGAACCATTTAATAGAGTTACAATGGTGCTAAAGGCGGGACAGTCAGGCTGAAGCAAGGGGGTCCCTAGATGGACGCTAGAGAGCTGTCGCAGTGGCTGGAAGCACTGTTGCTCTTGCACAGGGATCCAGGATGAACTTCCAGCACCTGCATGGGGGGGGGGGGTCACAGTTGCCTGTAGTTCCAGCTCCATGGGGTGTGACTCTCTCTTCTGACCTTCATTGGCATGAGGTACACACATGGTTCACAGACACACATGCAGGGAAAACACTCATATACATGAAGTGAATCTCGAAAAGAAAAATGAAGAACTGAGAGTCCTAAGTGGACAGAGGTCCATGTGTAGGACCAGTACACACATCGCAAATGATGGGAAGAGAGGCCAAAACAATCTCCTGGTGAGCAGAGAAAACAGGCATTTGTGGATTTTCAGGGTAACTCGGCCTGGAGCTCTCTGTCTCAGCTGAACTGGCTGTCCAGTTTAGACAAGCTTCTCCTGACTCCGCCTCCAGGCTTGAGTGACAGCCCTGCCACCCCGGGTGCTGGGGTTCTGAGCTCAGGTCCCTCCTCTGCAGCTCAGCTACTCTGCTGTTGTGCACAGCTCACCTCCACACCTGTTTGGGAACTGTATCTTGAAACAGCTGCTGTTACGTGGTTGTTTCTTCTTTCTCAAGAGAGGAGATTATGTTGGGAGTTACAGTTCTTTGAGTATTCTGTTGATTTGCTGTCTCTATAAACAGGTTATTCCGTCTAGTACTCCAGAGCACTTCTCTCTAAGGAAGGCGAAGATAATAGGGAATAAACAAAGAAGGAAGCATCAAGTCTATTCACAGAAGGAAAGTGTAGGCCCAGAGATTAACTTACACATGTTCCTTTTGTTGTCTTCCCTAAGCTCTCGTCTCAGCTCCTGGCAGGAACCACTTTGGGGTTCTATTCTTTACTCTCTGTGTGAGAGAAAAAAGGTAACTCTATACTTCAGAACTTATCATAACACTCTGAAAATGATCTCTGGGCAGGTGAGATGGCAGAGCTTGTAAAGGCGTTTGCCACCAAGTCCTAGGTCAATCAACAAGTATGGTGGAAGGAGAAAATGGCTCCAGAAATGTTAGTTTTCCTTTGTCTTTGTTGCTGCCTACCACAAGTGAGTGCACACTCCTCACTCCCCCACAACAGATAACTGTAATAAAACAAAAATATTTGTGCAAAAAATAACAACTTTTCTTGATAATAAGAGCTTATGTGGGTATCTAAAGAGAAAACTGCTCCTTTGTCTTCAATTCAGTTGAAAGTTTTAGAAGCAATTTTTAAAGGAAGTGTGCACTTGCCTGTGTGTGTACATGTGTCTATGTGGTGTGTGTGTGTGTGTGTGTGTGTGTGTGTGTGTGTGTATGTGTGTGTGTGTGTGTGTGTGTGTGTGGTATGTGTGTATGCACAAGAGTGTGTGTGTGGTTGTATGGTGTGTGTAGTACATGTATGTGTGTGTGTAGTGTGTAGTGTGTGTGTCAATGTGCAAATGGGTGTATGTGTGTGTTGTGTGTAGACTGTGTGTGTATTGTAGTGTGTATGTGAACTCATGCACATATGTATGTGTGTGAGTGTGTGTGTGTGTGTGTGTAGTGTCTGTGTTCATATAGCAAGCGTGTTTTGGTGAGACCTGAATTAGAACATGTAGGTGATTATTTACCACACTAATTACACAGGCGTCTTCAATACTTAATGTTTGGGAGAAAGAATTATATTTTTCTTCATCTTTGTTCCTTCAGAAATTGAAATAATAAAAGCTTATAGAATTATGGAAATGCAAATTTATGTAATTAGCATCACAAAAATGAGGCCAAAAGCCTACTGAGATCTAATGAGGTTGTTGTGGCTATAATTATCTCGTTACTAATGCCGTCCAGTCACCTAGACCCTGTTAGTGCACATCAGGTGTGTGCAGACCCTTGCCTAGGCTGTGAAAACACACAGCTGAGCCATATTCTCTTCAGAGGATCACTGAAAGCAGAGAGAAAACCCAGCTGCAGGGCTGTGAGGTAACTAGCAGCAGTGTGCCAGCGGTGCCAGCTGTGGAGGTCAGCAGTCTCCAGCCGCCTGATCTGCCCAGACCTGCGTGTCTGGGCTTTGGCAAACCCAAACCTCAGGAAAACTCCAGCCCCCCTTCCCCCGATTCCACCTTTAGCTATACCTCTCTCTTGTCCAGCCTCCTGCTTTCTGCTCACTTCCAGCTCAGGGACTCTCTTCCCATGTCAGTGAAGCCACCTAGTCTTGCGGGTCACATCTGTCTGAACACTCGCCTCGCCAGTGTCTCTGCTGTGGTGTGGATGCTCACCATTTCTGGTGTTCTAGGGGACCACTCTCCCACTGGGTCTCTTTTTCTCCTGTTTTGACCAGTTCCAATGCAACCTGGCATTAGCAAAGGGCTCTGCTTTCAAAATAGTCTATTCACATTTCCAGAACCATCTGTGGATCCTCATTGCCTGCACACAGCGTACACTCCAAATGTGGAGGCACCTTAGGATCAATAGCTGAGGTTCTTGGAGTTTTTTTTGCATATGTAAATTGTGTATAAATATCTCATACATTTATATAGTATGTTTTAATAATACCCACCCCACTTCCCTTTTTTATCTCCTCCTGATCCTCATCTTCTTCCCAATGAGCCCCCTTCTATTCTCACATCTTTGTGTGTGACCCAGTGGGTTTCATTTAGGTAAGTTACTGTGTGAGAATTCTATCGCTGGGTTTTGGACTAAGCAATGTCTGCCCCTTCTTCATAGGGTCCCAAATGACAAGCCAAAGCTTGAGTCTACTAAAGTTCGCCCTGGGGAGCCAAAGAATTTGTTGGGCTTACTTGAAAAGCTTGAATGAGAGGTGACTGATGGGACTGTGGGTGACATCAAAGCGACATCTTCACCTGGTGTGGATGTCGGCTTCCCACAGCAGCATAGATGGAGCTTCCTACAGCAGCATAGATGGAGCCACCTTTTTTTTTTTTTTTTTCCCTTCCTCAGCCTATGTGCTCCAGTTCCTCCTAAGACTCCAAAGCCATGTGCAATTAGGGCAAAATTTCATACAGATGGTGGAAGGAGTGGCTGGAACCTCAGAGGAGGGTCCAGTGGCCTCCCAACCATTCCTTCTCTAAAGGAATGCCAATAGTCAATGAATTCCCTTGGAACAATCCTCGGTAAGCAGACACAATTTGTCTTATGTTCAGCTTAGAGGATAGTGCCATATAAGAGTTATATACCAGAAGGTGTGAGGAGAATGAGCACTTTACCAGTAGCTCCATCAATGGAGAAAATGTCCAATCCTTCCTCAACAACCGTCAACTTGCCTATAGCTCCTCAGGGAGGGGCAGACGCTTTAGAGCCCCACCCTGATCCATGATGGGACACTGGCAGACCCAATCTTGTGCAGGTCTCAGAAGAGAATTTCCTTTAAACATCAATTCTTCCTGAAGCAAAGTTTCCAGCAGTGAGTCTGGCTGATCTGTGGTAACAGCTTCTCCAGATGTCCAGCTGGCTCTGTACTGGCAGCCTCATCTAGCTGGAGAAGCAGGGTTTCGGAGTCACAGTATGAAAGAAACTTAGCATACAAGGTCTTTCACATGACTCTTCCCTGATACACACCCTGCATCAGTCAGACATGTAACTCATCAACTCAGTGTCATCCCACGTTGTTCTGGAACCACCTTTCTTCTCCCCATCTACCTTGGAAAGCGTGCCCTCAGCCTTCTTTGGCATTTCTCCATCTCCCGTGTGTGTGTGTGTGTGTGTGTGTGTGTGTGTGTGTGTGTGTGTGTGGCTCTGACTCCTCAGCTCTGTGCAAATCCCCTCACTGGGCATGTCTGTCTGTCTCTGCTCCTCTGATTCTCTTGCTGAACTTTGACTCCCTTGGGGTGGGGCTGCAAATTACTCACGTCCTTAATGGTGGTAGCCACCCTTATTCCTGATTCATAGCTGGCACATTATGTAAATAAGTGAATGGGCAGAGTTCTTGTTATGCTAAGACCAGGCACCGGCTGTGAGAGAAGGAGAGAAGCAGCACAGTCTCTGGGAATGAATCCTTAGAAAGTTGCTAGAGAGTTTAGCTAGCACAAGCTCCTCAGCACAGAGGTGACAAAATACACCACTTCTTTCACATAAATACAATTGTTGCTTTTCCTCAGTATAGAGCTGGTGGGCTCATTAAACATTTAGATTAACGTAACATTTGGGAAATGACCAATGCTTTTATTTTTCATTTGCTTTGGCATTCATTTAAGGATCAATTATATAAAATATACAGAGTACATTTTTTAAAAAAATTTTCCCCAAAGTCAACCTTTTTTTAATTTGATGCTTTTTTCTAAAGAAAATGTTATGAAGCCCTGACCACTGAGCAAGAAATCAATGATTAGTTGTACTATTTACTGTAGCATGTAAAACTGAAATGGAATTTTAGTTAGAGATTTAGTTTCTTCTTTTTGATTATGTATTTGTGTATTGGAATGTATGAGTGAAAAATGTCCTCAGAATTCAGAGGAGAACATAGATCTACTGCGGCTACAGTTAAGAGTCAGTTGCAAGCTGCCCAATGTGGATATGTGGATGCTAGGAATCAAACCCAGGTCCCTATGATTGTCAATGTGAGCAAAGCTGCAAGAGAGCCAAGGTAAGGCAAACAAAGAGAAAGGCTAATCTGGGGCCTGAGGCTGCGGCTCAGCAGATATAGTGTTTGTCTAGCAGGCAGCACAGCATGAGTTCCATCCCCCTGCACCATATAAACTAGACATGGTGGCACATGTTTGTAGGAGGATAAGACATTTAAGATCAGCCTTGGCTACATATCAATTACAAAGCCAGTCTGGGTTACATAAGATCCTGTCTCAAAACAAGCAAGCAAACAAACAAACTGTGATGTTTGAATAAGGATGTTCTTTATAGGATCATATATTTAAATATTCAGTCACCAGGGAGTGGCAATATTTGAAAGGATTAGAAGGATTAGGAGGCTTGGCCTTACTGGAAGAAGTGTGTCACTGATGATGGGCCCTAAGGTTTCAAAAGCCCATGCCAGGCCCAATCCCTCTCTCGCTCTCCCTGCCTGTGGATCAGGATGTAGCTCTTAATTACTTCTCTAGCACCAGGCCTGCCATGCTCCCCACCATGATGGTAAGGGATTAAACCTCTGAAAGTATAATCAAGCCCCCCATTAAATGCTTATTTTTATGCATGCCTTGGTCATGGTGTCTCTTCACAGCAATAGAACAGTGACTAAGACACAAATCAAAAGAAAAAGGCAGATCTGAAGCCACTTTGCAGCCTTTCCATCCAGCTGTCCTGGAATTTATACTTGATTGAAGTATTTCTACTGGAATTTATACTTGATTGAGCTCTACATCCTCAAAAGAAAGCAATTCCCCTTTATCCATTAAGGTCAGCATGCTTATGTCTGAATGATGTGCACAAGGCTGTTGACTGTCATCCTTGATCACACTCTTCTCTGTTCATGCAGGATCTTTTAACTGAGCCTAACCTGTCTAGCTAACCAACTTGCTCTGAGGATGGCACCTGTCCTTCCCAAGTGCTGGGGGATCACAGGCAGCTGTCACACCTATCTGGTTTTTATTCGGGTTTTAGGAATCGAAGCCCAGGTCCTCAGGCCTGCATAGCAGGGTCTTTATTCACTGAGCTACTTCCTCAGCCTTCCTTTTTATTCTTTTTTTTTTTAATTTTATTTTTTTCTTATCAGTTACATTTTATTAACTCTGTATCCCAGCCGTGTCCCGATCCCTCATTCCCTCCCAGTCCCTCCCTCCCTCCCTCATCTCTACCGTGCCCCTTGCCAAGTCCACTGATGGGGGGACCTCCTCCCCATTCATCTGATCCTGTTTTATCAGGTATCTTCAGGACTGACTGCAAAGCTCTCCTCTGTGGCCTAACAGGACTGCTCCTCCCTTGGGGGGGTGGGGAGGCCAAAGAGCCAGTCATTGAGTTTCTGTTAGAAACAGTCCTTGTTCCCCTCACTATGGGAAGCCAATTGGTTACTGAGCTACCACAGGCTACATCTGAGCAGAGGTTCTAGCTTACATTTCCTTTTTATTCTTAAGCTTTTCTAAGATTGTTTTTTTTTCTCACTATTAAGACAATACACCAGACTTTATAGAACCCTTGAGTTTGGTCTCTTCCAGAAGCAGTGTGGGGAATTCCAGTGTGACTTTTGTTGCTGGGAAGCTCTAAGTTAGAGTTCAGTCAGAGACCTTCACTCATTGGTTACATGAACTAAATCACTTACCCTCTTGGTATTCACTTCCTCATTTGCATATGATGTCTCTTCTACAAAACTACTATTCTGTAGAATATTCTAGAATATCCAACTGATACACCATTTAAGTAACTGACTGACATAAAATGCTTTTCATTCCTTAAATGCAAATTCTATAATGTGCAGAATGCATCAGAGGCTGGACTAGGCAAAAAATACTAATAAACAAATAAGGAGACAGTTTGATAAACTTTGCTTTGATAAAACCCAAAAAGACAATTAAATTCACCCTATTACCATGATTAGTTTCATCTCTGATTGAGAGACTTGTTCCTGAAATGTTAGGACTGCTAAAAGATGTCCAATTACCAAAAGATGAAAATAGATGTGCCAGAAAAAAAAAATAATGTACTCATATCCAGTTCTGTCTTGGCAGACTAGAACCAAGATGAAAAGCCTGCATGTGTTGTATTTTCCATTTTTTAATTCTTAGTACACACTGACTTTATACCCCAGTGGGTTCCACACTGACAGTTTCATACAGTATGAAGCACACTTTGATCATATTCACCTCAAGCTGGAACTTTTTAATATTTATAGTGTGTGATGAAACCCCAGTCCCTGGGAATGCTCAGAAACGTCTTCTGAGCTGCAACTCCAGCCTACCTGAATGCTCTTCACTCCTGTGTTTTGAAGATAATGACCTAGGACATAGGTAGAAAAAAAAAAAAGCAAACTTTGAAACTCTGACCTACTTTAAAACTAGGAATAGTCTTGATAAAAATGGCACAAAGTGTTGTTACATGGAATGAGAATGTTGGGATAGCCACTTTAGGGGGCCTCTCTGCTGCACTGGGCTATTCCTTTAGACTTCAGTAAGTCAGAAAATTAGGCCTCAGAGAAATCTCAAAAAAACTAATGATGTATTTCCTTATGTGAAAATGTTTTTCAAGGTGGTTACAGATGCCTGTGGAGGCCAGAAGAAGGTGTCAGATTCTCTGGAGCTACAGTTACAGGGAATTATGAGCCACCTAACATCAGCACTGAACAGAATTCAGATCCTCTGCAGGAACAGCGATTACTTTTAACCAATGAGCCACCTCACCAGCCCCTCTTTTTATTTAAAACATAATGAAGGTATTCTAGAGCATTTATACATGATATTTAACTCCTCACCTACAGCTAAAAATAGTCATCACAACTTACTGTTTGTGTTTTTCCTTTAAAACCTGTACTTTCTGCTCTGGAGACTAATATTTACTAATACTAATAGCCTGGGGCTGGTAGCAAGCAGTTAAGACTACTTGCTACTCTTGTAGAGGACCCAAATTCAGTTCCTGGGATGAGAGTCAGGCAGCTCACAGCCACCTGTCACTCTACTTCAGGGGCTCTGACACACTTTTCTGATTTCTTCAGGGCTTGGACTCATAGTTGTAAACCCACAGAACGCACTCATGTACATAAGCAGAAATAAAAATAAACCTACAAGATTGCCAAGATTATTTTTAAAATTTGAAAATATACTAATGGCCCTCTTCTAAAACAAATCAACTGTGCTCAACACAATTATCCTAAATGCATCCTATGTTTGTATAGTAAAATTTTCATTGGCTTTGAATCAACGCCCAATTACATTCGCACAAAATGAACACAGTCTGATTTTAATATGACATGATGGAGTTATAATGTAAAACGGAATCATCTCTCCCTCAAATGCCAACCCCCTCGGCTTCCAGTGCTTGGTGTGAATCTTCTATAGCATTCATGTGCTAATACCACTAGAAAGCATCTCCCCATACAGACCTCACCCTTCCTTCCTCTCTTCCTATAGCCAGCCCCTCTTCGTGCATTCTGCCAAATATTAGCTCACACTGTAAATACAAGTTCATAAGCAGCTTGGAAAATATTTTATTTGCTGAATACTGGGGTGTTTTAACACAAAAATCCTGGGGTATCTTATTCTATGTGACGACATGGTGATAGCATTAGCAGTGTTGTGTGGGGTTTCCAACTCAGTTGTGCTCAAAGGCACAGTCTCAAGTGCTATATTCTGTAATGTGAAATACAGCAAGATCAGAGCACTTCAAGTCTAAATTCCTTGTAAATCCAGTATCTGGCCACGTGAGCGGCATAGATAGGTAAGCCCAATACTTAGGTCGTAGAGGCTGGAGTTAACAGGAGTTCAAGGCCAATCTGAACCATAATACATGTCAAGTTCATGGGAAGCCTTGGGCTACATGCTTCCCTGTGTCAAAAACAACACACACACACACACACACACACACACACACACACACGGGGAAAAAAAGCAAATGTACAAAAATATTTGGGATTGTGAAGTTTGGATTTAAATGTCAATTCAACAAGGTTCCTGCATTCCCTATTATGTATACATACCTGCACCAATCCATCTTTAAACACGACTTATCTTTAAATGGTCACTTAAGATCATTTGAGTTTACATCTAATATTCCTTAGCAACATGGTGGGTTGTGGGGTTTTTGTTTTTTGGGTTTTTTTTTTTTTTTTTGCATTTATCTTTAGGTGGCACGATCACTCAGATACAGTTGCATTTAACCTGAATTTCATATTACAGTGGCGTAAATACTGGGGGTTTATTTTTTTTCCCCACATCAGTTTGGAGGTGGGTGATTTAGGGCTACTAAGGCATGTAATAGTTATGAAGGACCTGCATTCCTTCTAATTATCTACCTTAGGACTGCCTTCCAGTCCCACAGTCAGTGCCTTCATTAGAGTTACTATTCCTGTGATAAAACACCATAACCAAAAGCAACTTGATGGGGAAAATTTTGACAACAGTTCCACATATTAGTTCATCATTAAAAATAGTGATGGCAAGAACTCAAACAGGGTAGGAACCTGGAGGCAGAAGCTGATGCAGGGGCCATGGAGGGGTGCTGCTTATTGGCTTGCTCCCTGTAGCTTGTTCAGTCTGCTTTCTCATAAAATCCAGGACCACCACCCTATGGTTGGCCCCATGCACAGTGGGCTGGATCAATCTCTGGTCTACACACAGACATATACACACTCACACACACCTGTAACACACATACACAAACCCACACACATACACACACCTGTACACACACAGGAACAAGTACATACACACTTTATTTTTCTTCTAATCTTTAACTTAAAACTATCTCTAGTCAGTGGAATTTAACTGCTCATACAATCAAATCTTTCCATTGGACTTCCATATCATTTAGAATTCTTAAATTGGTGCAAATTATGGGAGCCAGCCAAAGCTAACTTAAATCAGAGGGGACTTAGAAGAGGGCAGAGTAAGCATAGATCCTTGAAATGTGGGCAACCAGACTTGGAAATTACTAAGAGCTAAGCATCTGGTTGATCTGAGCTATCAGGAAACTGGGTGTCTCAAGTGAGCAGTGAACAGAGTTATCAAGTAAACCCCACTAGCCCACCTTTAATTTCCTTTAGATTCCAGCCAGTTGTCTCTACAAGGTCTTTTGACTTGTATCAAAAGGTGCCTCTGTCTTTGGAGGCGCGTGGGCTGAAGAGGTGCACATGTGAACAGGGCAGTCAGAAATGGTTTGGCAGGAAGTGTATTGCAAGTCACTGTGCAGCCGAGAGAGGCAGGGCCACACAGCAGCACAGAGGTCTGCCGACCTTGTGAGCAGCAAACAGGAAGTATAGGAGAATGTTTGCGTAGATAGTGTGAAAAACAAGCATAAGTAACATTTCCAACAAGTGATGGTAGCTTCCAAACATTTCCAAAGTTACTGCCTTTGCAGGCACAGGACAAGCTTGATTATATGAAACAGAACCTTACAGGTTTCCTCACATCTTTGAAAAAACATTTTTACGTTTATTTTACCCCGCGTGTGTGTGTGTGTGTGTGCGCGCGCGCGCATATGTGGAAGTCAATTTGTGGAAGTCATTTATCTCCTTATACATTGTGGGTTCCCGGGATCTAACTCAGGTGATGAGGCTTGTCAGAATGTGCCTCTCTGCCTGCTGATGAATCTTGCTGCACCCTTCCCCCACCAATGCTTCTTCATATGTGGAGGCCACATACAACTAAACCACAGAAGCCTCTGAAGTGAAAAGTAGAAAATGGTGGCATACAGGTCAGCTATAAGGCCTTCAGGAAAGATTTACTCACTACTGTCCTATGTAGCTTTAATTGTCCTTTGACACAGCTTAAACTCTTCAAAAAGAAAGGTCTTGCTAGAGAAATTAGCTGCATCTGACTTTTCTTTGAGCATGTATATTGGTGTCTTGTTAATTTGTGCAACTGGGAGCCCACTATGAGAGGCACCATCCCTAGGCTGCTGAAAAGTAGCCAAGCATGCGCCAGCAAATTTGCTCTGTGGTTCCTAGTTCCAAGTTTCTGCCTTGAATTCCTGCTCTGTAATCAGTGATGGGTTGTGACCTGGAAGTATATAAGTCAGATAAACCCTTTCCTCCCCAACTTGCTTTTGGTTGGAGTGTTTTATTGTAGCAACACAAAACTAGAACACTGTATTTGTCTATTTTGTTCTGTACCAGAATGCCAGGGATAAACAATTTGTAAAGAGCAGGAAAATATTATCTGCTTTGTTCACAAGGTTTGGAGCTCAGAACTCTAGCTAGAGGAGTTCTAAGAAATAAGGAATGGGCAAACACACATACAATGAAGCTGGAATCAGGTGGGCTTCTCTAACTGCTAGGCCACACCTGGAGCCTTACTCAGCCTGTTTATTAGGTAGAGCAGGGGAGGAGGGGTAGCTAGTTAATGCAAAGAGTCCTAGTGGGTCAAGTGTTGAGAATAAGTGACTGTTGAATACTCACCTTAAGCTGCATAACTTGGTCAAGTCTGTCTCTTCCTTAAAGCTCAGGGAACATTTTGGATGATGGCATAGAAAGAATGTAAGCCTGAAAGATGCAGAAGAGTGCTGGGAAATAGCATATTCTGGGCATGATATGAGCTCATTGGTACTATGGTTATATGCACAAGATCAAGCCAACAAGATGTGTCAACATTGGAGTAGGCAGCATTAATTGAACTCAGAGGGTTACAAAAAAACAAATAAATAAAAAAAGGAGGAAAGAGGGGAGGGAATATTTGGAGATGCCTGGGTGGAGTGGTATGAAAACTTGGGGTAGATACAATCATGATACATTGTTAAATGTATGACACTCTCAAAGAATAAATAAGATACATTGTACTGAAAAAAATAAAGCGGGGGAGTGTGTGTGTTTGGGGGGGGGGGCTGGAGAGATGGTTAAAAGCACTTGCTGCTCTTGCAGAAGACCAGAGTTCAGTTCCCATATTGGGTGTTTCAAAACTGCCTTTAACTAAGAATCTGGCCTCTTCTGGCCTCTGTGGGTACCTCACATGGTACACATATATTCAGATACATATACATCGTATACATACACATAAAATAAATTAAGAATGAATGAAATCTTTAAAACAAAATATAGAAACCCACTCTAATAGTATTAATTAGTCATGTGGGCAGAGAACTCAAAGCATACTTACCTTTTAATAGTTCGGCCTGTCCATATCACCACCTGCGGGTTTAGCTTCCAACTTACTTACTTTGAAGGATATGTTCAAACAAAAGCATTTAACAAAGGAACACAGATTTCAAATTTCTGCTGGGAGGAAGGCTCTGGCAACACCAGGCTGGCATTCCCACATAGCAACGGCTGGCCCCTGCCTTCTGCTGGGAGGAAGGCTCTGGCAACACCAGGCTGGCATTCCCACATAGCAACGGCTGGTCCCTGCCTTCTGTTGGGTGTGGGTGCTGTGTTGCCACATACTCCCGGTGGCCCACACCACCCATCACAAACCAAACCAGAACTGGAGGTTTCTGATCCTTGGGTTGGGATGGAGTCCAGTTAGCACAGTGCTGTTCAACAGGCCTGAAGCCTGGGTTTATTCTTTACCACCACATAAACACGGCATGGTGGCACAGACTTGTCTTAGCAGTAGTGAAGTGAAGGCAAGGGAGATCATAGATTCAAGGTCATCCTTGTCTACACAGCATGGACTAGATGCTGACATAAAACAAACAAACACCAAAAGCTTCTACTTCCTGACAACTGCCCAAGGCCAGAGTGTAGGGCAATCTTCTTGGGAACAGGCAGTCTGAGCCCTTCTTGGTGACATTTCTAAGGTCCCTTTATGCCATGCATAGGAGAACTTTGGTAGGATTTTTCCACATCTGACTTAACTACTGTAACTGCTGAAAACGACCTATCTGCTTGTATTGAGAGCCACACTTGACGTACTGTCCAAAGTGGTCTCTCAGCACATTTCCTGCCACATGACCCTGCCTACCTGATGAAAAGAGGTCATGGGAAAACTGTTCAGCATCTTCTAAAATGTATGGGAAAAACCAGCAACAATGCATCTGAAAGAATTACTCTTGCTTGACTGGTGTGAAGGCAACTGCACAGAAACTTTCCCTTTGGGCCGCTTAGCATGAGTGCCTATGACGACGTTCCGTCTTAACTGACACTACTGCCATTCTGCACACATCAGGACCCATAGGAAGGCTGGCGCTTCACTCCTTTCTATCCTTGATTTACAGAATATGATGTGCCGCCCTGGATTCCACTGCATCAATTCTCAACAAAGCAGATGTCAATGCAAAAACTACAACTCTTACTTCAATAGAGATAAAAGAGAGTTTATTTTGGAGCCAAATGTGAGTGACTATGGCCCAGGAACACAAACTTCAGTTACCATTCAGTCTGTGTTTCAGTGCAGTAACAACCTCATGATGTTTTCAGAGCAGCAGAACAAAGTTAAGTCATAAATTAAGATTTCTTTTTAATACATTGGTGGAATCATCAGAGATGTGTCTTACAGAAAAGTGAAGGAAATTATCTGCTAGGTCTCGGATGATATCTAGTGACACCCATAGCCTTCTGGTTGATGGAAACCAGTGATCTATTAAATTAATATATTCCAAAAGGTTTCACCTGTTAGTTACAAGCATGTTAGGTCAGACAAGGCACAGGAAAAGGAATAGAGGCTAAAGATAGCCCCAAGTAAATTGTAACTAGGTCCTGGACCTGTGACATTTCAACCTCTCACAGTCAGTTAGGTTCTAATTAGTTAACCAGCCTTCCAGAAGGCTCCACTTTGATAATTTCCAAGCTGCTTTGGGATAAGCTTGAGCATGCTTAGAGGGCTCTACAAACTTTGCACCCATCATGTTTTTCAGGGTTCGCTTTCCAGCACATCCTCTTTGGTTGTCTTCATTTTTTAACCACTGCACTCTTCCTCCTACCTAGGGAAGAAGCCAGACTCCCCTTCCCGAGGACTGCCTCGGGTCAGGTCCTAGATACTTGCACCTTCTCGTCTTTGGGGGCCTCCCTTTCTTCCTTCCTCTGTTCTTATACTCTGTGGCTGAGCCACTTACTTTGTTCAAGTGCTACTGCTCTGCTCTTTTCAAACTCTTCACCTCTATTTTCCACAGTCCTCAGCACTTTCTATGGCCCTTAATACAATATGTGGAACCCTGAGCTCACACCTCTTATCAATTCTGCACCCCACTATATTCAGGATCAGAACAGTCTCTGCCACACAGAGCAGGTGAGAAATACTTTGTTGTCAAATGACTAATAATAATAGATAGACAGTATTTTACCCCGCAGGCCAGCTTAACACCTGATAACAATATTCTGTATCGAATAAGACATCCTTTCTTAGTATATTCTTCTTATAATCTCATGCAAGCAAAACTAGAGTTTATAAAAGATTAGCCCTTCAAAATATGCCCACTAGTGCAGTTAAGAGCTCAGAGGTGATAGGGTTAATCAACCACTTTTGAACTAGATTTGAGGCCTGCTCTTCAGAAGGGAAATTACACCTGGTATGTCAAACTTGTCCAGAAGCCCATGGGTCAGGAAGTCTCAGGCCCTGTGGGGCAACCTAGTACTGTTACTTTGTTAAATGTACCTATCATAACAGCACCTTCTAAATATTGATATTTGTACACATTGATTGGTGCTGCCCTTAACCTTGGCTAGAGTAGTTTCTCTCTGCAGTGGCTAGCAGTTAAGGCAGACACATAATTGGTCAAAGTGCTGAGAAAAGTGACTGCTGAGTGCTCAGCCTTAGATGGTCTATTTATACCAACCCTCACCGCTCCACAATGTCCAAAGACTATCATGGAAGAGGAGTGGAAATAATGTAAGAGCCAGAAGATGAGGAGAAGAGTGCAGTGAGATGCTGTCTTCTGAATATGACACAGATTGTGCAGTTATGGTTACCTTAAAAAGATAAACCCAAGACCAGCCAGCACTCCAACAGGCCAAACTAGTGGTATTCAGTGGGTCACAAAAAATAGAAGAAAAAGAAAAAAGGAGAGGACATGAACGGAGGAGGAACACATTAGGAGTACCCAGGGGAACTGGTAAGAGGGTTCAGGGTAAATTTGATCAAGATAATTGTTAAGGAATAAATAAAACAGAAGCCTGTTGGGGGAGGAACGCTATTAACGGTCCAGGTTCTTGCTTATAAGAAAGTAAATTCTTACTGCACATCAGCTTTGCAGAATCCCCTGGGGGTGTGACCCAGCAGCGTACTTTAAGCTTTCTATGTTACTCTGATGCATTCAAGTTTTAAAAATACTGCTTTTTTAGTCTGCAATGTGAAGAACACTTATCTTTTTGTCTTCATTCCCTCACCAGAAAAAGCTGGCATCGAAGTAATAGTACTACAGAAGGAATCTATCATCACCCCAACTCAAATAGAGGTCACCTGTACAGAATCTATTATATAGAACACAACCTCTGGGACGCTGGCCTTTCTTACTACTCTTGAAGGAAGTTTATCATCACCCCAAAACCCAAATAAAGGTCATTTGAGCAGGCTAAGTAGAACATAACCTCTGGGAAGCTTGCTTTTTACATTTTTATTATTTTACATTTATGAGGGGGATGGCGTGTGTGCAAAATGAAAGAACAACTTGTGGGGGTCTTTTCATTCCTTTCTACCACTTGGATCCCCAGTGATCAAACTCAGGTTCAGGTTAGTGATGGCAAGCACCTTCACCTGCTAAGCCATGTACTATAAAACATAACCTAACCTCTGAAGCACAGGCTCACCAATTTGGGGAGCTTGCAACCTACAGTGTAATAGTCGAACTGACGTAAATCTCAGGACACAAACCTTCGTTCACCCCTTTTCTGACTGCTCGTCAAGAGGTGCTGTAGCGTAACGGGGACAAGCCGCTGACCGCGCTTCCCCTTAGCCCCTCACCCCGACAACAGAGAAGCGCTTCTGTTCATTCCTCACGCTAGCGGGAAGGAACACGCGCACACCCACCACCCCCAAAAGCCAGCCTCAGAACTAGAAATGGCCCGACTTCTTGGCTTTCAACGGCCAGAAAATGCGAAGTGGCCTCTTGGCGTGTCAGAACCGGAGCCGGGGTCTACAGTTGCACGCCAGCGCGCAGCGCGCATGTGCCGCCGCTTCAGACCCCCTCGGAGCTCAGCTAGGCTTCTGGGTTTCTCTAGCCGTCTGAAAACCCGAAGCGGAGTTCGTGCATGTCCGGAAAGGAGCCGAGGCCGGGCGGCAGCGAGCTCCGGCGCGCGCACTCGCCCCTCCCACCCGGAACCGGAAGTGGGAGCGATCGCGGCCTGGGGCCTGGCCTGGCCAGGGCGTCGGCAGCGGCGGCCATCTTGGCTACCCGCGGAAAGGCAGTGTGAGGGGAAGAAGTTGTAGGGTGGGGGCGGGAGTGAGGAGGAGGAGGAGGGCCGAGAGCGCGGAGGGGTGGAGGAGGAGGCCGCGGCGGGCAGGGCGGGGACAGCCTGCCGGCCGGCCAGCCTGCCGGGCTTGCGGAAGTGCTAGGCTGCTGCTCACTCGCTGCTGCTCGGGCTTCCCGGAGCTCCCTCCCTTCCTCCCTAGGACCGAGGGCGGCCCGGGCCGGTGCATGGTCAGCTAGCTCTCATCTCCATCCCCGGCCTCTAGCAGCACGGAACGGACGGCGGCGGCGGCGGGCGAGGAGGAAGATGGCGGGACGGCTGCCGGCCTGTGTGGTGGACTGTGGCACGGGGTACGGCGGGTCTCGTGGGTGGGGAAGCTGAGCCTGGGGACGACCGGAGGAAGGAGATGAATGGGGTGAGCCGGCCAGCCTGGCGAGGGGTGGTGCCGGGAGCCTCCCTGGACCCGGTCTTTTCAGGCCCTTCCCTCCTGAGAAGGCCGTCCGGCCCACCTGGCTTTCCTTTCCCCTCCTCGCCCCTTCCTGCCCGTGATCCGGGGGACTCGCAGGGGACCGCCGGACCGAGGACCAAGGAGAAGCAGAGAAGCGCTGCTTGCAGGTTGTGCAAGATCGCTGTGACAACCCTCAGTCTCTAGGGTGTGTGGGTGGGGAGAGGAAAGAACCAGGCTGTGAAAATGGGAAGCCGGAATGGGGGCTTTTGGAGAGGACCCACGCGCCGCCTCATTTTTCACCCCACACCCAGTCTTAGCCATCACCCATTGAACCGAGTCACACATTTCAGCTCCAGCGAGGAGGATCTCATGGGGTTATTGCTCGAGCCTCAAAAAAAGTCCCTTAGTGAGCAAGCGCGCTGCAACTTCCTTAGTTTTGTCAAAGCCGCTTCCTGCTTTCCGTCTTTTATAGCCTTATAAGGTAGTTTTTCGTCTCCAACGTTAACAACACGTCTTATTAGAACTTTCAAAATTAGGCAGGTTGCAAAAAGTGTATTATGAGTGTTAGGTATCAGTGTGTTTGAACTAAAAAAAATGTTCTGTGTCTATGGAGGGAGACAGAAGGGACGCACCCTGGAAACTAAACGTTTGCGTTCGTTTTGTGACAGTATCTTGAAAGCTGAAAGAAGACATAAAGATATAAAGGAATATGTTTGATTTAAAGTAATTGTTTCTGATAGTAGTGTGGTTGGCTCAAATGATTTAAAAGTAGTAGGGTTTTTTGAATTAATGAACCTTTTTTGAGAGTTACAGCTTGTTCTGTGTAGTGACCTAGAGACAAAATTACATTTTGATGTTCTAGGTTAAAACACTTGGTGGAGGAAGACTGCCTGTGTTGATCTCTAATCCCCCCCCCCCCCCCAACATTAGTGGTTTTGAGAACAGTTGCTAGCCTTTTCCTCTTATTCACCATACCACAGTTATTTTAAAGATGCCATTTCCTCCACATTAGTTAGTCTGTTTAAAGCCCTCCAATCTTAATTCTCCTGACTTTATTTCTCACATGCCTTCAGGCAACCGGAAACAACGGAAAACTTAAATTTTTTTTTCTTGGAAAACAGTAGTTTAGCCTTGGAATTTCTATGTATTTTCTTAGTTGATATCTTATATTAAAGTTAGAATTTTTTCGTCTAGTCCTGTTGCCCTGAAGTGATACAAATATATGGCATGTATATCATATGGTATATATAATATGTTTATCCTTTGATAGTTTAACTGGTGAATAGTTGGATGTTAGGGCTATTTTCAATCGGCCAGAGTGAATAGGGCTTTGCAAGTGTGTGGTATTGAAGTGACAGCTACCACTCTGTAATCTTCACGCTTTAAACATCGCTGTCAGTGAAACATGTAGTAAGTGATCACCTTATGAAGAATGCCATGACAGCTGAAACAGGATATTTCTTTTTATTCTTTCTATATGTCTATTTCCCTCTTTGAAATGCAGTTTTGGTTATTTTTGAATGAGTGGTATTGGGTATCTCTTTGAACTTAGCTGTCCTTAAGTGACCTTTTTTCTGAAAGGGCGACCTTGAATTAAAAACACATGCTGGGTGACTAGGAGGAGTGGTACAGCTTATACCAAGGCTATTTCTGTCTAACATCGCAATTACTAAATCATTACATTCCTGTATTGATCTCACCTTACAAAGAGAGGTTAGCTGGACATTCATTTATGATTTGGATGAAACTCGTTAAAGTCAGCCCTACTCAGTATTTTTACCTTTGATCACAATCTGAATTTCCCAGTTTAGAGTTGTATTTATTTTTTTTCAAAAGCATTTGTGTGTGTATGTGTGTGTTTCCCCCAGTTGGCTATTAAATACAGCCGCTTTGAAAGTCAAACCTTGAGGTTTATTAGGAAAGTCCTCCTTCAGTGCCCAAGGTAAGTAGCATGTCCAAGAATGGCTTTCACTGTTCCCCAAATGTAAGAGGTACCCCTTTAGTGTGTGTGTGCCTCCCATCCCCAGCTTTAGCCAGTGCCCTCACCTCTTAGGTGTTTCTCTACAGTCACTCTTGTAGAGTAAGTGAAACACTCACAGGTTCCCCATCCTGTTTCATTAAAGAATTTGGGCAAAAAGTGGTAGTCTGGTAAACCTGAGGGAGTCTTACAAGCTGTAGGAGTTAGAACACATGAATTTTAATTCTGGAACCTTAAATTAGGGATCCTCCAGCCTAATTCATGATCATGACTTAGGTTCAGGTCATAAAGTTATTTTTCAGATACCTAACGACTTAAGAAAGATATACTTCCTTCATGTCTGTATCAAGTCAACATATCTTTTTGGTTCTGTATTGGTCTGTATCGCACAGTAAAATTCCTGCTCAATAGAGGTGGTAGTTCAAATCAAAATGTAGGGCTTGGGAATGTAGCTTAGGGTAGAGTGCCTCATTAGCATGCATAAAACCCTGTTTCAGACCCCTTCTTAAACAGGCTGAAGGGCAGCCATGAGAAAGGCAAGTTTTAAAGCTTTACAAGGGTATAATGCCTCTGTAAATTTATCCTGAGAGTTTTGTTTTGATGTTTTCGCTCATTTCTCCAATATTGCAGTATGGTTTTTCTTTTTTGTTTTGATTTTTTTTTTCCACTAAGAAATTGCTTTGGTTGCCAAATTCCACTGATTAAATAACAGGTTAATATCCAGCCTTATTTTACAAGTCTTGGATGTATTTAAATACATTACAGAATTTCTCAAATCTACCTATTATTTTTTTAAGCAGTCTTCTAACTGTAAGCACAAAGAATTTTGTTGGCTTTGGTGAAAGTAGATCTTTGTAATTCATTCTGTGGCCAAGACTTAGAGGTTAGTAAAGATAAGAATGAGTTTGAGAGTAGTGAGACATCATGGATGAGTGAAGGCATACTTAGAAAGTTTGTGTTTTTCTTGCTTGGGTACTGTTCATATTATATTAATAGTCTAACAAGCAAGAACATTCCTATTATCTTTATAACAAAATTTATTAAATTTTTTATTCTTGACAACTTTGGTATGTTTGGGGGGTAACAGACCCCGCTGTTGAGAAGTCTAGACTCTCCAGCTAGCATCTTTACTGCCTGCCAGGTTCATGTTGAAATACCTATGCTGACTTTGTGATGCATTTGTGTCTAGTGACCTTTCCAGGTTTATTGTTAAACACAGTTCAGATTTTTTATTTTTAAGATCAGAAGAGGAAGGTTGGCTACTGGTGAACCTAATTGCATGGATTTTAACTTGTTTTATCTTATTTAACCTGTGACAGCTTTTTTGGTCTTTACAAGTGAGGAAAGAGAATATTACCTTTAATAGCATTTAGTTAGGTGGTGGAGTAGGTACTAGAACTAAGTTCTGTTATTTAGTCCTGTGGGGTTCCTAGAGCCCCTTTCACACAACCATATACACCACTCTGTTAATAAAGTTAATTCAACTTAACTCTTGCTTACTGAGAGTTGCAAAAGTAATTCTAGCCTTAAGAATTTGATTCAATTAATTCTTTCTCGAGATTTTTTTATCCCTGAAGATTTGAATTTTTAGACTGTTTTCTTGTTACTTAAACTCTGGGGTTTCTCAGGAAATCTTATTTAGTAAGAGCCATATGCAAGTCCTGTGGTGAACGCTGTGTTTCAGCTCCTCACTTTTTCCCTTCTTGAGCAGTGTTATTTGTATTATGTAGACAAGAAACTTAAGCTCCAGGAGGTTAAACCACTTGCCTGAGGTACAGTAACATGGAGCCTGAAGGATCAGTCACTCGAAGTTTTTGATCATTTCAGTATTTTGGGTTGGAGAGGGATTACTTTATTTGCTAGTTACTTGAGAATGGTTGAGGTTTACTTCCCAGTTAACCAGTCACTCTTGGAATTAAAATAAAATAAAAATGTCTAATAGAGTCTGTCCTCATGAATCTTAATCCCAACTTTAAAAAATTAAAGGTAGTGGGTAAAGGTGGGGTTCTTTCATTTTTGTCTTAAACTTTTTATTGATTCTTTGTGAATTTCATATCATGCACCCAAGTCCCACATGTCATCTCCCCGTCCCATTATATCCACCTTCTGCTCTTGCAACCCCCACCAATAAAAGCAAAGTAACAAACACAAACAAACAAAGTAAAACAAAACATAGAAAACAGATCATCATGGAAGCTGTCGTGGGCCACCGGTGTGTCCCACAGTATATCCCACTGTCCACACATCTTCACTTGTGAATGTTCATTTCAGTGTTGAGTGAGTAGTGGAAATCGCTGTGTAACTCAGGCTGCCCTTTAACTTGCAGTGATTCTCCTGCCTCAGTTTCCTGAGGGCTGAGTTTACTGTTGTGAGCCACCACAAGCAGCTGATCCTGGCAGTTAATCAAATGTCAGGTAGGTGCTTTTCAGAAAGTAATAGGTGTTCTCCAGGATTTAAGGAAAGCAGTGATTGCGGTCTGGAAGTCAGGCAAGCTGTAATGAATGTCAGATTTGAACCTTTCTTTCAAGGAGCTGTGCAGATGCGCAGGAGAGCATTGTGCAAAGGGAAGGTAGGAAAAGTCTGTTTGTGTGTACTGCTAATGGGAAGGGTGGCAGCTTGATCCTTTATGAGTTTTGGGCTGTTTGATAACCAAATGTGAGTTTAGATTTTGTACTGTGACTAACATTTATCCAGCACCAACTGTGTACCAAGTTTTATATTTCAGCAACACTTTAATTGCGAAAAATGCTACGTGGTAGGGAATTTATGTTTCTGAGAAGAATAATTAATGCTGAAAGCTTGGCTTTTTGACCATTTCCTGAGAGGGATGCAGTAGGACTGCATGTGGGAGAGCGAGGACCAACGACAGCGCTTGTTGCATAGCAGCAACTCTGCTCTGTAATTGAGAGATATGCTCTGTGTATAACAGTGACCATTCCTGCCAGCAGGGATTAGCAGTATGGCTTTGTCTTTCTCTTTCCGTTCTTTCTTTTTTGATACTGAGTTGCATGTAGTCTAGGGTGGCCTTCTGCTGTTGTCTCCACTTGAACAAACACTATAATGACTGGCTTGCACCACTAGCCTAGTTAGGAGTATGGCTTTTAAAATCTGCATCAGAGATATTCTATATACAGTGTGTGGAGACTCCAGGTTTGGACCTATTAGTGCGGTGAGTGTCCTAAATGATTCTATTCTTGTTTTTTTGAGACTTTAGCCCTGGGCAGCCTGGACCTTACCTGAAGACTGCCTAACTCGGGGTAGTCTTCTGTCATTCTCCCAAGAGTGGGGATTGCAAGTTTGAACCAGCACATCCTGTTTCTTAAATGATTCTTAAGCAGCCTATTTAACACCAGCTTTGTTGGATATTATATAGTGGCGTACAAGCTCAAAGTTGGCTGTTGGCGGTAGGATGCAGTGGAGGGAGGAGTTTAGAAGACGGCTGTTTTGCATATTGTTTCTTTATGTCTTGCCAGAACTCTGTAGTCAAGTGTCCTGCCCCAGAAGGACCCGTATGCTTTGCTTACTTCCAGTGCAGGAGGCCTTATTTTTCTAATTGTCTACCTTACTGATTTTTTATAATGCTTAAAAATGGTTCCTCCCAGCCAGGCGTGGTGGTGCATGCCTTTGATCCCAGCACTCAGGAAGCAGAGTCAGGCAGATCTCTGTGAGTTTGAGGACAGGCTGGTCTACAAAGCAAGTCCAGGACAGCCAGGGCTACACAGAGAAACCCTGCCTTGAAAAAAGAAAAAAAAAAAAAAAGGTTCCTCACACAGAGCTTGGCACACAGTGAGAACATGCTATGTTGCAATTATAATCAGTGAGCTCACTCTTTTTGTTTTTGAATTAAAAGTTGTAGGAAAAGAACATAATGTTTTGTGCTTGTTTTCTTATCTCACACAGACCTTGCCTGCCTGTTATAGTTCTGGGTACAGGCAGTATGGTTTTTTCTTTTTTAAGAGAAGGGAAGGAGCTACTACTGGGTTTAGAGTTAGGATTGTAGATTGATAAATGAGGATTTCAAAATTGTGACCTTGAGTGATTAGGACAATACAGGAGTTAGTTTTTGTTTGTTTGTTTAACTTTTGGGGGAGAGGGGTGTGGGTATAGAGATCAGAGGAGAGGACACCTTTGAAGAGCTATTTTTCTCCTTCTACCTTGTGGGCCTTAGTAGTGAAACATGGGTGCCTAGGCTTGGCAACAAGAGCCTCTACCCATTGGACCATCTTTTCTGCCCAGGAATTAACTTTAAGAACCTTTAAATTTGGAGACAGAGAGATGGCTCAGTGGGTAAAGGCACTTGAACCTAGCCTGACAGCATACACTAAAGAAATGCTTAAAACAACAACAAAACCCAGTAAAATGGAAATAGTTGTATTTGTAATGTTATTCTGAGTTGGAAATGTCCTTGAGGAGTGAGAAATACAGGCACCTCCTAAGTCAGACATTCAGAAGTTATGGTAGTAGCAGTTTGTAGACTGAAGATGATGAAATGAGAACTGAAAGAGAAAAGAGCAGAAAGATTGAGTATCAGTGCTTCCTTAATACACTGTGAAACAGCTTCTGGAATGTCATGATGGCTTGTGAGTCATCATTCTGTTTCATTCTGTTTTCTAAAAGGCAGACTTTTTAGATGGGAGGGGAACATCTCAGAGTTGTGCTAAAACCCGTGTCCAGCAGTTCCCACTGCCCAGCAAGTGACAATGGTTGAAGTGTTAGCCTGGAGGGAGAAATGTGGAATGGGTAAAATGTAGCTTCAAGCAGTATTTTCTGTAACAGAATTCCTCAAGTTAATAAAAGCATTCAGTACTCTCTCTTGGAACTTGTTAGGGTTTTAATGACACTACCTGCTTGTAATAGCTATATTCATAAAAAAGCAAGAACAAAACAGTCAAGTGCTAATAGCACTACAAAACATCACTCACCAAGCCTGTAATATTCATGAATTAATCAGTGTAAGATAGTCAATATCACTGTTTTAAATTTGGTTCATTAGAATAAAATAGTAATGAATATACTTTGTGTTCGATGGTTGTTATAAATGTGTGGGCTTTTACATAAGACACAAGAAAGACTTAGAATCATTGGAGCAAGAGAGACAGATTACATTCTTAGTTCTTTGTGAAATTTTAATATTTTTTTCCATTATTTTTCCTAAGTCATTTCTGATCCATTGCCTTAAATTTAGCTCATTAGCTTTTTCATACCTGCTGTTTGAAACCAGTAAAGAAGTAGCGTGTATTATGTGTATTATGTACTGTGTGTATTCTTTTACCCTTCTTTTTTTCACTCTAATGGGTACTTAGTATATGGAGATGTTCTGATGCAGAACATACCATCATTTTCTTCCTAAAGGCTTTTGTTTTATTTTTAAAGATAATTTCACTTTCCACCTTCTAACAAGCTACAACACTATGCCTTGCCCTTCAAGAAAGTGCTTGAGAAAGGGTGTCTGCATTTATTCTTGAGTGTTTAGTATAAACAAAGGGTTTCCAAGAGGAGGGATAGCAATCCTGAAGGGATTTAGGACACAGAGGACCTTACTTTAGGCTTGATTTTAACTGTGAAAAAGTAAACTGTGTTTGGTGTTAGGGTAAAATAGCAAATACTTGCTTGTTTAAATTTTAGAAATTATTTAAGTACAGTGTGTCTTATAAGCATTTTTTAGAATTCATTTACCTTGTGTTGGTTTCATAAATTGAGTGAAATTGTAATTTTTTCCCCAGAATTTAAGTGAAGTAACTAATGATTTACATAGAATTAATTACAGAGTTGAGAACTGATGACTTTTCTAGAAACACAGAGCAGAACACTGCAAAGGAGAGAAGTATATGTAGTGAGGAAGAGCAAGGATGTGTTAACTATGAGTGGCTGTGGTAAATGTCTTAGATCCCGCCCCCTCCCCCCCCCACACCTCCTCCTCCAAGCCCATGCCTGTGGCCATTCTCATTTATTCAAGTTCATGGATGTGAATGGGTTTTGTAAATCAGCTATTTCAATGTCCTTTATAAGTTTGTTTTTGAGATAGCTGTTACTCTTTGAGAAACCCTACCCTGTATTGTAGGTACAATATTGTAGGTACAATACCGTCTGCATATTTACCTTTTAAAGAGAAAGGGCCTGGAGTAGTGACTAGGTCTAGAGTAGTGGCTCTCAACCTTCCTAAGATTGTGGACCTGTAACACCTTCATGTAGTGGTGACTCCACCATAAAATTATTGTGTTGTTACTTAATAACTAATTTTGCTGCTGTTATGAATTGTGAATATCCAATATGCAGGATTTGATCGATGACCCCTGTGGAAGATTGGTTGGGCCCCAGAGGGGTCGCAACCCACATGTTGAGAACCACTGACCTAGAGTTTGAGCGTCAAGGTGCAGTGCTTCCAGAGACTGCCTCTAGTGGGTATATGCAGTATTCAGAAAGTAGTTACATTTTAATTTCAGTTTTAAGGAGAATTATTCTTAAGCATCCATTCTTTAGAACTATTAAGTTTAGTGAAAACATGGAATGTGTAGGAAGGTTGTAGTGATTGATTACAATGCAAGTTAAAATGAAGAATTAGGTATGGTCCACTTCAGTATTTTGAGAATAAATATTGTATTGAAAGGACATGTTAGCACTTGCAGGTTAATTTTAGATAGTTTTGTTAGGTAAAATAATTTCTACTACTAGTTAAATGTCAAAAAGAAAGCGGTTCTGTTTCTGTAGTTTGCGTTTGAAAGTGAGTCTTAACTGTGCATTGGATAGGAACTACTGAGTCGAATGTGGTACACACTTGTAACCCCAGCATTGGCAAAGGCAGCAGGGTTAGGAGTACAAGGTCACCCTGGCTACATAGCATGTTTAAGGCTATTCTGGGACAGGTGAGACTTGATTAATCCTTTATTGTTAGTACAGTAGGATTGGATAGATGGCTGTCTCTGGAGTACATGACATATTTGGGTATATTTTGTTTAAAAAGCACACAGTTGTAATAAAGACATGAATGTTTACTGTTCAAAACTTTTTGCAATTTTGCTTTTTAGTAAAAGGGTAGTGCTGGCAGCAAATAATTAGTAATGACTGAAACTTATTGTATCTAGAGTATCTTTCAAAGTCAATGCACTCTGCTATATAGATTTTTGGAAAGTTTTCTTTTAAAGCTGAATTCTTCTGTGATAGTTTTTACTGTGGGAGTGAAAATATTTCCTTACTGCTCTTGTCAGTTAGTATGTGTGAAGTGAAGAACCCTGCTCATCTTATTTCAGGTTCCATTGCAATAAGGAAAGCTATTTGAAAACTAAAAGAAGATTGAGCTTTTGAAAGGGGAAGGTGGCCTTTTAAATTTTTAGGAAGACTGAGAAGAATCTAAAGAAATAAATACCTTAGTGCTGCTGTGGACGTTCTGGATATAGTAATACCAACAAAATTAGTCAATGTAAAAGAACAGAAATTTTTGAGTGCAGAAAGACTGGGGATCCAAGCCCCATAGAAGATGTGCTGCAGAAACAGCATGAGTTCTAAGCTGAGCCCTTAGGACTGCACTCAGGATTCGAAGTTCTGATCAGACTAGCTGGCATTCGACCATCCATTCGAGGGTTTGTACTTGATGTGTGATGAGTTTAGTATCCCTTTCTTGCCTCACAAGACTTAGATTTTCCCTCCTATCAAGACTTAATCCTCAATGGTGGTTCCTGTCAATTGGGATTGGAGAGTAGATTCTGGAAGGAAAAAAATTCTAGCATTCTCTACAGTGGAAAAAATAAGAAAATTCAGTATTCAGTACATTCTGTGTGCCAAGCACTGTTCTAATTTCTTTCCACATGCTAATTCATCATATACCTAGACTCTTTTCCAGTGTAAACTTCTTGGTGGAGATCAGATATGTTAGGTGTGATTTGTAAAGGCTTACAATTGAATAATACAATCACCAAAGTCAGCTGGGGGCATTTTCTCACTCTGTGCTCACTAGCAATTTATTTTCTTTGCCTTAAACCCTTGGCATACACTGAGTCACTTTCTGTGTTTATGGATCTGCCAACTTTTGGGATTTGAGAGAGAGAAGCACAAAATTTGTGGCTTTTTGTGATTGGCTTTCATGGGGGAAGTATTTACTGCTGTGATGTGTGCTCTTTGTGATGATGGACTGGGAAAACAATTTTGGAAGAGATTATTCCAGGAATGGATAGAGGTGTGTAAGGAGGTCTATGGAGGACGAGTCATTTGGGAGCTTTTTAGAAAATGCTGTCTATTGTTACTTTTAATTTTATGGGAGCCTTCTGAATTTAGACATTAGAAGTCTTTCGTTATCTTATACTCTGTCTTTATTGATGTCTGTAGGATCAGGATCTAGATTTCAAAATGGTAGAACAAGCATTTCATTTCACTTTTTTTTTCCTTTTGACAGTGTCCTTGTTAGAGTAGTATAGAGACTGTAGTAGTAGTTGTAGCAGAAGACTAGTTCTGATTGTCAGGTTGACTTCAAATCCAAGAACCTTCTGCTCTATCCTCACTGATACTAGGATTCCAGGACTGAGCCATTGTACTTGTCCTCCCTGTGTCCTTTGGATCTTAAGTTCCTAAATTCTAAGAATTTGAACTTGAAAGAACTTGAATAGTGTTGTATCTTTTAACTGAGAGTATCAGGCTTTTTGTATAAGGTTGGACATTTACTTGCAGGTAGTAAGTAAAACCTTGGAGTTCTAGTATTAGAAAAGCTTTCTAGGCGATAGTAATTTATTTTTGTAGCTAATATTTGCCGTGAGTTCTGTGAAATAGCTTTGGCATTCTTATTCTAAAGTTTCTAACTCTGGATTTAACTTTCTAAGTTTGGGTGCAGAATGAAGAAAGCCGTGGAAGAGCCAAGGTTGAGATGGCTTTTACCAGAAGGGCACTGTGATTAATTGGTGGACATCTCTCATTTCCAGTTGGATAGTCATCTTAAAATTGCATACAACATATGCCAAGTAAGGGTAGAAGCAGGGTTTTGTAGGCATTTTTCAGCTGCAGAGAAATTTTAGAAAATGGGTTTTACAGAATCATTGGGGTAAAGACCTTCTATTCTAATGTGCTCTGACCTTGTGTTGTGCTTTAGAAGTTATGAATTGCTGAAAGAAAACTCTTTAACTACTCTCCTCGCTCCCTCCTTGTAATACTGGAGATTGAACCCAAAGGCTGGTTCATATTGTATAAATCTACTACCACTGAGGTTCACTCCTAGCCTTTACTAGTTTGATTTGGGATCAAGTGGAGCTGGTGTAACAGGCCCATACCACCACGCATGCCCTGCCCTTTCTTTCTCTCTTTTGTAGATCGCAGAATCATCCACTGTCTTCAGAGTAATAGTATGCTTGTTGTTCTTTGGCTTTTATCACAACTTTTCATCTAGTTCATTTTAAAGTGTGATTCACATTCCTGAAAAGTGGTTTCATATCTACAATCTATTGGTATTTTCAAGTATCTAAAGTGAGATGCTTTTGGAAGTAAAAACAAGTATAAACTACTGTATTAAGTAAAATAAAAACAAAACAAAAAAACTCAGTCAATCATGTAGTTTTGATGAGTAAACATTGGAATTTGCAGAAGGTACAGTAATGTTTAAAGGAAGGGATGCTAATATATTTTACAGTGTAAGGATACTGACTTTATTACTTAAAAAGGTTTTTGTATAAATGGGTTTCTTTTAGCAATATACAGTGACTAATATAGTAGATGCCTATACTGGATTACTGCCTGCTGAAACTCACATATTTATTTCACCCTTTTATGATTTCTGAAAGTATACAAACTATTAAATGAGTGAGTGGTGTTAAAGCATCAAGGTGTTACGAAGTTTGCTGGAGAATTTGTCATTAAAATTAAATGTATCCCTCAAAATGATCTCTTCCCTTTTATTTATTTTTGTTACATATTTAAGGTATAGAACATGATAGTGTAAGCACACCATATACAATGATTCCAACAAAGTAACATCCATTTCCTAGCATTCTATTTTTATGTTGTATGTATGCTTAAGAAAAATTCGAACATACAGTACATTATTATTAGCCATAGTTACCATGCTGTTCTTGTGAGTAGTTATTTTTCTGTAGTAGTTATTCTTATAATTGAAAGTTTGTAGGAAGAGGATCCAGGCAGTCCTGATGGGACCTGATAGTCTAGGGTCAGTTAGTCAGTAGGGGAGGAGGATTTCCCTGTCAGTGGACTAAGGGAGAGGGATGGGGGAAGGGGGAAGAAAGGGAGGGTGGAACAAGGAGGAATTGAGGCGGGGGTATATAACTGGGATACAAAGTGAAGTAAATTGTAAAAAAAATAATAATATAAAATAGTTTGTATTCTTCTCTCAGCTTTCTGTTCCTTTCATCTCCCAGTCCCAGACACCATTCTTTATTCTTTAAATATGACCCTCATATTCCATAAATCTTGGTCTTTTGTCTTCAGCAATTTGACTGTAGTTTTTATGCTGTTTAAGTGTTTGAGATTTCTCAAGCATATGACTAAATGGGGAAAGTTGTCAAGTATTCCTGCAAATGTGTCACTTTTTGGTATTGTCTTCCAAGTTGCCTGGGCTCTAGTCTTTTTCTTTTTCTTAAACCCTGCTTCCAGAATGGATACTATCTGCTTATGGACTTTTTAAGTTTCCTGACTCTTTATCACTGTCGATGTGCTGTGTGTTTCTTCAGTGTTCTTTTTTAATATAAGATACTTAAAACAAAAACAAAACCAAACCTACCTTGTTTCCATGTGTTCTTGGTGCAATTTTCATGTTTTTGGTGATTCTTGTTTTCAGATACAAGCATTTGTTTTTACTTCATCATAATAGTCAAAGCTGGTGGTCAGTGTTTATCTTCATGCATTTTGGGGTTGTCTTCTGTTTTTTTCGTGTGAGGAGTTTAGATGGGACTGAATGTATGGCTGACTATATAACTCAGCAAGTCAGGATTGGATCCAGTTTTTAAAAACTTACTTACTTTGAATGTTATGGGTTTTTTGCTTGTGTGTGTCTACACACCACATGTGAGCCTGGTGCCCTCTGAGGCTCGAAGAGGAAGTTGGATTGTCTGGTACTACAGTTAGGGATGCTTATGATTTGCCACATGGGTGCTGGGAATCAACAGCCTGTGATTAACCACAGAGTCATCTTTTCAGCCCCCTACTTTTTTGTTTTAACCTGCTGGAACTATTTTATAGTTGACTAATCTTTGTGAAACTGAAGCAAATTTGTACTCTTATCTGGTAAGTAGTAGATTATCATTTTAAGATTTTGGGGTTAGGCAGTGATTTGTAGAGATAATTCTCTTCTGCTTTGTAGGATTTCAGACTTGAAAGCAGGACATCCTGTTTGAGGGTTTCTGGCTCATACAGTTTGAGGTTATCTTGTATAGACAAGTTCTTGGTTTCATGTGATATACTCCATTTCATTTACCTAGTGGAGGATAAAGTGTGCCAGTGCCCTCTGTCATTAGTACAGTGGTTCTCAACCTGTGGGTTGTAACCCCACAGGGTCACATAACAGACATTCTGCATGTCAGATATTTGATTTGTAGCAGTAGCACAATTCCAGTTTCGAAGTAGCAGTGAAGATAATTGTACTGCGGGTCGGCACAACATGGGAAACTATGAAGGGCAGCAGCATTAGGAAGGCTGAGAAGCAGTGCATTGGTTCAGTGGTGACCTGGCCCCTGTGGTAACGTTCCAAATTTAGCGTAGTCTTTCTCTGATGGGTTATGTTTAGTGTCATTGAGTCTCATGGGAGGAGCATGTTGTCAGTTTGTGGAGGTTTTCCTGCAGGTGAGCACTTCTGGTTACTGTCTGCACACCTGTGGACAATTCAGAAATGTTCACTTCCAGCTACTATGGGAGTCCAGGGAGGTCCCCCCCCCCCCCCCGTTTTTTTCTACATGTAAAGATTTGACATTAGTAAGAAATTTTGGCTTGGAAGAATAAAATACTAGTCTGATGTGAAAGTGTATCAGATATAAACTACAGTATAAGAGTCTCAATTGGCTTATAAAAAATAAGTTTGTCATAACTATATAAGTTTAAAACTTAAAGTATACATGTGATTTAAGATGATGTAAGGAATGGCCAGGGTGGAAGAATATGTGGAAAATAGAATTAGGACTGATACTTGCTTGTGCTGTGTCAGGAACTGTGGTAAATACTTTACCTTGTTATCTCGTTTAATCCTTGCCAAAGCCCGGTTAACTTTTTACAGATGGGATCAAGATTCGGAAATTATTAAATAATACAGAGACAGTTTGCTGTCTGGAGAGGCTGTGAAATTTTCAACCAGAGGCAGTTGATACATAACCTGAATTTTGCAAGATGAGCAGGAGTACAGCGGTTCAGATGTGGTCAGAGCAGGGATAATAGAGGCTGTGGTTGAGATGGGCCAAGCTTTTCAGAAGCTGTCAGCAATTCTATGGCTCAGGAGGCTGCACAGCGTTAGAGCAGCTGGGAGGGATTGATAGGCATCACATTAAAGGAACAGTATCATATTTGCCACATAGTTTTGCTTACAAAAGACTAGACAGTGGGAAATACTTGATGGTTTAGTTGACAGCAATATCATATTCGGATAGTCTGTGTTGCTCCTAATATTTAATAATTGAATCTGCTTGGCATATTCAGTTCTTGAACTTACTTTTGGGCCTGATCATGCCAAAAGAAATTCTTTTTTCATATTTAAAAAGTTTTCTGCAGATACTATCAGAGTCCGGTAATATCACAGCAAGTTCCCTACTTGTGTTTACTAAGTTTGACTATAGAGCAATGCAGACTGTTGTGACTGACGCTCTAAAGCTTACTTAGCAGTCTGCCCATTTACCCTTTAAGTAGCTCCTAACATGCCGTCAAAACTCCATTGTAATTTCAATTATTAGAATTTTTAGTAATATTTTAATAGTTTTTATTATTTTAATAGTGTAGGTGAGTGCATGTTTTTTCACACATGGAGTAACAGCCCTGTAGTATCAGTATCTTGAAGTGGTGGTGGTTAGTGGGATGGCTCAGTGAGTACAGGTGCTTGCTGCTAAACTTGATTACCTGGAGAGCTCTGTCTCCGAATTCCCATGGTGAAAGAGAGAGCGTATCCCTCTGCAGGTTATTCTCTGACCTCCATATGCATGCTGTGGCGTGTGCACGCAGTCAGTAAATGAGTAAACCTAAAAGGGCAGTGTGTGAGTAAAGGCTCTTGCTGTCAAGCCTCGTGATCTAAGTTCAGTCCTTGGTACCTACATTGGAGAGGGAACCAAATCTTAGAAGTTATCGCCCAGCTTCCTCACCTGCACCAAGGAGCACACATATGCATACATACATGCATTCATACATACATAGATTTTTTTCTCTTAAAAAGCTGTTGGCATTTGGGTTTGTAGCTCAGTCATAGAGCCCCATGGTTTGGTTCACAATACTGCAGAACGAAACAGAACTGTTGACATGAGATTTTGATAGTTTTTGAGACAGGCTTTCTCTGTAACAGCCCTGGCTTTCCTGGAACTCACTCTGTATCTAGGCTGGCCTTGAACTCACAGAGATCTGCCTGCCTTTGCCTCCCGAGTGCTGGGATTAAAGGTGTGTAGCATTACTGCCTGGCAAATGATTTTGATAGTTTTCAAGGCAGAGATACTAAGTGAATTAAACTTTTAAATATTATATGATATGTACAACAAACTCCCACCTTTTAACAACAACAACAAAAAAAAAATACAATATATACTGAGATTAGTGAAATTTTATGAAATTTTTTAATTTTGCAGGTATACAAAATTAGGATATGCTGGAAATACAGAACCACAGTTTATCATCCCATCATGTAAGTATTTCTTTTACTCCATGATGAGTTAATCTGTTTTCCTCATTATCAAAGTAAAATAAGTCATCAAGCATGATGTCAGAAACAGGCAATTAGAAATATGATTGCCTTACTTCCAAATCTCTTAACTATTTATTTCAGCTCTTTACAAAATCTACTAATTATCTCTTTAAGGAAAACAACACAAAACAAACCCAATAGTGAATTTATAATTAAACAGTTTCCTATTCCAGGACATTGCTGCTACCTGGGTGTGGCTCTAACTGGTTTTTAAGTAACACAACCCGAGAGCCTGTAATTCAGCTAAAGCAACCATTTTTTGGCTGGAGGATGTGGTTACTGTTTAGGAAACCTATCCTATGCTACCACCAATATTTCACAATGAAGAGCCAGTGGTTCTTGACTCAGCAGCCTCACTGCTTTCTGATATCCTATAAGCACACTGTGCTTGTAACATTGTCTTAGGGAAATTTAAGTTTTTCCCTGCTTTTGTTAACCTTCTGCTGACTGTAACAGTTTTAGTAGATTTAGATTGTTAGAGGTATTTTCATTAGTAAAGGTATTACTTTTGTATTTTTATTTCCATTAACCTAAGGCTGTGTGTAGAATTACATTGAATGAAGATGCTTAACTTGAATTCAGAAAATTAAAACTTAATTAAAGACTACATAGCATTTTTTTTTCTAATTTTTTCATTCATGTGTATGTATGAGTGTCTGCCATATTTGTGTATGGGTACCTTTGGGAGACACAGGAGAGTATCCAATCTCACAGAGCTGGAGTTATGGCAGCTGTAAATTAGCCAGTATGCTTAGAACTAAATGTGGTTTCTCTGCATGAACTGAAAACACTCTCTCTAGCTCCTAAAAGTACATACTAGAGTTTTACATCTGGGAAGAGACACAGAATTTTAAAATTACTTAAAGGGATTACGGTGAGTTTTCTTAAATTAACTGAGGTGTCTTTTCATATGTGGAATTAATATTTAACAGATTTCTATTGGATAAAAATAAGGAGATTTGTAAAGAAAGCTTGTGTTGTTATAAATAGAAAAAGATGCATGTTGGGCTATATAACATTTATTATTATTAGGCCGAAGATTATCATGGTGGTATTGTCTAATGCACTATCACAAATACAAGACAGACATCTGTTAGATTTAGAATTGCCTTACATGGGGCCTGGCAGATATTGTACTTACTCTTTCTCAATATCCTCACCATCCATCTTCCAAGCCTCTTCCAATGCCATCCACCTTAGTCATCCTCAGTTGGACTACCATTCATCCATAATCCCATGGCACTTGCTTGTATTTTTCATCTGGGCCCTTTTACACCATTATTGAGTCCTTTCTCTTGGCCCACGTGTTTTGTTTTTTTTTTTTTTTCCTCCACACTAACCCGTCATGGCATTCTCCTTCCTCCTCTCTTTCTGTCAATCTCCTGAAGCACTAGAGCCTTAGCCACACATACCTCATTCTGCCCGGCCCAGGTATAGGCTGTATACGGAACCAATCAAATATAATGACTTAGACAGGTTTACAAAACAAACATAGATGTAAACAAATCTTGAGGGCCAGCGAACAACCCCTAACAGCTTGTTTTTAAAAATTCATTTTGCAGATTTTCTTCTTTTATTGGTTAGTTATTCATCTTTAATTTTGATTATCCGTCATTCATCTTTAATTTTGATTATCCATCAAGTTTTATATTGACTTTATAAGATTATAATTTTATTGTTATATGTATATATGTGAGTATGGTTGCATAGTTGTCATAACATAGGTGTAGAGGTCAGGATGACTTTCTGACGAGTCAGTTATTCGCTTCCATCTTGTGGTTTCTGAGGGTTGAACATAGGTCACGAGAGTCACAAGACTTGTGGAACAAGAGCTTCTGCCTCCGAGCCATCATTCTGGCATTCGAGGGTTATATTTCTATTCATAGTGAAGCAAAGAGTTGGTGGCAAAAACCTGCAATTCCCATTATTTGGGAAGTGAAGCAGGTGGGTTCCAAGTTCAGTACTGTCTGGGTAACTTAGTTGTGTCTCAAAAGTAAAAAACTTAAAAAGGCTGAGTATATAGCTCAGTGGAAGTATACATATGACATGCATGAAACCCTAGTAACACACATACACACACAATTAGAATCAAAATAGATTTAAAAGATTTTGGAAACAGAGCTGAAACAGTCCCACAGTGGTACCTTTTTTGGGGTTTTGTATTTGAGGCCTGTTCCTGAGAGAAGGGTTAGGTGTCATTGTGTAAAATGAATTTTGTCATGGGTTTCTTATGGTTTTGTTCATTAGTTTAACAGTTTAAGTATTCTCGATCATGCTTATTTGTTTTTAATAACACTTTAATATTAAAAATGGAACACTGAAAAAGTTTTCATTTGAAGAGATGAACGATTGTAAATGTCTAACTTTTTTTAAAGGTATTGCCATTAAAGAGTCTGCAAAAGTAGGTGATCAAGCCCAGAGGAGGGTGATGAAAGGCGTGGATGACCTAGACTTCTTCATTGGCGATGAAGCTATAGAAAAACCCACATATGCAACAAAGGTATGTTTCGGAGAGTGTTCCAGTTAGCAGCTGTGCTCTCTCACTCTGTTGTGGGCTTGATGTTCTCTCACGTCAGTTTTCTGGTTTTGCTTTAAAATTTTTGAGACATGGTCTTGCCTGGAACTGGCTGTGGCCTCCAGGATTGCCTTGAACTCAGAGATTTGCCTGCTTCTGCCTCCTGGGTACTAGGATTAAAGGAGTGCATCATCACATCTGGGTCTGCTCTCCTAGTTCTAACCGTAGCAATTTCTCCTTCTCTTGTGGCTTTAATATATCAAAGTGAATGGATTTACTTCTCCATGCCCATTGCCTCTCAGAGCCCTCAGTAGGGATTGATTTTCTTCTCATCTCCACATTGCTACATCTAGAGAGATTTCCTTCTTTTATTCAGACATCCATTTCTTTTAAGTCATCTGAGACTGTTGTTGTTGTTGTTTCCTTCCCTGCCCTCTCTGTCTGTTTCTGCATTGAAATAGAACTCACACAGTAAAGCAAGTAGTCTTCATTGTGTAGCTTGAAGAATTTATATGGCTGATTGTATGAGGTAAGAGGAAATTCGTTACACAGAAGGTCTTCCTATGTCTCTTTTCACAGCCACTCCTCTAGCCCTCCTGGAAGGTAAACACTTTCAACTGTTCATTTCTTCCTTTGTCCTTTTCTTCCTTTGTAATTTTAAATGAATAGCTAACTTCTTAAAAATAAAACTGCAGTTTTGCTTTGTGCTGAAAAGAAAGTAGTAAGAAACAATTTCTTTCCCAGTGCTACATTATCAAGCCAGTAAAAAGAGAAGAAAACAGGAGAGGATGTTCTGGGTGTGTGCCATAGGAGTCACTAGCCTAGTTGGGGAGGTAGCAGTCCTTGAGGGATAATTATTGATCCAAGTTTTGGAGAATAAAATAGGTGAGATGTGCAGATAGTCACCAGGCAGAGTGGCCAGTACATAAAAAAGGCTTATGAGGAAGACAGGGAGCAGCATAGCTCATCTGCCTGAAGTCCAGGGTCTTCATGGGAGCCAGTTCCACCTAGAGCAACATTCATGGATATACTGGATGAACAGTGTTAAATCTGTTAAAACTTGAATTTTGTCTGTATTTTTCTTTCTAGCACTGTGGTAACATTCAGTGGCTTGGGTTTCTGTAATTTAGTTATTTATCTATGTAATGGAGCTATTAATACTTAATGATTATTGTGGACCTTGGTTAGAGGATGATTATAAAGAAGTCGTAATGCTCAAATAGTGAAAGGTTATTTGACGGTGACATGTAGGGTTCAGAGATAATAAGACATGGCAAGGGATATGGTGACTTGGACTAAGGCAGTAGTGCTCAGCCTTCTTAATGCTGCGACCCATTAATACAGCTCGTCATGCTGTGGTGGCCTCCAACCATAACATTATTTCATTGCTACTTCGTAACTGTAATTTTGCTGCTGTTCAGTGGTAAAGAATATCTGATTATGCAGTCCCCAAAGGGGTCAGGACTCGCAGGCTGAGAACTCTTGAACTAAGGTAGCGCAGTAGGGAGGAGAGTCGAAAGGTGTGTGTGCACACTCATATGTGTACATTGAGATGGTACAGAAAAATTCATTGCTGAAAGTACAGGACTGGGTGTGGTGTGCATCTTTAATCCCAGCCCTTGAGAGGCAGGGGGATGGATCTTTGTGAGTTCGAGGCCAGTAGTCTGCATAGCAACTCAGGGCTGGATGGTGAGACTTGGTCTCACAACAACAAAACAAATCAGTAAAAACAGAAGAAAAACATTGACTCCACACTTGCCTGTCTCTCAGCTTTGCTAATTACAAATTTGTGACTAACCTTACTTTACTATTCCCCAGTTATTTTCTAGCCATTCGCTTAAAAATATTTCCATGTTAACAACATATCATGGTTTTAGTCAGAATCTAGTAAATTTCTCTGAGTTTTTCCTAATTGGTTAATGGTTTGGGTCATGGTTAAAACAAGAACTTTCCACTGGATTACTTTTGGTAAGTCTCATGAGTCTTTTGCCTCGTAACTTCACATTCTATGTATGTATTTTATCATTTTATCATTTTTTTTCCTTGCCATTTACTTATAGGAAAAAAAATAGATGTCTACTAAAATTTTCCACATTCTGATCTCTTGATTGAAACTTTATTGTATCATTTGCCATGATCCACCATTTCTTGTTTATTTTTTTTATTGGCCTAGAAATCTAAAAGTCTTTTTCAAGTCTGAGTCAGAAGTATGTTAAAGTTTATTTTTGAGAATAGAAAAGTAGATATTTAAGGATTAACAAGGAATGATTGATGAGGTACTGTGGGCAACTAGATAAATAGTTCAGGGTATTCATAGTTACTCCTGAAATAAGGTTATTAAAGGGCTAGTGTGTGAAAGAGAGGATGAGTTTAATTTCGAATGTAGTGTATTTAAAGTACCTGTGAGGCAGCTCACATGTTGGCAGACAGTCCAGTGTGCAGGCATTGGAACTCAGAAGCAAGATGGGTAAGGACGGAGATAAGGAGGTCTCAGTTACTTTGGGAAGTGAATGCTGTTGCCTAGGGGAGCATAAAGGCAGAGTGAAGCCTAGGAGACACACTAATTAGGCTTGAGTGGAGAGGAACAGAGATAAAAAGCATGGAGTATCAAATAAGATGTCTGCTGAGGTACCATTTAGAAGTGTGCAGGACCTGGATGAATGTAGCTTTGTGAATGGTAGAGGGGTAACGGGATACTGCTTCATGAGGTTTGGCTGTGACTTGGGAGGGAGGGAGAAACAAAAGGATGAGTGGCAGAAGTAAGATAGATGGAAGGGACATTTAAAGCTGAATTGTGCTTAGAAAACCAAAAGAGGAACATATAACAGGGTCTTGGAGAAAGCTGGAGGAGTGCATCCTAGATGACAAATTTGATAGGAGTGGAGCTAGAGAGATGAGTCAGTGGTTACAAGTGTGTACTATTTCATAGGACCCTCTGCTCACTACCACCTGTCACTCTAGGGGATAAAGACACCCTCTTCTGAATTCTCAGGCACCTGCACTCACATGTACATAACACCCAGAGAGCTAACCATGCATACATAATAGTATTGCTAATGTTATAGTAGAAGTTTATAGATTTGGTGATGGAGATTCAGTTATCTCTTGAGTTCTTCTGGGAAGATACTAGGCATCACCTGCTACTTTGGGGACAGATGAGATTGGTGTGGTCAGAGCATTGAAGAGTCATCACTGTGGAGTGTCAGATGAACAGAGTGGTTAGACAAGATAGAGTTCTTTTGCAAAAATAGTAACATGCCTTATAAAGTATTGTGGCCAAGGGTACTCAGGACAGCACTGGGTTATCTGTTCATTGCTACTTTGGTATTGGATATGTGAAAGGTAATCTCTCACAGGGATTCAGGAGCTTTCTTGGTGTCTTTTTTATTTCAGTATCATTTTCACAGTGATACCCGCATTTTGAAAATATATGTGGTAGTTGTTTATTAAGTAGCTAGCAAGGTTCAAGCACCATAGTAGTCACATGCAAAAGGCAACTTAAGTTGAAAGGAAAGAAAAGTAACTTTACTTCATGGTTAACAGTTCCCATTGGTGCTTCAGCTGTTCACAGTGGACTGGTTGGACATTGCTGCATTCTTTTTTGTTTTTTTTTGTTTGCTTTAAGAGTGGATTTTGCTTTGTATGATATTTGGTTTTTTTAATCATAGAAACAGCTGGCAACCCAATATTTCAAAGAAACGTGGTGAAGGAGTACAACATACTTTGATAGTAAAAATTAACTGTGGTGTGGTTGTAACCTGTGTGTATCTTTGTGAATTTTAGACCTTACAGGCATGCTTGTGGATTTGCTAATAACCTAGGCTCCCCTGCTTCAACACAAGCCTCTAAAACTGTCTAAATTAAGTTCCATATGATTGATTATTATGTTAGCTGGTTATCAATGTTTTATTTACTGATTTGCTACTATCGTTATTTTGAGATGACTCTAACTATTACCCCGAGTCTTCTCAAGCTATGAGCTCAAGCAGTCTTCCTGCTTTAGCCTTCTTAGTAGCTAGAACAGTTGAGTGTGCACCACCATATCCAGCTTCCAAGTGTAGGTTATGTTAGAGATATTGTAGATATCAGCTAATGAGCTAATACTTAAAGATTAAGGAAATTAAGATAAAGTTTGACATTTTTTACAATCACATTTATCTTTTCAACCACCTGAATGTACATGGTAAAAATAATTTTATTTTCTAAGTATGTATATTTCTACTTAAGAATTTATAGCCTAGGGATGACCCATGGTATCAACATACCTAAAGAAATAAATTTTTTTCTAATAGCTACTAATGCACTAGTAAGTCTCTGGTTTTATATTTGTAGTTCTGTTCTTTGACAGTAATAGGATTTAATTTATGATTTTTGTTTTAATAGTGGCCAATCAGACATGGTATAGTTGAAGATTGGGACTTAATGGAAAGGTTTATGGAGCAAGTGATTTTTAAATATTTAAGGGCAGAACCTGAAGACCATTACTTTCTTTTGGTAAGTATACATTATGATTTATTGGGGACTGTCCCTTTTTTGAGATGGGGTTCATAAGCCCAGGATAGCTTTGAACTCAGGAACATTCTGCCTCACCTTGCCAAATGCTGGGTTAGCAGCATGTGCCCCAGTACCTAGCCTACCAGGAAAATTTTTGAAGAACATTTTAATGGTCTCTGATATCCATTAGTAAGCATCCTTTATTTATTAAGTTGTCATGTCTGAAAGACTGTGTTCTTAACTCCATTTGCTACAGGTCGAGGAGCAATGTGGCCAAGCACTAAAGTGTAATTGCATAAATGCTTTTGATAATTAGTATGTAGTCATCAAGATACAACCCATAAATGTGTTAATTTTACTTTGTCACTGACAAAATAATGTAAGGGAAGAAAGTTGTTTCTGAGGCTTAACAGCCAAAGTTTTGGCTCCATTGCTTCTGTGCTTGTGCTTGGTGAGACACAGCGTCTCTGTGGGAAGCAGCCCTTACTTGTTTTTAAAACTGTTTGATGGGTACTGCAAACTTCTTAGGAGGATAAATGAACATTTCCTTCTTTGTCTTTTTATCTTCTCACAATACAAAATGGCTTTTTTGTGTCTTTTTTTTACTTAAACATAAATTTTGTTAATCCAGTATTCAGTGTTTCAAATCTGAACCATTCTATGGATTTTGACCAGGCCTGGCAAAAACAAAAACAAAAAACAAAAAAGGACCAGATAGTGAGAGAGAGAGAGAAAAAGAGAGAGAGAGAGAGATTGATTGATAGATGATAGATAGATAGATAGATAGATAGATAGATAGATAGATGATTGATAGGTAGATAGATGATAGATAGATCGCCATAAACCATACTTAATGCAGTGGATGGTACTTAATGCAGTGAATAAGTATAGATGTGTCTCTGTAAGGTCGTATTTAGAAAGAACTGATTGGCCCACCTTTAGTTTTGACAGTTGTGTAAATAACAACATAAGTAACACATTATGAATGCCTTTTCTAGTTAATTTATGCTCTTTCTTCGTTAGAGACAACTACTTTTTCACTCTTATTTTCATTTTTTTTGACAAGTGAGATTAATTTTGCCTGTATTTGGGTTTTACATAAAGTAACTCATACACGATGTGCTATAGTAAAACGTGTATCATGCAATTTAATGTTTTAGACTCTGACAGTCTGGCCCTTTGAATATTCTTGTCTCTATATACTTATTCTCATTTCTTTTGTAGACTTGCTCTGCTACAGGACAGACACTTAACTGGTTTAGAACTCTGGCCTGGGGTGACTTTTTATCCAACACTAATTGAATTGCTCCTGCATTCTAGCCTGCATTTAGTGTGTTAGTCTTTTTAAATTTAGTCACTATAGAGGTGTACAGACTTGATTTGGTTTTAGTTTCCATTTTTCTGGTGACTCATAATGATATTGAACACTTCATTTTTTTAATTAAAAATAATTTTTTAATTATAATAAATTATAATTAGTATGGTATGTTACAGTTCCCCTCCCTCAGTGCCTTGCAAATCTATCTGACTTTGCCACCCAGATTCATACCCTTTCTTTTCTATCATGTTAGAATACAGACAGACATCTAGAAAAATAATACAAGATAAAAACAAGCCAGCATGGGACAAAACAAACAGGAAAAACAAACAAAAAACAAAGATCAAAAGCAGAAGGAACATACAGACATTGAGAACATATTTTCATATATGTGTAGGTCTGTTTTAATTCTCTATAGTTTTCCAAAGTCTTTGTGTGTTTTAATCTTCCTATAAATTTGGTGCCTTTTAAGTTACTTCATAAATCCTTTCCTCTTTAGAAATTGCCATAAAGTTCCAAATGATTTTATATTGTCTATTTAAAATATTATTTAATTCAATAGACTGAACCTCCGCTGAATACTCCAGAAAACAGGGAATATACTGCTGAAATAATGTTTGAGTCCTTCAATGTTCCAGGCTTGTACATTGCTGTGCAGGTAGGTGATTTCTGCTTATTTAAGGTGACATATACATTTTATCCAGCCTAAGTTACTGCTAAAGCACGCGTATCTCTTTTTCCAAAAAACTTTGTCATGATTCAAATCATTCCATGTTATTCTGAGTTGATAATTTAGAGACAGCAAAGGGAGATAATATTTAGACAGGAAACAAAACAATGCCAAAGGAAGTAAGTTCATGGGACTGGCAAAATGGCTTAGAGGGTAAAGATGCTTGTTGCCAAAGCCTAATGACTTGGGTTCAGTCCCCAGGACGACATGGTAGAAGGACAAAAATGATTCCTGCAAGTTGTCCTCTGACCTCCACACCTCTCTGATTTTTCTGTGTTCTTAAATATATATGTGTGTATCTTTGCTTCCCTGTCTTCCTCTTTTACCTTTTTTTCATCTATCTATATCAGTTCTTCCATCCTTCTATCCATCCAATCAATCTATAGGGTCTGATTTTGTAATTCAAGCTGGTCTTGGACTTCAGACCTTCCTGCTTGAGTGCTGAAATACAGGCATTTTCTACCATCTCTGACTTCTGACTGCTGTTTTGTGTGATTCTTTGAGATTATAGGTCTTCCTATGGAACTCAGGCTGGCATTGAACTTGAGAGAGACCCTTGTGCCTTTGCTCCTTAGTGCTGTGCTTTGCCTAGCTTCTTCTTCTGTTGTTAAAATAACATGGTAAGCCATGTGTGGTTGCCCATGGCTGTAATCCCAGAAGTCTAAAGCCATATGATTGTTGTGAGTTGTTTTTTTTTTTTTTTTAAAGGATGGTGGACTAAAAAAACCTCTTTTTGCTTCCTTTAGGTATTACATTGCAAGTGAGCAAAATAAGTTTTATCTCATGTTTTTATTACTCCTCATATATTTTGATTGTAAAAAATAGCTTTTTGATACTGTTAGTTTAAAAGAAAGGTTCTGTTTTTTGTTTTTAAATAATTGTTTTGTATTGGCCATGATGAGATTCTTGGTAAGAAAAATGGTATTGTGTGTTATTGGTTTTCTAGTTATCTCAGAGTCTGGAAGTGTGATGGCCATGTTGGTTGAGGTACTAGGTATACAGCTCTGTCTGCAGATTGAATTTAGGAACTTTGAGTTTGAGTTTTTAAGAGTAGTGCTTGTTGGCTCATGTTAATGACCTTGGTAGTTTGTGCTGTCTGGGTAATATTTAAGTTTGGGCAAGGTAAGTGTTGCACATGCTACATGTCTGTGTCCCTCTTGCTTTTGGCTCTAGGAAGAGAGTAGTCCTACTAAACTCCAAACTAAGTGTCCTATGCAATAAGAGCCCCATGAACTTCTCTCAGTGAAGTGTAGAAAGTTTGTAGTGTCGGCAAGGGTTACCTGTAGACTTGCATCCCTAATAACTTTTTAACAGTTTATTTTTGTCTTTCCTATTACTTTTTAGGCTGTTCTTGCCTTAGCTGCATCCTGGACCTCAAGACAAGTAGGAGAGCGGACACTGACGGGTACAGTAATAGACAGTGGAGATGGAGTCACTCATGTCATTCCTGTGGTAAGGACAGAAAATTGCTAAAGAGAAAGTGGAATAGTACACCTGGAGGTAAATGATAGGAACCAAGGGTACTTTACAAGACGTGAAGCTCTTCTGCCATCTTCCTGAGCCACTGTCACGGGCCTCATGAAGATCTTTAGGATCTTAAGAGCGTCAATAGTGCTGAAAGGAGACATGCCAGCTTCTTATCATGCAGTGCCCCAAATCAGTTATGTTTGTAACTGATGAAAGTCACAGAGCTGAGAAGAGTATAGTGAGCCTCAGAGAGTGTGGTGTGATCAACCCCAGATTTGACCTTCACTTAAGATTAGGAAAGTGGCAGAATAATCTGTGCTGATGGTCTCAGCTGTCATCATGGGCCATGAAGGAGGGAAAGTTCTCAGCTCAAATAGCACATGACAGCTTTCAAGTATGCCAAGTATGGTGTACATTACACGTGCCAGCCACAGGCTTTCTGTGTGAATAGTTTGCCTGGCCAGGAACTCCATAGAAACGGAATCATGTACTCTGGACTTTGTGATGGACTAGGTTCACTTAAGCAAATGTTTTTGAGATCATACCTGTAATAGGATGTATACTACTTCATCTTTATATTGCCAAGTGATAGTTTCCTGTGTGGATATATCTACGGGTATCTTTATTATCTTCTTAGGATGTGCCTACATTTAAAAGCAGTGCAATTTACTTGATAGCTCTTTTTTTCTTAGTAGCAACTAAAATAATTGTTGTGGGGCTGCTGTTGACTTGGTGGTAAGAGGGACTGTTCTGTAAGTGTGAAGACCTGCACTCAGATGCCCAGCACCCACAGAAAAAGCAGATCAGAGCTGTCTGTGCCTAAACACAGCAGTGGGAAACAGAGCTGTGTTAATTTCAAGAACTCAGTAGCCTGGCTGTTGTTTCTTGTTCAATCACAGATACTGTCTCAAGTCAGTAAGAGATGAGGAAGACATGCTGAATCCTGCTCCAGCCCTTTAGATGCTGGGAATTTAGGCATGCTTGACACATCTGGTTAAGAAATGGATCTTAATTTTTTAATAAATCAGAAATTATATAGAAATATAATTCAAAAAAATTATTATCTGGGAGTAGAGTGGGCTTTGCTTATGCGAGGGCATGTGAGTGAAGTTGGTTCTCTCCTTCCATCGTTATATGGTTTCTAGGGTTTAAACTCTATAGGTTTTTAGTCATCAGAGCGAGTGCTTTCCCCACTAAGCCGTCTTACCACCCTGCGAATACCACAGTAAACTTGACACCTTTTCCTTGCATGCAGGCTGAAGGATATGTCATCGGCAGCTGTATTAAGCACATTCCAATTGCAGGAAGAGATATAACATATTTTATTCAGCAACTGCTGCGAGACCGAGAAGTAGGAATCCCTCCTGAACAGTCCCTGGAAACTGCGAAAGCGGTGAAGGTAAGTTGTACAAGTGTGAGTCAGCCAGAAGTTAGTCACATGCGTAACTGACTGCAAAGACTGTTCTTACCTCAGTCCTCTCATCAAAGTAATCCCTCCAAGTTGTTTTCTCTATTTCTCACAAATAGCGGTGGATGATCGTACCTGCCCTTTGGGTATTTTCTCCACGTTCAAATTGAGAAGGCTAGCATAAGATTATTTAAACATAGATTTTTGTGATTTCTCCTTTTATTAAAAGTAAAGATTTGTTATACCCGGAAATCATTCCATCTCAGTTTATTCTGAAGTCTTTATTTTAATACTAACAGTTTTCTGTTATTAAAATTGATTTGACGTAATTGGCTTGTTGAGCTTTGCTGTATGGATACAATGTGTTACTCAAGTGATGTGGACCATGGACATAAACTGATGGCTGTGTGGGATATATGATTAGGTTTTGACCATATCAATTCTTTCTTACATTTGTGTTTCATGCATGCAAGCAAAATATTTTTCTTATTCTTTTGGCATTGCTTTTGAAATTTGCCATATATCAGCAAAACTGAAATTTTTCTGTAGTTCTCTGCTTCGAATATGTAAAACTGTCTTTGTCAAAATAGCTCCCCTTATTTGCATTTTTTTGTATGACACTTGGGAAGATGTCTTTGTTCTTTAAAGCTTAGGCATGAAGATGCCTTGACTACTTCCTATATACTAAAGAAACCACTAAGTGGTTTGCAAACTTAATCTCAAGTTGGTAACCTACAAACTAAATATAAAGAGAACAGGCATGGTGGTGTCCACCTTTACTCCCAACACTTGGGGGCAGAGGTGGGCAGATCTCTGTGAGATGAGGTCAGCTTGGTCTACAGAACAAGTTCTAGGACAGCCAGCATTATGTAGAGAAACTGTGTCTCAAAAAACAAAAACAAGCAAAACTATTGGCTTAGATTTTTCATAAACGTACTTTATATTTAGGGTTCTTAAACACTTCTACTTCCCTTCCAACTCACTGACCAGAGGTAGGGGCAAAAGAAGGGTGTTAGGAAAAGGGGGTATAGACCTTTTTAGAAGTCGTTCCTTGGGGGGAGTTCACTCTTCGTTGTCCAGATACCAGCAGTCCAGTCCAAATGCCAACATCAAACAGCAACACGATTCAGCACGATTCAGCAGAAACAGTAAGAAATCCACTGAATCGGAACGAGTCATTGAAAGCCTCAAGACTCAGTTGGATTGCCCCGAGAAGTTCTCTGGAACGTTTTCTCTCTGCAAAGTGAAGTGTCAAAGAACAAAGACCAGCAAAGCGATGTCAATCCAAAAAGCATTGTCTCATTCTTTGTGGGCTTCTATATATGTCCTCTCCTGAGAGCCCACCCAGGAATGTTTTCAGCTAGCTAAAGTCATGCCCTCGCATGGGACTGCTTGCAGCAAAACATCATGTGTACTCTTGCAAGACAGCTTCTAGCAAAACATAATATAACACAACTGAGTCTTCAAAGAAACCAGAAACTTCCACTTCACGAAATCAAAAACAGTACGAAAAATTCCAAACTACTGAATACATAAAAAAATATCTCCTCATGAAATTTCCACCTTCAAGATTTGGAGAGAGATGAAATTGTTCTTTTTTCCTAGAACAGGATATTCCCTTTTGTAGGGGGATTGAAACAGGGTCTCACTTTATAGCCCTGGCTGACCTCAAGTCACAGAAGGTCCTCCCCAGTGCACAGCATGACAGCCTTTTATATCTTTTTGTTATCTCTGATAATAACTCATACTACCTTGGGAAGAGTCCTTAATGTGCACAGTTATAGGAAATTGTGCATGTTACTTAAAAATTGACAGGAATAGAAGCAGTTAGGACAGTTAGAGATAATCATGTATGTTAATTCAGTCTTTCAGATAATAGCAGAATAGCTTACATTTCCATATTTCTTTCTTTACTCATTATCTTGATCAGAATTAGTTCTGTTGCAAATATGCATAAAGGTTCTGTGATAATTTGTGTAGGTATAGGTATTCTTTTTTTGTGTATGCATTTTGATTTTTCCTTTCTAGAACATTTATTCTGTAACTGACATAGTGGTTGTTGAAGACTTTAATGCATGTTTTTATAAAGTAGCATTAAAATAGTTAAGACCAAGTCTAGGTTTTCAGATTTTAGTTGTGTTAATAAATGGAGTCAGACATTATGTATATATGAACCATTCATTTGTACTACACAATATGATAGCCTAGCATTAAAATTTCGCCTATCAAAATTACCTAATTATATTTAATCAATTTTTTATTCAATTCTGTTTGATATACTATCCACTATCTTTTTTTTTTTTTTTAACTTTACCTAAAATGAGAGAAAAATTACTTTTGTTTCTTTATTTGCTTTTAAGGAACGCTATAGTTATGTCTGCCCAGATTTAGTAAAAGAGTTTAACAAGTATGACACTGATGGGTCAAAGTGGATCAAACAGTACACCGGAGTCAATGCGGTCTCAAAGAAGGAGTTCTCCATTGATGTTGGCTACGAGCGATTCCTGGGACCGGAGATCTTTTTCCATCCAGAGGTAATACCTGGTAGTTGGTGGTTTTGCTTGTTTTTAAATAGAATCACTTTGAAATATGCAGCAGAAACTCAAAAGAAATTCAGAGAGAATCAATCTAAGAAGCTGTCTTTAGTGGCCTACAGCACCATAATGAATGATTTCTGCTGTATCCCCCACCCCACCCTGTTAAAGCAGCCTTATCTGTTATCCTGCCTCTTTAATCTTTATGGTTTGGGGAGCAGGAGGTCATGGAAGAGCAGAGGCAGGGGAAGCCTTTCAGAGTTTGTAACAGCTTAAGCCTTTGGAAAGACTCCAGAAAATGCCTGCCCCTGCTGTAAAATGACTATGTGCAGACTTAAGCTGCTGTCATATCTAGTAGAAGAGTTTTTGATCTGTGGAATCTAAGGAATGTAGAGACTGTCTTAAAATAACAAAGTAGGTGCTTTTGATAATCTTAAAATAATAAATTCTTCCGGTAACTTAGGTAACTTGATATGAGTAATTTAACTTTATTAGTAGAATTCTAATGTTCGTGCCTCCTGTTCTTATTCAGCATCAAAAACAGTTATTTTTGATAATTTTTTTTTTCAGTTAATATTAGCTATGACTTTCATGCTCTCAAATTAAGCATTGGCTATTGAAAGCTGAAAGGTTATTTAATCTAATTCTTTTGAGTTTAGAGGTTAAGAAAGCTAGTTAAATAAGAGTAGTTAGTTACTTTAACTAATAGACATAAAGTCTGTTTGGGAGAAGCAGGGAAACTTCTTAGAGCAGGTAACAAATAAAGTCAGCCCAACAGTTGGGTGGGTATTTATCTTACATGCTAGGAAATTCATAGTATATGGGAATCTAGCATGAAAATATGTATAATATAAAGGAGGTTATTTGTATCACAACAGTGTTGTGAATCAGGTTGGAAGCAGGTGAGTTTGTGGCAGTTTCTCAGGTAAGTGTCTATCTTAGAGAAAGCAGGTGAAGCAAAATGGGGGTTTTATAATTTAGTACTTGCTTAGATGTGAGAGGGACAAGAATGTGAAGAATCTATAATCTGAGTAACTTAGATTTTTTTCAAGTGAAACATGGAGTTGCAGTCATGGGTAGATGTGTCTGTGTAAACTTTACTTAGCTGCACATAGTGCTGCAGTTCTGTAACCTCATCACTCTAGAAGCTAAGGCAAGAGAATCTAGAGTTTGAGGCCATGATCTTCACAGTGTGACCTCTTGTCCCCTCAAAAGCAAAGCAAACCAAAAACAGTGTCCAAGTTCTAGGGATTTGAAGCTTTGGCACCCCCTTACTCCCAAGTTTTAGGCATTTTTGAATTGACTTTGAACTTTGAGCTGGGGAAAATAACTGCTTCTTCTCTCCTCCATTGTCCCTCTGTATCCCTTTGTACCCTGGTACTTCCTTAGACCTTGAATCAGGTTACAGTCAGTACCTCTGTCTGCTTGAACCATGTGCCTATTTAGGGGACTTCCGTTAACCCTGTGTGCGCTTTCATTACTTTTGGGGAGGAGAAAGATCGCCCAGGAAGCTGTTTTCTGAAGAAGAGTCTATTCTTAGGGATAGGTTAAGCACAAGTCTTGATGTGGAGAAAGCATTTGACGGGCCCCTATGGAGAACTGTGGTTGACTGTGAGAGACTGTGTCCTTGCCTCCTCCTGCCTCGATGTTCAGCCTCCCAGCTGTAGTTAGTTTTTTGTGGGGAAGGTCATTATTACAGAAGAGCTTCATTCTTGTTTGATGTTACTGGTGACTTAAGCATAGAGGAGGGTCTGCATAGTCTTTATTTTATGTTGTCTCTGTGTTGTTTTAGATTTTTGCATTTAAAAATTCTTTTTACCAGTAGTTTTAGTTTGGGGAGAGAAAAATTAGATAAGTGTATCTTGTTAGTTCACCATTTCTGTGTGCTCGTGTGTGTGTGTGTGTAGTAGAAAGAGTGTCACTTCCCAAGTGAAGTTTGAGATTCCTTATACAGATACTTCTGTGTTCTAGTTTTCCTGTCATTCTTTTTTCTTTTTTAATTTGGACTAGATGAATGATTATTTAACCTATCCAAGATTTGAACACTAAAAATAAGATAGATGAAAGATAATTTTTTTATTAAAAAATTTTATACAATATATTTTGATCATACTTTTCCCCTTCTGCAACTCTTCCCCCAGCTCTCTACCTTCCCAACTTCTTGCTAGAGTCTTGTTTTTCTCTTCCCTCCCCACTCCTCTCCTCCCCTCCCCTCTCTGCTCTCTTCTTAAAAAAACAAACAAACAAAAAAACAATTCCACTAAGACAAAAGGTAAAACACAAGATTTATAGTAAAACCTGGAAGTCTGGGGTCAGTTTTGTGTTGGTTCCTGAGCGTGGGACTTGTCCTGGAGTAGCGACCCAGGGACACTCCATTAGAGAAACTGATTTTCCTAGGTATCAGTTGCAAATAGTTTCTTACTAAGGGGAGGGTAGGAGTTTGTGCACCCTTCTCAGTGCTGCAGTTTTGTCCCGTTTGAGCTTGTGAAAGTCTTGTGTGTGTGCTTCATGGCCTCTCTGGGTTTGTGTGTGTGTTATTCCTGTAGTGTCTAGAACATAGTGTTTCCTTGGAGTTAGTTACCACGCCTGGCTCCTAAGTTTTTTCAGCCTCCTCTTTCTACTGTAGATCATTAAGCTTTGAGAAAGGGGTGTGATACAGACATCCTGTTGAAAGTTTGTTTTTGAGCTGCTAAGTTCACCACAAATATTAGAACTGGTTTCTTTTAGAAGGAATGCATTTGGCACTTTGAAAAATTTTTAAGAAAAAATTGTAAGCCACTTTATGCTCTACATTTATGAATATATTTCTAAGTATAAAAAAGATATGGGATGTTGTATTTATTTGATATCTTCAGTCCATCCAAATAATCCTTGTTTAATAAATGATGTACATTCCTATGTATCCTGCTTGGATGAAGTCATCTTGGTCCTGATCCGTTAATAAGCCTGTTTTTTCTAACCCTAATTTTGAGAAATCTATTGGGTTTTATGCCATCCAAGTCATTTTTCTGTTACTGGGCCACTAATAAATTACATTCTATGGGAAAAAAAAAAAGTCTCAGAACATTCTCAATGGCTGTGTGCTGCTAAGACCTGAGTCCCAGAACAAAGCTGAAAAAAAGGCAGAGTATTAGTTTTGGGGAGCTGCTGTTGGGTTTATTAAAGTGTTGAGGAACTTGTAGTAATTGTATAAAAATTTTATACAATTTTTATTAACAATTTTTATACAAATTTTATTAAATTTTTATTAACCTGCCTAACACTGTTTTGACTTCCCTCATAAAATATTCGCTTCTTGCTGCTTTATTGTATATTAATCTGATTTTCTTTTTTCTTAATTACTTATTATTTATGTATATGGGTGTTTTGCTTGAATGCAAGTCTGCTTAGTGCCCACAGAGACTAGAAGAGGCCATTGATCTAGACCTGGAGTCATGGATGGTTCTGACTGGCCATGCATATGGATACTGGGTTTCCTTTGGAAGAATAGCCGGTGCTCTTAATTGCTGAGCTGTCTCTCCAACTCCAAATATTTAATTTTAAAAACTGTTTATGGATGTGTGTGGGTACATTTGAATACAGGTACCTGCCAAGGCCAGAATTGGATCTTCTGGAGGTTGAATCTTCCTGGAGCTAGTTACTGGCAGTTGTGAGCTGCCCAGCATAGGGCCTGGAATTGAACTCAGGTCCTCTCTGCAAGAGCATCGCATACCCCTAACCACTTGCCACTATTCTAATTATCATTTGAAGGTTCTGCATTGCAATAGATAGGTCCATGTTCAACTTCATCTCTTCCTGCATCAATTTCTGTGGTGGATATAGCATATAGGAGCATTTAAAGGTTTTGTAAAATTTTGCTTTTGTGCATTTCTGATTAAAAACTAAAAACTGAAAGTGTTGGCACATATCTATAATCCTAACACTCAGTAGTACATTAAGGTAAGAAGGATTATGGAAAGTTCTAGGCTAGCCTAGGCTTCTTGGCCTAGCAAGAACGTGGGTCAGTAAAATCAGAAGCAAGGAGAGTGACTACTGTGCAAAGGATGCAGAGGGATGAATACAATAAAGGCCTGCTCTGGCCTTTTGTTGACAGTATGGCAGATAAGATGAGCAAGGTTATGGGAAAGATTAATAAAGTATGCACAGGGGTATGTGCGTGTGGCCATTTTAGGTAAATATTAAAAGAAGACAAAGGGCAACAAGGAGACCTTACTAGTTCTGCCTTTACAGTGGAAGTATTTAGTAGAAATCAATATAATATAGATTTTTTTTCTGTCAAATGTTAATACTTTCTTTTTAGATTTTTGAAATTTTAAGGTTTTTTTTGTTTGTTTGTTTTTTGTTTTGTTAACTAAAATCAGTGCCAGGTTCACTAAAGCTCTTCAGAGTGTTTGCAGTCTAAATGCCTGCAGTCACGAATGTCATCGTGGACAGTTTTTGGTTTCTTTCAGTCAGTCAGCCTTTACCTGCATGTGAGCTTGTCTTTAAATGATATGTAGAGCTAGCTGAACTGAGCTCTGGTTTTCATGTCCCTGTAATGCAATATCGGGGGTCCACTTCCCAGTTAAAACATGTGGCATGTGGATTTGCGTTTGAGCGTCACAGATTAGAAATTGCTTTACTTTGGCTACAGTGACTACATCACTGACGCTTTGTTCTTCATCTGTTGATAAAGTTCTTGAGAACATTATAAAGTACTGAATACTGAACTATACCTCCTAAGGGAAGAAAAAGGTTAGCTTTCTGTCAGCCCCTTGTTATGTGTTTATCATCCTATCTGTGCATACATCTGGCCTATGTGTACTTCTGTTTGCGCTAATCGCCATTCTTACCACTGTCTGTATCTGAAGGAAGCTGCCTGACTGACAGTTTGTTGGTAAGGCCTAGACTGTAGCCTCAGTTGTAGACACATGTGGGCTACACTTCAGCACTGCGCCTCAGACGGTGATCTAAACATCAAGGTCGCCAGCCATAGTAGGAGGTAAAAAAAAAATGACACTGCAGTTAAACAAGACAAAAGTGTTGTTGTATTATCTGGTCAAGACAGCTTACCCTGCTCAGTTTCAACCACTTGGACTGAAACTGCTGCTGCTCTGTCTATGTTGACATGAGGGTTGCAAGTCTGTGTACATAGGCAAGTGTGTAGATGCAGAATCTAACAATAGGGGGTATGGCATCTGTTTCACCCTTACTGGTGGACTGTTCTTTTTACCTTTTTATATGTTTTTAAAATGTCATGGTGTGAGTGTTTTGTAGCATGTATATCTCTTGCCTGTGGAGATCAGAAGAGGGCCTTGGCTCCTTAGAACTGGAATTAGAGGAGAGCCACCATGGGGGTTTTGGAAACAGATCCCAGGTGTTCTGCAAGAGCAGCAAGCACCTTATATTGTTGAGCCATCTCTTCAGCTCTTCTTTGCTGTGGAGAATCTGTTTACATAAAGGGCACAAGTCAGAGTTCCCTCTGGGGACCTTTGAAGAAGCATAGCCACCGGTGTATGCTTTTGAATCTCTGTTAGCTGTCGACAGATTGTTTTCCAGGGGGTAATTTTGATGTGTTGTGTGTTTTACAGAAGTTCTTACTACCATGTCTGCTGCCTCATAGTACAGTCATGGCTTTTTGTTTTTGGTGGTGGTGGTTTTGTTCTGCTTTTTTGAGACAGTGTTTTTCTGGTTGTCCTGGAACTTGCTTTGTACACCAGGCTGGCTTTAAACTCCTAAGATTTGCTTACCTCTACCACAGGAGTGCTAGGATCAAAGGCATGTGCCCTCATGCCCAGCAGCTTTGTTATTTTATTTTAATCTTGCCTGATTTCTATCCTCAGTAGCTTTAGTCTGTTGACCACGAGGGTCCTTTCACTCCTGAGCTGGATACGTCAACATTTTGTTACTGTAATATTCAAGTTAATAACAATCTTACATATCATGTCTAAAATGTGCTTGTTTTTCAGTTTGCTAATGCAGATTTTACACAGCCTATCTCAGAGGTTGTAGATGAAGTCATCCAGAACTGCCCTATTGACGTCCGGCGTCCTCTCTACAAGGTTAGTGCTTGTAATAAAAGTGGAGTTTCAAGTTTTCCTTCATAATATTCATTAAATTTAAAACCTTTCCTTTTGTCCATTGTTGAATATTAGAGAATCATATCTTAGAAAGGACAACTGAATTCTTGTATATTTGTCTTTAGATTGTTTCTCTCTTAAAATAAAGGTAATAATTGTTTTGGTTTTTTCTACCCACACAGAACATTGTCCTCTCTGGTGGTTCAACAATGTTCAGGGACTTTGGACGTCGCTTGCAAAGAGATTTGAAAAGAACTGTAGATGCCAGGCTGAAGTTAAGCGAGGAGCTAAGCGGTGGTAGATTGAAGGTTGGTTTTCTTAACTGTTGCTGGAGAAGGTTGAAGGCCCCTTTGTTATTGCCGTCTGCACAGGAATGCTTGCCAGCTTCTCACTTAGGATCATTATGACAAGCTTACCCAGGTGTACTACTGGAATGTGGGAACTGTCTGTCGTTTGGTACTTCGATCTGTTTTGAGCTCTGTGGAGTAATCACATGACTTCACAGCTCAGACAAACTGCTTATGCAATAGTTTTTTATGTTTGATTTCCTTCTCAACCAATGAATTCAAACACACACATATGCTTCTCCTCTGTATGAAAGGTTGCCTTGTGTTTCACAAGCATAGTTTTAAACTGTGTAGCAGGGCCTGTTGAGATAGCCTGGATGGTACAGATGCCTGTTGAAAGCCCAGTAACTTGAGTTTGATTCCTGGAACCCAAGGAAAAGTAAAAGGAGAAAACAAACACCACAGTGTTATTCTCTAACCTCTTCAAGCGCATGCGCGCGCGCACACACACACACACACACACACACACACACTATCCATACACAAAAATAATTAAATTTTAAAGAAGAGTTTAAGTTGTGGGTTTTGGGAATTCATGCATAGATTAAACAACGGTGTGGCTGTTGACTTGAAGCAGATTTTACCCGTTGATTCAAGTATGACCTGCCTAGCAAAAAGAAAATAGAATAAAATTAAAAGAAAACCAAAAACTATGGCATATTATCTAGCCAAAGCACATATATTCTTTTTTTTTTTTTTGGGGGGGGGGACATCTATTTGGTGTGTGTACATGTGTGCATGAGTGGGTACATTCACCATGTAGGGATTAGAGGATAACTTGCATGAGTTGGATTCATCCCTCTACCTTGTCTGTCCTGGGGGCAAACTTAAATTGATAACAAATGGCCTTTTACTGCTGACCCACCTTGATGGCCCCACACCCTCCAGTTAGGGGCCTCTAGGAAGCAGAGGTTTACTCAGTGTTTTCTATCCTTAACATATATAAATAATACAGGCTGTTTGTTTTCTACACGTTGTCTTGCTTTGGGTTTGTTTGGTGTTCTTGGTGGGTGTAGTTTGTGCTTTGGCAGTCACATCACAGAAGTGCCATCTTGTCCATTTTATTGGAAGATGCATGATATGAACTGTCCCACCTATTACCTTTAATCACTTGGTGGAAGGGTGCCTGCCAGGCTTCTCCTGTGTAGCTGTTAACTTTGCATTTACATGTATAGAACCTTAGAAGAGGCTTTTCAGGCTGTGTAGCTATCCTGTTCTTCATCAAACTTTCAATCAACAGTTTTAGCCTATGTTACTGTTTTCTTGAAATAGTTGTGGCTAAGGTAGTTACCAAAAGTATAGTTAGTTAATGTTTCTGTTTGCCCTGGTTTTGCCTCGTTCGTGTCTCCTTTTATGTATCTGATTGCATGTTTAGTATTATACATGTATATGTAGTGCAGTGTGATAATTCGATACATGTATGCAAGTTGTAAGATCAAAGCACATAATGGCATTTGTGTTTCTTCAAGCACATATCATTGTGTCTGGAGCTTTTCAGCTCCTTTGTGGTAGAGCTGTATACAATAGGGAAGCTTCTGTAAATAGCTGTGCTGTGGTGCGCGCTGTAGAGTGTGGTCCTCTGCAACCTGCTGTTCCGTCCTGCTTCCTTAGTGCCTCCACTCTGTACACAATCACAGTTCCTGATTCATGTTACTTGGACTTAATTACAAAGTTATTTACAAATTATTTCATGGATGCACATTTAAACTTAAATGAACACGAAATTGTTACTTGAATTTACAGTTGAAATGTCACTGTGTCACTTTTTAGCCCAAGCCTATTGATGTACAAGTCATTACGCACCACATGCAGCGGTATGCAGTCTGGTTTGGAGGGTCAATGCTGGCTTCCACGGTACGTAAATTTACTTGCAAACTTTTACCATTTAGGTAGAAGATAAGGAACTTTGTAAATGTGTGCACATGGTATTTTTAAAATTGGAAATCATTTCACTTTAACGTTCTTTTACCTTTTTCCTGCTAGACACACACACTTCGGAGTGAGCTTATCATGCTGTGTCTTAACATTTATCATAGGGAAAATTCTTTTAATTGTGTAGAAGTAATAATACTCACCAGAAAGTTATTGGTATTTTTGTTTAAATATCTTTAAAAAAATTAACGTAAACATTAGCTTTCATTGCGTAGCAAGTATAATGTTTGAAAATGAATAAGAGAATTGTTCTAGAATCTTTCTCCAGACCAAAGCATCTTGAAAGGAACCTTAGAAGGTGTTGTAATGTCATTAATTTAGTAAATATTTGTGCTGTTGGGTTAGGGTATGAGCTATTAAAGAGTTGTTGTTGTTTTTTTTTTTAATATAAATTGCTAGTTTACAACATTGGATATAAAACCATTTAAATTAGAGAAAAGTTGTTTTCTTAATCTTAGTCCTCTTGAGGTATGCTACATTATCAAGGTGCGTGTGTAATTGCTCTGTAGAATGTAGTTCTGCAGCAGGTGGAAGGAGGGCTGCGGTCATGCCTCAGTGCCGTCTTGGTTCCTGCTTTCTCAGGCACCAAGTGGGAAAGCCCAGTACAACAGACTGCACATCACACCCAGCAGAGACAGGTGGGGGGTGACGATGGGATGTGAATCAGTGGCTCTGTAGTTCTGACAGATTTAGCTATCATAGATTTAATCATGAGTTCTGGAGTTCTAAGCTTTGTTGAAAAGCCATGAGTAGACTGAAAAATATTGTATATTCAACGCCTGTTTTAAAGCATCTCTTTTACAAAACATTGGAAGAGAGGAGAATTTGACCTTAAAAAATGTTTTGTTTTGTTTGCAGCCCGAGTTCTACCAAGTATGCCACACCAAAAAGGATTACGAAGAAATTGGACCTAGCATTTGTCGTCACAATCCAGTGTTTGGAGTCATGTCCTAAAGTTGACTTCTTGTTTATTGGGGTTAGGGAGATGGAAACAAGATAATCTTTCTGATGACCTGTTTTTGTCTGAATGGATGGTTCTGAGGTTTTTACCAAACATGATCATACAGGAATATTTAATGAGTGTGTCAACATGCAGATGTAGAAGAGAGCCAAGATGATTGTTTTCCTTTAGGTTGAATATTTGAATCTTATGTGTATCAAAAGAGAAATGGGTTTTAGTTCTTTCTGTGCCCTGATATTTTGTATATTATTGACTTACCCAATGTGCTGGGCTCTGTGGGTGTGTAGAGAGCTCTGTAATGCCTGAGTGGGCACTGCTGAGTGGGCCATGCCGGAGTTTGTTTATATTTCATACTTTTTTATACTTTGAGGAAAAAAAGTCAAAGAAAAACTGTAGTATTGGAGGGAAACAATGTGACCAAGGGAAAGATGAATTCAACAAGCAGCCTCATGGGACTTGGTGCACACTCTGGGTTCCAGTTATCTCGAGCTGCTCCACCCCTCCCCAGCCCACCAACGGTTCTCTGCAAACGCTTTGGATCTAAGAAGCTAGTCTCCTGGGTTAGCCGATGCCTGCCCTGCTTTCCGGTTGCTCACATTCTGTTTCTTGCTTTAAAAGAAAAAGACAAGACTGTTGGACCAGTATTGCAATTCTGTAGAGTCATTTCTTATTAAAACAATAATGTGATTACCAAAATTGGCATATTTAAAGCCTAATGCCATTCTAATAAAGGCAAAATTTTCTTTTTACTACTTGTTTCAGGCTCTTTGATCTCTTTATAAGTTAACTAATACGTCTATTTTCTTCAAATTCTGCAGTAGCTCTTTAAAAAGCACAGCGGTTGGATAGCAAGCTGACTTTTTTATGTGCTCTGTACAAATAATTGTGAACTTTTAATATGTTGAGTGCTTTCATTTTGATAACTGGATCTCCATTTGATATTTTCATTTGTATAACTCATTTGCAGTCTGAATTTTTTTTAGTGCCAGTCCCTGACATATCATGAAAAGTTCGTTTTCTTTGCATTTTAAGATATCTGGATCATGAAGAAAAGTGATGACAATAAATTAAAATTGAATTACCCTTTCTGATGGTTTTTCTTCATGCAGTGCACTACAACTGGCTGTTTACATGTCAGATACGATTTTTGTTTCTGCAGAAACAGTGGGATTTGTTTAAGTCTCTGGTCTGTGTGTGTTAGAGAATTTCTTGCGAACATAATATTTTGCCAGTTGTTTATAGAGCACCAAATGGGATATGTTTTATAATCTTGACACACTTAAAACAGCGGTATCAGGAGTAACACCATTATACAAAGAACAGAACAGAATTAGGAATGCCTCCATTCCAAACCCTTAAAATGCTTTTTGGTTTGTTGTAATAAATCTACAGAGACAGAGTTGGAGGCTGAACATTAATTTTTATATAGAATGTCTCTGGATATTTAGGATTTTATTATTTACCTGGGAATGACAGGCCATGAGAAAGCTGAATCCTGAGTTTCCTGGTCATGTTATGAAAGTATGACACTGAGTTTCTTCCTTACCCTTGCATTCTGGTGTTTTCATTGTTGATAGCAGTTACTGTGTCATCTTCTGGCCCAATAGTCTGTACTTGACATCAAAGGATCAGCCACACAGCTGAAGAGGCGACTCCCTGCTTAGCGCTGGTGCTCTTGCAGCACACACCTCTTTAGTTTCCAGCATGCACACCGGGCGGCCAAATGCCTGTGACTCCAGGTCTAGGGAACCCAGCCGCCTCTTGGCTTTTGTGGGTGACAGGCAGAACACACGCAGGGGTACACATACATATATCCAGGCAATCCACTCACATGTATAAAAGAATAAAACTTTACAATTACATATATACTCTCCAGGAGGGGAAATGATAATCTAGAAAGACAAGTTTGAAAATCATGTCTTAACTTTTTCTGAGAAAACTTGTTATAAACTTTAGGCCTACACTTGTTGGAGGACACAGGAATACCTGGCCTCTGCTTGTGTGTTTCCTAGTACGCATTTTGGCCTTTGGAGGAGTAAGCTGCACCATGATTAATGTTTATCTTGTGTGTGTCTGTATGAGCACCTGTACCTGTATGCATGCAGGAATGCCAGGAGGCAGGTGGCCACTGATTACTTCTGGTCTCTCCCTGAACCGGGGGCCCAGGTTCTCTTTCCTAGCTAGGCTGGAAGCCAGCAAGCCCTAATGATTCTTCTGTCTCCACTCTGCCCTTCTTCGGGGTAGGGGTAACAGATGTATCACTGTGCCCAGCATTTCCATGGGTGCTTTTACTCACCAAGCCATCCCTCCAGCTCTCACAGGTGTATTTTGACTCCCTGCTATGGTCCAGCTTTGTGCATGAAGACTAGGAAGCATTTTGTTCTGAGCTTAGAGCTTATAGTAGATCAGCCATGTTCAGAAGTTGCTGTCTCTGTTGCATCACTTTCGAGCCTATTTAAAAAAGAAAAACCTCTGGGTTGTATCTGTTCTTAGAAAGTCATGTATCTGTTACTCTACTTAAAATTCATCTGAACAATTATCTTTTTCAAGATGAGTGGTTGAAAACAGCTCTTGTCTTCATTTCCTGTTAAAGTCATAAAATGAAAATGTCCTAGCAAAAACAGTGGAAGGAAGGAAGGGAGGGAGGGAGGGAGGGAGGGAGGAAGGAAGGAAGGAAGGAAGGAAGGAAGGAAGGAAGGAAGGAAGGAAGGAAGGAAAGAAGGAAGGAAGGAAGGGTGTACTTAGCTCACAGTTCCATGGCACAGTTGCAGGGAAGTCAAGGCTGCAGAAACCTGAAGAAGCTGGTCATGTCCTGTTCAGTCAGGAAAAAGGAAGGCATGTGCAGGTGCCTGCTTCAGAGGTGGTGTCACAGGTGATTCTGAGTTTTATCATGGTGGTGGACACTGAACCATGCAGACAGCCCTTGGTTCAGGTCTGAGCAGCACCCTTTTTTGTACTTCTCATAAAATTGGAATTGGCATTCCTTGGGGCACAGGAAGCATGCATAAATGGATTTAAGTACCTTTTTCTTAACTAAGGGAATTCTTACGCCCTGTTGCTTTTTCATTCAACCGTTAGGATTCCGGTATTTAGTTTTCATCTTTGTGTGTATGTAATTATACATGTCTGTGTGTACATGTCTTATGTGTCTGATTCTGGGAGTGCCCGTGCAAAGGTCTGTATGTGTGTGTCTTTGTGCACATGTGTGGGTCATAGGACAACCTCAAATGTTAGTCCTCACCCTCTACCTTTCTTGAGACTGTTACGGTTTGCCACTCCAGGCTAGCCCAGGAGCTTCCAGAGACTCCCTGGTCTCCATTTCCCATCTCTCCAAATGAGTGCTGAAGGTTCCGACATACCACCACATCTGGTTTTATGTGAGGTCTAGGGATTCCAACTCAGGTTTGATGTCAAGCACCCTTACCCACTGGACTACTTCTCTAGCTTGGATTCTGCTGTTTACATTGGGGTAGCTATTGTCTCCAACCTGTTTCATAAGAAACTACTTTTTCCACAGTGTATGTCAGGAGGCAGGAGTGGCAGCTATGGCTGCTGAGTTTGTCTTCCCATCTGACAGCTGCTGAGCTTGTTCTCCCATCTAAGAGCTGCTGAGCTTAGTCTTCCCAGCTGCCAGCTGCTGCGCTTAGTCCTCCATCTGAGAGCTGCTGAGCTTAGTCCTCTCATCTGCCAGCCTCTGCTGTTTTTTATGCTGCAAACCAAAATCAAGTGAAATCCCAGTTACCAGAATAATATTTCTTCTCACCGAAAGGATACATTTTCAATCATAATTTCAGAGAAAATGGAAGTGCCCCTTAGACTGTTACATATACAGTGAGATTTATTGGTTAGCACTTGGAATGTCTTCGGTAACACTCTGAGATGTTGGACACACAATAGTGAGCAAAGTAATCTTTTTTACATCTGAGACTTGAAGATTGTTAAGACTGTTATCCTCAATTTTATATATATAATCTTTGTGTGTATGTGTGTCCATAGAAGCCAGAAGAGGGTGTCAGAGCTGTGGCTGGTGTTAAAGGCAGTTGAAGTTGTGTAATGGGCCAGGGGCCAAACTGGTCTTCTACAAGATCTGTACATTTTACCTGCTCCAGAGCAAGCATATTTTCTATTTAGGACCACCAAGATGGCTCATCTAGTAAAAAAGGCTCTTGTCCTGGTGACCTGAATTCAGACCCTCATTTGAAGAGATCCAACTCCTGTAACCTAATGTACACTGTGGCAGAGAAGCACTCAAACACACATAATTTTTAAAAGAATGTTTTTCTGTAAATTTTGATAACTAGTGATTACTACACTCACAAAATCCTATCCTACTCAGAATTATGAAGTACACATTCCAGTGTTGTGTGTGAGCTCTGTGAATAGCTGTCTTTTGTGCTCTGTTCTGATTTAGGCCTCAGACTAACACAAACAACCCATTGCAGAGAGTTAATATTAATACATTTTGTTTGTTCTGAGACACAAAGGGCCTTTGCTTGCGGGCCACTGTGGGGTTAAGCACAACGTTCTTTCCGAATGGTTTCTTTATGCTGTCTATAATGATCGTGATTGTTTAACGCCGACATGTTAAAGCTGAAATGTTTAAATACACATTTAAGCAATAAAGAGCATTGAGTGGGAAACAAAGCCATATGCTTAGGATAGGCTAAGACAGGAAAAGCCCTGATTATCCCCACCCACAAAAAGAAGATCAGAGATGCGGGTTTGAAAGTGTTCTTTTCCATAAGTGGGGTTTACAGAGAAAACCATGTGTGTGGCTCTCTGTTTCCTTTTAAAAACCAGCCTTGTTGGCTGGAGAGAAGGCTCTGTGGTTAAGTGCTCGAGTGAAGGCCTGATGATTTTAGTTTGATCTCCAGAACCCACGTTAACAACAAGCGACTGCCTGCGGGATGTGAACCGCCCACTCGGCTCCCTGCATGTAGTCAGGAACGGAGATGCCCTTCCTCAGAACGAGGCAGAAGGGGAGAACTAGGCCCCCGAAGAAGTCCTGAGGCACATACACGCCATATACAATACATAATTTTAAAAATTAATTTAAAAAAGCTCACCTTTGTATAAAGAATAGTTTTGCTGAGTGAACACCCAATGAAAACCTGTTAGTCGTTAGTTCCGTTTGCGGCGCGTTGACTTCACTGTGGTGGAGTGAGCGCTTGTGGCAGCTCTCTAACTTTGAGTTTTCTGGGCACGATGTGCGTGCTTTGATGCCCTTGAACTACTGCTGCTGCTTTCTGGATTTGGATTCAGACTCTCACCCCCACAAGAAGAGCTCTACGTTCTTTTAAGTGCTGAGTCATCGCCCCAGTCCCTTATCTACACCTTTGGAAGTACTTCAAGGAATAATTTGCATTAATAACCACTATTTTTTTTAAAAGTATTTGATAATTGCACATGTGAGATAAATTAATTTTTTATTTTGGTAATTCTCAATTTAGCAATAAATATACTTGTATATATATATGTGTGTGTGTAGCATGACACACATATATTACATACATATATAAATACATACAACACACACACAGACACACACACACACACACACACACACACACACAGACACACAGACACACACAGACACATATATATTTGCTTTCCCTATCCTGAAACCTGTTTTCCACTTTCAGTGGTTTCTCCTGCAAAGGAATATCCATCACTTAGTTTTTGCCTGGGTCTTGGCCAGCGTTGGACGTAGAGCAGAGAGAGGTTCAATAAATACTTCCTGTATTGGCCCCAAGAAGCATTTGTTTTGTTACTTCCTTGGCACTATCTCCAGGCATGGAAGGTAACATGCTGTGTGGTGGGCTTTTTGTCACAGTCCCACGTCTGCCTGATGAAGCACACATTACCCTTAGGCAATGAGACCTTGCGTACTCCAAGCTTTTTATAGCTCCACTGTCTGCAGCCACCTAAATGTCAATAGATATGTTTGTCATGGTGTGTGCTTAGTGTTTATGAGCCCTCACGGGTAGCATCTTCATAGATGAACTACGGAGGTTGTAAACCATCAGATCACATGCCAAGAAGACACTGGCATCTGCAGTTGAAAATGTACAGAAGAGAATAAGCTATTATTCATCCCAACTTAATTTGTTTTTCAATTTTTTGTGTGTTTGTAGTTATTCATCTACTACTTTGGTTTTCACTATGAAATAAGCTATTCATTATCAAGGAACGATGTTTCTGGACTGGCTCAGTAGGCCAGTGCATGCCATGTAAGCGCGAAGAACCATCTGATCCTCAGCACACAGGCTGAAGCTGGACATTCAGTGCATGTCTGTAAATCCCAGCCTGGGAAGGCAGACAGGATTATCCAAGAGTGTACTGGTCAGCCAGTGTAGCCAATGAACTCCAGATTCATTGAGACACCTTGTTTGAAAAAGGAATAAATAAAAAATAAAAGTGCTGCTGGCAATATTCTCAGCAGGTAAAGGCCCTTGCTGAGCAAGCTCAAAGACTTGAATTCAGTCTTTAAACCCATGAAGACGTGGAAGAAGATAACTGACTCTTACAGGCTGCCATCTGACCTCTTCGTGTTCACTGTGATATACGTGCTCCTAACTCAGCAGGCTTCCTGGTATTGGGGCAGGTCCCTTATCCACTGAGCTACCTGCTTAGCCCAGGAGAAACATTTAAAATGCTCTCACTGCACCACGGTTGGAGAGACAGGAGGAGTAGGGCAGCTATGCAGATAAACCAGGGATGAGGCTTGGGAGCTTGGATCCGCATTCGGGAGAGAATAGCCAGAGAAACAACAACCCAGCCTTGGGTGAGGGCTGCACAGGGTCAGTCAGCACAGAGCTAGTGGGAGAAAACAGCACAGTGATAGCACAGTGGAAAGGCTGCCCAAAGGCTTCAACTCCAGACCCAAGAGGCATTAAGAACCCCAAGTAGATGTGGTCAGACAAGAGCCTCTCCAGGACACATCATGGCTGAGATTGCTAAAATACAAACCTAAGATTTTAGTAGGAAGAAACACCACAAAGATGACCAGTCACAGGCTAGTGACATTGCTCAGCAAATAAAAGCACTGACTCCACAAGCCTACAAAGAGAAACACCATGACCAACCTATACGACTCAATCAAGAAAAGTTTATTTGTTCTTACTGTTGCAGAGGTGTAGAGTCCGTGACGGAGGAGTGAAGGCATGGTGGCAGGAGCAGGCAGTTGAGAGCTCGCATCCTAGCCATAAAGGACAGAGCGAACTATGAATGCCTCTCAAGCTGGCTCTTAATGACATATTTTCTCCAGCAAGGCCACCCCCCTGAGACTCCTTGAACATGGTCAGCAACTGCAGACCAAATATTCAAATTCCTATGACTATGGCATTCATTCAAGGCACCACAGCTCAGAAGCCTATTGACTTGAGTTTGATCCCTGGCACCCACGTAAAGGTAGAAGGAGAAAAATGACTCCATGAAGATGTCCTCTAAGTTACACACACACACACACACACACACACACACACACACACACACACACA
>NW_026585504.1:64065169-64082032 GCF_907164565.1 Psammomys obesus | reverse complement strand
CACACACACACACACACACACACACACACACACACACACACACACACCGGGGGGTGGGCACTTCTGCTCCACCACAATAATAATAAATATTGAAAATGGGCTGGTGGGATGGCTCAGTGGGTAAGAATGCTTTCTGCCGAGGGTACCATGGTTGTCAAGCTGACTATTAACTAAAACCTAAAAATGGTTGGGCACACCTGTGAGGGACTTTTTTTTTGCTTAATTAAATCATTTGAAGTCGGAAGACACACCTCTAATCTGGGCCACACCTTCTCATGGAAGCCTATATAAGGACATGGAAGAGGAAAGCCTGCTCTTTGCCTGCTTGCTCTTGCCCTCCCTAGCATGTTTATTACTTTGCTGGCATTAGAGCCTGCATTGGGATTCCAGCTAAGAAGACCAGCTAACACCCAGCCTCATGGACTGAACAGCTACTGGATTCTTGGACCTTCCATTTATAGGCAGCCATTGGACTAGCTGGCTGTAAGTCATGTGTGTGTGTGTGTGTGTGTGTGTGTGTGTGTGTTACCCTAGAGAACCTGAACTAATACAAAGACTGGCCACCTAAGTCCCATCCCTGGGATCCAGGGTAGAAGGAGAGAACTGATTCCTGCAAGCTATCCTCTGACCCCTACTCATTTCCCCAGGTACACATGAATATAAAAAAAATACTTTGGGAACTCCTTAAGCTACTGTGGGTGACAGTGTGAGGCTGTGCCTCTGTTCCTGCCACCCCAACCCAGCTCAATCTATAACCCAGAAGTCAATCTGTAACCATGCTGCCGCGTTTGTGGCAACTGTCAGCAAGCCCGGGGTTAGGAAGCAGACTAAGCCGTGTTAATAAGAGACACTGGGAACAAGTCCTTTGATCAGATTAATCTGGGATGGAACAAGGCATTAACAATTAAGATCAGCACTGGCTGGGTTGTTTGGGAAGGGGAGACTGGGAAATGCCAGGCTTTGAATCCAGCAGTGTTCTTGTTTGCATTCATTTTCAGAATTACATCTTTAGTGCGAAAGGAGCTCCCAGCAGATGACATTGGCTTCAGAGTCAGCATGATGCTTGCAAGCATGCCATGCTAGAATTAGGCTGTGACTTTTGGAGGCACAACAGTTGGGAGGCAGCAGAACTGGGGAATTTTTATCACCTTAATTTTAAGGTCCTGCTGGTGTTCAGGAAGACTGGAATTGCTAGAAATCAATCTCTCTGTGTGCATGTATCTCCCTCCCTCTCTCTCTGTCTTTTTTTCTTTCCTTTGTTTCTGACAATTTTATACAACTCATTTTGAACCCATACATCCCCAACCCCCTCCCACCACCACTTTGACAGTCCCTCCCACAAAGCATCCCCATTCTCTCGTTCTTGCCCTCTCCTTTTTCCCTTTTCTTTGGGAACCCTCTGGATCCATTTAAGTTCTGCCTGGTGGAATAATGACTGGTCTTGTTGGCGTAGTCTTGGGCTGGTAGTGGCAACTAGACATGGATGAATACCTCTTAAGGAGCCGCTGCAGTCCTCGAGAATGCTAGTGGCTGCTTCCACTATCCTCAGTGCAACAGGCCTGGATATATACCGCATGGAATGTAGATGTGTGAGTGTTTGTCAGCCTTCGAGGCAGAAAGCACAGGTGTGAGACTGTGCCTTCACCGTGTGGTAGTGGGAGGCAGTCTCTTTGGTTGTTCTTTTTAGATGGGGGCTCATGTATCTCAAGCTAGCCGTGAAATCAGTGTGAGGGTGGCCTTGGACTCTCCATTCCCCTGTCTTTACTTCCTTGTGCCAGATTACAGTCCTGCCACACCACACCTGGCTTATGCGGTGCTGGGAAGGGAACTCAGGGTCAGGCAAGCACTCTACCAACTGAACTCCATTCCCAGCTTGATGTCACAGTGTCTTTACATGGTTTTACAGACTTAGTCATTAATGTTTTTGGAAAAAAAAAAAGAAGCACTTAGCACCTCTTACAATTCTGTCAATCTTAAGAATAAAAAAATATTTGCTTTAATTGTATGTGCATGGTTGTTTTACCTGATTACATGTTTGTGTAGCTCGTGCATGCCTGGTGCCTGTGGATGTTAGAAGACGGCATAAGATCCCCTGGAAATGGAGTTATGGATGGTTGTGAGCTGCCATGGGGGGGTTAGGAAGCAAACCCAGCTCACCTAGTAGAGCAGCCAGGAATATCACATGGAGATATATATTTGGCTCTTAGCTGTCTTGACAGCCTTAGAGGCCATTTTCTTTCTGGGAGCTTGCTGCACCAGACGGTACTCATTTCTCTAAATGTTCACAGATATGCTCCTGGACTCTCATCAGGACAAAGCCAGCAGACTGGAGGTCATGCTCGCTTTGAAGGACAGCAGAAGGAGGCCTGGCCTCCTGCCTTGAGCCCTCCTTCTCCTGTAGCACTCACGTGACTGCATCTGGCTGCAGATGGGCAGGTCCACTGCTGAGCTCTTGGGAGGAGTCACTTGCCAGGTCTCCAAGAACTGCAGGCAGAATGACAGATGGTGGCAAATTAAACTGGCAATTGAAAAAACCAGAGGGTTTCCAGGGCCCGTGCTACAGGCGTCACTCCAGAGGGCCGAAGTGTGGGAAGATGGGGAGCTAGAAGTTAGCATTGCACACCAGCAAACTTTTTTGGAACACTGATGCAGAAGAGGGTGTTAGAGACACTGAAGGTGACAAATAAAGGAAGGTGACCTGTCTGATGTCACAGAGACTGACAGTGTGAGGAGGGTTCAGGTCAGCTTTAGGCTGGGCAGGAGTGGGGCAAAGGCTTATCTGAGGCTTATTCCTTGGTGTCAGAATGTGTGTGAATGAATGGGCCTTAAGTCTCGTGATATGGACATGAGGGCAGAAACCTGGGATGCATGAGGGCCCTGGGGTCGATTGGGGTTACTCTTTACATTCTTGAAACTATTTTTAATGTGATTATTTGTGTGTGTGTGTGTGTGTGTGTGTGTGTCGGGGACGTCAGAAGACAACTTGTAGGAGTCATTTCTCCCCTCCATCATGTGTGTCTCAGGCACTAAATCAAGTCAACAGGCTTAGCAACAGGCACATTTAACCAACGAGCCAGTTCACTGCCCATCCTCCTCTTTCTAAAATTCTTTTGAGATGCGGGTCTTACAGTGCAGCCCTGGCTAGCTTGGAACTTGCTTTGTAAACCAGACAGTCTTTGAACTCCCAGAGATATCTGCCTGCTTCTACTTTCAGAGTACTTGGATTAAAGGCATGTGTCACCCAGTTAAGAATATCATCTATCTATCTATCTATCTATCTATCTATCTATCTATCTATCTATCTATCTATCTATCTATCTATCTATCTAATCTATTGATCTTTCTATCTGGTATGTGTGTTTATGTGTGTGATGTGTTGGGTATGTTCATATCATGACACACATGTGGAAGTCAGAAGACAACTTATGTCAGTTCTCTTCTTCTAGCTTGTGGATCCAAGGGGCTTTTCTTCAGTTTGTGAGGGTTGGTGGCAAGTGCATTTTACTGCCCAGGCCCTTCATAGGAAGATGAGACTTGCTTTCCTAGCAGGCATGAAGCCAAAGTTTCATCCCTTGCACCATATCAACTGGATGTGATGGTATAGGCCTGCACCTCCATAACTTGAGGGTGGAGGCAGAAGGATCAGGAGTTCAAGCTTATCCTCAGGCTGGCAAGATGGCCAGCAGATAAAGGCACTTTCTGTGCACACCTGACAACGCAAGTTTACTCCTTGGAACACACAGCAGAAGAAGAGAACACATTCCCCAACACTGTCTTCTGGTGTTTTGTTTTGTTTTTTGTATTCTATGGCATGTGCACATACTTTCACCCACATGTACACATACAATAATAAAATAAGGTCAATAAACCAAGGTCATCCTTGGTTGCATAGTGAGTTTAAGGCCATCCTGGGTTACACAAAACCCTGTCTCAAAATAAGCAATCAGGAAAACAAAAGCAGAGATGAAAAGGTGAGACGGAAGGCCCTGTTGTCCATAGTGAGGCTCGCTCGGTGTCAGTCTGGTACCTGTATAGAGAGTTCCCAGGAGCAAATACGATTCAGCCCTTACTCAGCTCACTGCTGAGACACAAGGACTATGCATTACACATTATCCCATTTTCACAGCACTGGGATTTCATCTCATCTAACAAATGGGCAGCTGAGGCAGAAAACTCTCAGCACAGTTCAGCCTTAAAGCCCAGCCTCAGTGAACTATGTCCTTAATCAGGGCTCTACCTCCTAAAGTTCCCACAACTTTCTCAAATAGCACCACCAGCCAAAGGTCAAGTGTTCAGATTCATGAGTTTTGGGGGGATATTTCTCATCCAAACCACCATGAGTGCTCTGAGGATGCATACCTGGGGACTGAAGGGGCGGAACAGGCGTAAGTAAAGGATGAAGCTGAGTTGGAGCCGATAACAGCCTTGGCTTGACTCAAAAAGTGCACTGGAGATTTAATGGCTGCCTCTCTTTCCCAAAGTTGCTTGCAGTCTCAGCCTTTGTTCTTCTGCCTCAATTACAATCTGGGAACAGCCCTACATGGCCGTATTCTTACACAAGGAAGAACTCATAACCAAGAGTTCCACAGCTGCTGACAGGAGCTGCAACAGTGAGTAACAGGTCTTTCCCCACAGTCTTTAAAGGAAAGCCACTTTGGGTCTGTACATAGTCTTTACCTCCACATTACGCACTCAAAAACATTTTTTCTGTGGTCTTTTTACCTTCATGCCAGAAGATTTTGACACTTTTTTGACATTTTTGCAAATCCAGTCATCTCCTATACAATGCAAGGATATCATGCAGTCACTGCCATTTGTCCTGATTCTACTTTGGCTCTGTTGTCCCTGTGTAAGATAGCTAAATAGATATTAAAAAGAAAGCACATAACGTGGCTGTGCTTTCAAAGGGTTAGAGTCCATGCCGGTGGAGTAAGGCATGGCAGCATAGCTGGGAGCTCACCTCTTGACCTACAAGAGGCAGAGACACAGAGAGAGCACATCGTGAATGACACTCTCCTCCAACAAGGCCACACCTCCTGATCTTTCCCAAACAGTTCCACTGGTTGGGTACCAAATATTCAAACATATGCGTCTATGGGGAGAATTCTAAGCCAAACAGCCATATCTTCCCCACAGGCTGGGTCTTTCTCACTGTTTCTCTTAATGAAACCCCATCACACACACACACACACACACACACACACACACACACACACACACACACACACACACTTTCACAGCATCTTGTTGAACTCAAAAGGCATGACTTTCCTATGTCTCCCTCTTCCTGCAACCACTAGGATTTTCAGCTAGCCTGGCATTGATTTTCTCTCAAACTCTAACAAAATAATTCTTGAGCTTAGTTTGCTCTTAAGTTCCTGACTTAATGAGACTTAGAATCCAGAGATGAGAGCTCCTCCCTGGTAACACCTTCACTTCACTCTTGCTCTTCTTTCTTACTTTTAGCCTCTTTCTATTCTCTTCTTGATCAAATGGAGCATTCCTCATTCCTGTTCCTTGATGATCAGCAACAGATAATTGATGCTTATTTACAGAAAATAGTAATTCATGCTATGTAATAACTGATTATTAACTAATTATTCCAGCCCAGTGCTACCGGCTCATCTTCAACCCAGACTAGCCCCAGATGCTTGTCACAGCTGAATTTTGATGATGTTCTGTCTGGCATCTTTGCTCCATTTCTCCTCTCATCTGTCCTGGACACTGAAGACATACCAAACAGGTCATCTAATTTGTGCAAGTCCCTTTGTTAAAAGAATATCTGGTTGGTCCCTTGATGCCCAATTCAAGGACAATCAACAGTGGGCAGGAGTTGGAGCCTTGAGGAAAATGTGACTCATTAAGGGGGTAGTGGGCATGAGCCTGGAATCCCATATTATCAGCATGAGAACACTCATTGGGATTTCCAAGTTCTTTTGTCTGAAACAAAGACCAGGGACCTTGGACCAGGGACACAAGGAGAATGGTAGAAATTGAGAGAATTAAAGAGAACATTTTCATAACGGAAGTGAAGCAGAGCTGGGAAAGGTTGGAAGCTGAAAAGCCTTGGGCCGGGAGAACTGTGGCCCTTTGGGGCAGTTTACGTGGTACCTGCCTTCTTTCTAATTTGTGCACTGCTGTCCTTTTCCCATGTCGCTACAAGTAACCCTCACGCAGTCCCCAGCCTTTCTGCCTCCTAGCTTCTTTCATGCACCATGCTTCCTGCCTCCCTTCCTCTTCTTTCCTGCTATGTAACTGTTGGTGGGATTCCTAGGCCAGTGTTCAATGGATCTGCAATGCTGAGTCTGCCCTCCAAGGAGCTTGCCCCAGAGAGACACTCAGAGCTGACTCATTGCTCACTCACTGACTTACACACACCGCCTCATGGTCATCTTTCCCTCCGAGAGAGCCTGCTCTTCCCTTGTGGCAGGGGTTTAGCTTTCTTTCTTACCAGAACCTTTGAGCATGCTTGGTGCAGGTTGGCTTTTCTTACTATGAGCTGCAGAACTTACATAGAGCATGGAACCTGGGGTGTTTTATATTGATCGTCAACTTGACATGATCTAGAGTTCCAGAAAAGGCAGGCCTCTGAGCATGCCTCTGAGGTAGTGTCTACATTGGGTTGATTCAGGTGAGAAGGTTGAGAAGACCTACTTTGAAAGTGGCCAGTGCCATTCCATGGACTAGGGTACTTGAATGAATCGACTGGGGAAAGCCAGCCCAGCCCTAGCATTCATCTCTCTCACCTTCCTGACTGGACACAATGCTACCAGCTGCCTCAGGTTTATGCTCCCATGACATTTCCACTGTGTGAACTGAATCTCTCGCTCTCTTCTTCTTCTCCTTATTTTTTTAAAGACAGGGTTTCTCTGTGTAGCCTTGGCTGTCCTGGACTCACTTTGTAGATCAGGTTGGCCTCAAACTCACAGAGCTCACCGGCCTTTGCTTCCTGGAGCACTGGGATTAAAGGGGTGTGCCACCACACCCAGCTTGAACTGTATCATTTTAAACTTCGAGCCAGAATACCTCCCCCCCCCCCTTAGGTTGGTTTTGTCAAGAATTTTGAGACAGCAATGAGAAAGTAATTACTATAGTCACTTGATCAAAATTGTTTGATGGGAGAAAGCACAAACAAATGAAAGGAGACACAGATACAGGGGATCTAGCTGGTTCTGAAGACTGAGCTCTTCTCAAGTTGTAGGTGACATTTTCATTGTCACTCTTCTTTCTTTTGTTTTCTAAAAAAGTTTGAGAGCAAGTGTGGCAGCGCATGATGGTGGAGCATGCCTTTAAGCTTCAGCACTCAGGAGCCAGGATCTAGTATTACTATGAGTTCAAGGCCAGCCTGATCTACATAGTGGGTTCCAGGTCCAAAAGGACTACATGATGAACCATTATCTTGTTAAAAAAATTAACATTTGAAAATGGTTGATTATTTATTTAAAATAACACATTTAAAAACTGTGTGTTGGGGGTCAGGTAGGGGCTGAGAGATGATTCAGGGGTTAGGAGCTCTTGATGTACTTCCAGAGAAGCAAGGTTCAGCTCCCAGCATGCACATCCTGTGGCTCACGGCCACCTGTTAGTGGGGCTCCAAGGAATCTATTGTTCTTTCCTGGCCTCTGTCGGTACCTGAACATATGTGACATAGACACACACAGATATACTTATATGTATACACAAAAATAAATCTTTGAGAAATTGAATTAGCACACATGGTTTCATTGTGGCATTTTAAAACAAAAGATAAAAAATAAAACTTTCTAGGTTCTAGATATAGCTCTCTGGGGAATATGTGCTGAGGCTCCAAATCCTCCATAGGGAGCCTTGCACACTCACACTCCTTGCAATTGTATCACAGTAGCAAGGAAATTCAACCGGCTTAGATGCCCACCAGCACATGTGGAGCATCCAGACAATGAGGCTTCATTTAGCGCCGAGGAAAACTGAAATCACGAACTCGCAGGCAGGTGGGTGGAAAGGATTACACTAACTGTGGTGGCCCAGACACAAAGACAAAAGCTGCTCCTCCCAGCGGTCTGACGGGCAAGCTGTCCCCAACTGCCCATTTCCAAATACAGAAGTGTGAGCAGTTTCAAAACCGTCCAGCAGATGGTACCTTCCTACCAGGAATTAAGTTTCAGGATGTGGAAATTCACATTGCTTTTTGTCTCACACATATATGTGAAGTCAGAGCCCCACCATGCTACCATTAAAAAAGAAAAAGGAAAAAGGAAAAGAAAAAAAAAAGTTGTCAGGACAGCTTCTGAAGGACATGCGGCATTTTGAAGCAGCAAAATCGGAAGGAGAACTTGCAGTTTTCTTACTCTGGTGAGGGAAGCCATGCATAGATGAGCGGGGCAGGCTCTTGGATAAGGACAGAAGTGGGGAAAGACCCTGAGGGCCTCAGCTTGGAAAAACAGGTAATGAAAGTGTAGGTAACTTGGCAGAAATGAAGATATCCAAAAGAGGCCCTGTCCTCTCTCAATTTGACTCTCAGACTGCAGCAGCAACAGATCCCAGAGAAATGGGAAGTCAGCAGGGATTTAATGCCCAGAGAAGAACAATGAGCTATCCATCCAGCTGGGGAATTGGCCTCCCAGAAATGGGCTAACAACTTGTCAGACCATTTTACAGGTTGAGACTGAAGCCTGGAGGGTGGTGGGTGGGACCACATTCCTGATTGGGCTGCTTAGATGTCTGTATTCCCAGTCTCTGTTCTCTTCTTAAACTTGAATCTCACTTTAGGGCCTAAAAGATGGACAGGGTGGGTGGCAGTATGTGTGTGTGTGTGTGAGAGAGAGAGAGAGAGTGTGTGTGTGTAGGAGAGGACAGACACAGAGATACAGAGATGCAGAGACAGAAACACACACACATATAAAAAAAGAGATAGAAACACAAACAGAATGAGAGAGACAGAGACAGAGAGAGAAGATTGCTGCTCCTCTTCCCAATGTAGCCACATTGAATGTCTTTCCTTGCTTTTTACTATTAACGTAACTGTTTTACTTGTCTTCTTGAAGATGGGTAGTTGTAAGGATGGGTAGTTGAGTTTGGCTTCTTGGTGGTACAAACTGTGACCCAAAGTTCAGTGACAAAAGCAGCAGAAGCAGGCGAGGACAGATGGCTCTACAGGTGTGGGAGTGGAGCTCCTGAGCCCTTCCTCCCCCACTGAAGGGACCCATAGCAAGGAGAGTTTGAACTCTAGAACCTACATTACCTCCTTCAGGCAGGTCGGAGCTTGTGGAGGGACTGCCATTAGGAAAGGGAGTTGGCTCCTTATTAAGCCCAGGAGTCGCCAATCACCAGGTGCTGTAACCAGATACTACTGAGCGGCTGCCTGGCAACTGAGCCTGATTTTCATGAACTGGATTTGCGTGTCCCCTATTTCCATAGCAGCGGTTATACAAGTGGAAATTCCATTAACAATGCTTCCCACTGAGGTCTCAGAATCAGCAAGGCTAATCTGACCTGTGTCCTTCACATAATGAAATGACACCTCAGGACACACACACACACACACACACACACACACACACACACACCCCAAAACAAAACCCACCCTCATCAAACAAGGACTTCTCCCAAAGAGATAACCTTGCAGTCAGCTTATGCTGATATTTCTGTTAGAGCTACCTCTTTAGTTTCCTGTAGTCTGCCTATCTCCTCCCCCCGTGAAATGTCTCTATTAAAGGGAACCTGGGAGCTGTCTGTCTCAGTGTCTATGCTGAGTCTAGGTGCTTCTGCCCAGGCTCCTCGGAGATCAAATTGGTTATAGAAGCTTACCTTTGGAGCTGTCCTTGCCACCGGGGTTCTGGGAGCCCAGCTGAGGCTGTCAAGAGAGTTTACCAACTGAAGTATCTTGCCTACTTGAACTCTCTTGCTTGCCCCTAAAAGTAACTTTCTAAAAGCATTCATGAACATCAAAATGTTCCCATTATTTATTTGAGAACATTAGCCATAGACAGCCAAGCAAAAGCCCAACTTCAGTCACCTTTATCCATAAAGGTATGCTTAATCACAGAAGAGTGGAAAAGATAATCTCTGAATTAAAAAAAATTGAGAAATGTGATTTCAGGAGAAAAACTTTACTACCCTAAACTGTCTTTTTAAAATTTTAAATTTGTTTACAATCTCCTAAAAATGTCACCCGTGACTAGCATGCTGCCTTATGCCTACTGGTTTTGGGATCACTGACCACAGTTTGAGGCACTCTGCTGTCCTCTACTGGTCAAAGGCATTGCTGTCGATGGTCCTGGGTTTCTACAGGCTGGGTTGGTTGAACACACATTCTTCTGCCTTTATCAAACACTGTGTGGGCTCAGGAACATACAAGCCAGGCTTTTGCTAAAAAGAGCCTTTCCAGAGACACTGATGGTTTAAATTACACTTGCAAATAGTTTAGGGTTTTTCATTGAGATGTCAACTTTCCCTTTTAAGTCATTACTTAGAATAACTGCGGCTGCACTGAGGCCTTGGGTCAAAATATCTTTTTAGTCAGGAGAAGCAAGTAAGTATAGGGGAAGTTATTTGGAAATAAGCAAACAGTCTCTGGATCTTTGTGGCTTATAACAGGATTATTTCTCCCTGAAGTTACATAGCTCCTGCAAGCCATTTAAAGACAAGGTCACCAGACTTAGCAAAGAAAAATACAGACACACGGTTACATTTAGATCATAGGGAATCTCACCCCTAGATGCACTGTTGACAGTCAATTGGCTCTTGGGTGAAGGGGAGACAGTTTTTCAGGGGTTTGTGAGGCCACTGGCAAGGTGCTCATGTTCCTGCTAGCAACCCTCACTAAACTTACTGGGTCATATACAAAACCATGAAAGGAGAAAGGGGTGTGGGGATTCGGCAGGAAGAGAAAGATGATGGACAGGAGTGGAAGGGCATAAAAAAGGGTTATGGAGATGGATATAATCAAAGGACATTATATACATGCATGAAAATGTCACAATGAAACCCATTATTATGCATAATTAATTTATGCTAATGAACACATTTTTAAAAGAAGAGGCAGACTGAAGCCTTCATTGACAGGTGAGGATGGGGGCCGACATGGGTGAATACGGGCAGGCTGCTTTACTGAGCCTGGATTCTCTGGTCTGTAGCCTCCAGCCTGCTCTTCAGAGCTCTCTTTAATCCAAACCAGAGCAGGTTGGCTGAGTGAGCATCTTCATATCTACTTGTTGGGAGGGAAATGCTGGATGTCCACATAGTTATTTCTGTGGGCTCTTGGTCAGTGCAGCTTTAGTCATGGCGGGGACACAGGACAGTCAGAGTGAGTCCACAGCAGCACAGGGTGCTTGTCTTACTCTTTTTCTTCCTTTCTTTTTTTAACATCTGTTTTATGTTTGTGTGGACACACTCAGGCCATGGGATATGAGGTGAGGACAGAGGACAGCCATGGAGTCAATTCTTTCCTTTCCCTATGTGGGTCTCTGTGATGGAACTCCTGTTGTCAGGCTCGCTGGCAAGTATTCACTGAGCCATTTCTCTGGCTCAATATTGCATCTTTTTCAATGAAAAGATCAAGATCTTTCCTGAGGCCATAGGCCCATCTTGGTAGCAATCAAGATTTTTTATGTTGTCACACACGGTGGCAAGCACCTTTCTGAAGCACTTCATCAGGGTTCACCATATTCTAAAGAGACACTTGTGTCATTCCATTTTGCCATCAAACAGTGGAGACAGTGGAACCCCAAGGCAGTAGAATTTCCCAAAGGAATCTTATGCTTTGAGAAGGAAAGGGCTAGATCTTGGTGTCAGCTGGAGGGAGTGATTGTTTTCTGGGGATAGACAGCACACAACTCTGACAATTTGTCAAACCATTCAGAGGTGAGGCTGCAGCCCAGACAATGACAGATCAATGACAGATGCTAGTGTACCAGGACCATGTATCTTTGCATGCTTCTTGTCTTCTATTCAAACCTCAGCCTCATATCAGGGCCTCAACGATGGGTTTGGCCACAGAGGGCTTCCTGGACCTCCCTATTACTCTTCTTCTTGACCACACTGAGTACATCTCCTTTCTCTGCTTATTTCTATTAACTAGGGGTCACACCATTTTGTAAAGCTCCATTTTGGTCGAACTCTGATAATTCCAGAAGTGACAGTAATGCTCTTTCCGGTACTACAGTAATTGTTTGTCCAGGTTTTCACCGTCATAGCTGATTCAAAGACAGCCTGACTACAAGCAAGGGCTCTGAGTTTTATCCATCAGGGGGCTCAGAACCCTTTCCTTTACTGAGACATTTCAGGAGGGACTCTGTCACATGGATCTGATCTCTCTTCAGGGCCCCCCAGCATGCTGCTGCCTGTCTGTCTGTGACATCAGTAATTCTCCCAATAAAGTTCTTACCACAAGAGAAGAATCTGTCTCCACGTACCCCTGAACTTTAATCCCAAAGTCTTTCAATTTCTTTAAAGGTCCATTGAGAATGGGCGACAGAGCCTGGCCTGTGTGGCTGCCAGAGCTGTGACCCTCGCAAGTCTGGGAACAGCCTGGCACCTATCACAGCAATAGTTGCATATTTACTTCAGAGTCTGGGAGTTCAGAGAAGCAGTGAGCCAATGAACTGACTAGAACCCCGGGGCACCCAGAAGATGCAGCTTGGCCCGTCCAGGGCCTCTTGGGACCCATGCTTGATGTCATCCAAGCCAGCTCTTCCCAGCCGCCGGGAACCTTGAGGGTACTCCCACAGGACACTGTTTACAAACTGTGTAACTTGAGTGAGATATGTTCAAATCAAGTCACAAGCTTTCAAGTTGTTCTTTGTCCTCACCAAACAAATACCAACTTCTTATCATCCAAATGCATGGGATCACAGCAGCATAGACCTGTCTGTGAGATGGCTAAGGACCAAATTTGAACTACCACCTGCTCCACACCTCATGTGAAAGGGCAAGGAGATGGCTGAGTTGGAAAACTGGTTGCTTTGCAAACACAAGAACCTGAGTTGAATTCCTAGTGAGTACTGAAAAATCAAGGTGTGGTGGAGCACACTCATAACCCCAGGGAAGCAGACACGGGGTTCCTCGTGCTCATGGCCACCCAGCTTTGCTGCAGGCTCAGGAAGAACCTGTCCCAAAAGCAAGACGGGCAACTTCTGAGAATGGTGCCTGACGCTGTGCTCTGGCCTCCACACACATGCAGGCCTGTGCATGCACATCACACATGTGTACATGCACACACATGGACCCGTGTATGCCTGCGCACATAAGCACACACAGATGTAGACTGCACACACATGCACACATGTATACCTGGACACATGAGCACATACATACTCATGAACACATATACAGCTGCACACAGAAGCACAAACACATGCACAATATACACGTCTACACACAAGCACACATACATAAGCGCATATGTGTATCAGCGTGCACAAGCGCACACACTTGTAGACCTGCTCGCATGAACATTCACACACATGGATACACATGTCTGATCACATGTGCACACAGCCATGTATACTGTGCAAACCAGCAACACATACACAGATATATACCTGCACACAAACATGCACACATCTATACATGCGCACAGAAGCACACACACACACACACACACACACACACACACACACACACACGAATTTGTATCTAGGCCACCCTGCGGTTTCTGTTTATTAAGATCTTTGGTAAACATCTCTCTTACTCACCGACTAATCAGCGTAACAGGAGAGGGGCTGCAGAGTTGGCCCACTGGACAGAGCACTCTTCACACAGGCCCAGGAACCCGAATGTGCAGCTCTGGGACCCCTGTGAAACCTGGGGACAGGTGGGCACACCTGCGCTAGCATGCCTCCATGGTGAACTGGGCCTTGGAGACAGCCGGCCAGCCTGGAGTACACAGCAGTGAACAACACAGACAACACACCTCAACCAAGGTGGAAAGGTGGAAGGTGAGGACTCATCCCTGAGGTGTACTCCGACTGCGCCACAGCAAGGGCACCCACACTCATACATGCAAACGTGCAGGTACAAACACATACACGCACACACACACAGATGATAAAAACCCCACATCTTCAGCTGTTACCTCCTACACCAGTATTCTACTCATTAAGAACCTTGTATGGTGTAACACGATTCACAGGCACCCAGTAACTATTTACTTTTTAAAAAAAATGTCATCCTGGTTTTTTTTCTCTTGCTGTGAAGAGACCTAGACAACTTATACAAGAAAACATTCAATTTGGACTCATGCTTCTAGAGAACTAGAGTCCATGACCATCTATCCCTAACCCTAACCCTGAATCTAACCCTAACCCTAACCCTAGGCTAGGGCCTGGAGCACTGGGCCTGGCATGGGTTTTTGAAACCTCAAAACCCATTCCCAGTGTCACAGCATTTCCAAAAAGGCAACACCTCCTAATCCTTCCTAAAATAGAAACAAATCATTCAAATAGATGTACCTACATAGGCCATTCTCAAACTACCAAAGATATCATCTTAAAAAGGTTCAAAATATTTCCTGGGGCTGGAGAGAGCTCAGCAGTTAAGAGTGCTTGCTGCCCTTGCAGAGAACCTGTCTTGATTCCTAGCACCAACATGGGATCATTTACAACTGCCTGTTACTGCAACTACAAAAGATATGATGAGCTATTCTGATCTCCACACAGATACCTGCATGCACAGGCGTACGTGCACGCGCGTGCATACACACACACACACACACACACACACACACACACACACACACTCACACTCACACTCACAATTTGTGCTAATATGGAATAGCTGTGTAAAATACCCATAGTACTCAGTGCACAGCACAAATTGGTGTGAGAAAATGAGTCTCAGGTGTACAAAATTATGAGTGAATCCCAGGCAAAATATTCAAGCTAACCTTCTGTAAAGCAGATTAAGCCACCTCTGTTACCTTGGCGGTGAGTATTGGCTGTTTTCTTCTCTCCTTGAAGTCAACATTTAAAATAGGCTGGTGTGAAATAGTGGAGGCATAAGAAAGGGAAAAAACTAAAAAGGGAGTTAGTGTTTTTCTGTGAATGCATCCCCATTTCTCTTGATCACCTTTTAAAGAATCCTGGTTTGTATGGAGCAGAGAGGTTTTGGGAAAGTGGCTCATTTTTAACCCAATCGATACTGTTGTTTGATTTCAAAAGAAAAATATGATTCAGTGCTCTGATAAATCTGATTTAATATGCTCCAGTACTCTGGGGGCTGTCTGCCATCTATACCCTCTTAAATTTGATGCTGTCAATATGACCTGACATTTAATTATTTGTGTTGCCTGTTTAAAATTAAAATAGCAATGGACTCCGAGGTCACTTTAAAACTATATTTTTCATAAATTATGCTGCTGTCTAGTAGACCATCATTCCCTTCAGTTTCTGTAATAAAAGGGGACAATGTGGCTTGGGTGTGAACCATGGAGGCCAGCGCTATGGTTGGACAACAATAGACACCATCACAATGATGTTTGGATGCCTTTGAGCTGAGAGCTGTGGTGTCCAGGGATTGATTAAAGAGGGAATAGAAATGGCAGAAGAGTAGCTGTCCTGGGTAGATCACATCTCAGAGCCTCCGATCCACAGTGTTGATTTCAGTTTGGTTTGTTGTCCCTGGTTATTTTTTGGAAAGTATTTGCTAGCAGGAAGTGATTTTGAGCTGCAGTGTCTTCTTAGAGCCACTGGAAACATACCTGATTAACACCACAGGAACCTGAAATCTTTCAGAGTAGCTTCCTTATTTTTTACTTCTTTTAAAACAAAGATGATTTTCTTTATTTATGTATGTGTGTGTCTGTATTTGTGTAAGGCACATACATGTAGGTTCCTGAAATAGCAGGAAGAGGGTGTCAGATCCCTTTTGCTGGCATCACAGGTGATTTTTGGGTTGCTCTTTGTGGGTGCTGGGAGCCAAACTAGAGTTCTCTGTAAGAGCAGCAGCAAGTGTCCTTAACTGCTGAGCCATCTCTTTGGCACCCCACCTCTATAAAAGCAATCAACCAAGCAAGCAAACAAATAAACAAATAAATAATTTTGTGTGTGTGTGTGTGTGATATGTGTGGAGTGAGTGTGTATATATGTGTAAGAGAGAGAGAGGGAAAGAGGGAGGGAAGAAGAGAAAAAGGGAAGGAGAGGGAGGAGGGGAAATGCATGTGCCCATGTATGTGCACAGAGGTCCAGGGGAAATGCTGGCAGCCCTGCTCTGGCGTTCTTCACCCTGTATTAAAATAAAAAATAATTACACGTATTTATTTACTATTTATTCTGTGTGCAGGAGGGTGAGCATGGCATGGTGTGCATGTAGAGTCCAGAAGACAGCTCTGAAGAGTCAGTTTGTTCTTTTTGTGCACCTTGTAGGTCCTGGGGGTTGAACTGAGAAAATCAGGTTTATTGACAACTACCTTTACCTGATGGCCCATCTTGCAGGCACCCACTCTCCACCTTATTCCCTTGAGACAGGGTCTTTCGGTAAACACCGAATCAGGCTGCCTGGCAGCAATCCTCTGAGGTCCTCCCATTTCCCTCCACTCTACAGGCTGGCATTACAGGTGTTGGCATAGCCACCCCAAGCTTTTTCATGGGCTGCAGGCTCAGTCTCGGGTCCACATGAGTACACAGCAATCACCCTCACTCACTGAGTCATCTATCCATCCCCATCTTTTCTTCTTCAGATTACCCTGGCTATCAACTTCGGCAGGGAGGATGCCTTGCCTGGCTAATAACGATCCTTCAGATCCACAGTGGTTCTTAACCACACCTGTCATCTCTCTCTATAAATATATATAATCTATCTTTCTATTTATCTATCATCTATCTATTTTTACCTGTCATCCATCTATCTATCTATCTATCTATCTATCTATCTATCTATCTATCTATC